>NC_086321.1:359399778-359714528 GCF_036172605.1 Pelobates fuscus
GGTACTGAGTGTGACTGCAGGTACTGACAGTGTGAGACTGAGAGACTGCAGGTACTGAGTGTGACTGCAGGTACTGACAGTGAGAGACTGCAGGTACTGAGAGTGTGACTAGAGGGTACTGAGAGACTGCAGGTACTGACAGTGAGAATAGAGGGTACTGAGAGAGACTGCAGGTACTGACAGTGAGAATAGAGGGTACTGAGAGAGACTGCAGGTACTGACAGTGAGAATAGAGGGTACTGAGAGAGACTGCAGGTACTGACAGTGAGAATAGAGGGTACTGAGAGAGACTGCAGGTACTGACAGTGAGAATAGAGGGTACTGAGAGAGACTGCAGGCACTGGCAGTGTGAGACTGCAGGCACTGGCAGTGTGAGACTGCAGGCACTGGCAGTGTGAGACTGCAGGCGCTGGCAGTGTGAGACTGCAGGCGCTGGCAGTGTGAGACTGCAGGCGCTGGCAGTGTGAGACTGCAGGCGCTGGCAGTGTGAGACTGCAGGCGCTGGCAGTGTGAGACTGCAGGCGCTGGCAGTGTGAGACTGCAGGCGCTGGCAGTGTGAGACTGCAGGCGCTGGCAGTGTGAGACTGCAGGCGCTGGCAGTGTGAGACTGCAGGCGCTGGCAGTGTGAGACTGCAGGCGCTGGCAGTGTGAGACTGCAGGCGCTGGCAGTGTGAGACTGCAGGCGCTGGCAGTGTGAGACTGCAGGCGCTGGCAGTGTGAGACTGCAGGCGCTGGCAGTGTGAGACTGCAGGCGCTGGCAGTGTGAGACTGCAGGCGCTGGCAGTGTGAGACTGCAGGCGCTGGCAGTGTGAGACTGCAGGCGCTGGCAGTGTGAGACTGCAGGCGCTGGCAGTGTGAGACTGCAGGCACTGGCAGTGTGAGACTGCAGGCACTGGCAGTATACTGAGAGACTGCAGGCACTGGCAGTATACTGAGAGACTGCAGGCACTGGCAGTATACTGAGAGACTGCAGGCACTGACAGTATACTGAGAGACTGCAGGCACTGACAGTATACTGAGAGACTGCAGGCACTGACAGTATACTGAGAGACTGCAGGCACTGACAGTATACTGAGAGACTGCAGGTACTGACAGTATACTGAGAGACTGCAGGTACTGACAGTATACTGAGAGACTGCAGGTACTGACAGTATACTGAGAGACTGCAGGTACTGACAGTATACTGAGAGACTGCAGGTACTGACAGTGTGAGACTGCAGGTACTGAGAGACTGCAGGTACTGAAAGTGTGTAATGAGAGACTGCAGGTACTGACAGTGTGTGCTGAGAGACTGCAGGTACTGACAGTGTGTGCTGAGAGACTGCAGGTACTGACAGTGTGTGCAATGAGAGAATGCAGGTACTGACAGTGTGTGCAATGAGAGACTGCAGGTACTGACAGTGTGTGCAATGAGAGAATGCAGGTACTGACAGTGTGTGCAATGAGAGAATGCAGGTACTGACAGTGTGTGCTGAGAGACTGCAGGTACTGACAGTGTGTGCTGAGAGACTGCAGGTACTGACAGTGTGTGCAATGAGAGACTGCAGGTACTGACAGTGTGTGCAATGAGAGACTGCAGGTACTGACAGTGTGTGCAATGAGAGACTGCAGGTACTGACAGTGTGTGCAATGAGAGACTGCAGGTACTGACAGTGTGTGCAATGAGAGACTGCAGGTACTGACAGTGTGTGCAATGAGAGACTGCAGGTACTGACAGTGTGTGCAATGAGAGACTGCAGGTACTGACAGTGTGTGCAATGAGAGACTGCAGGTACTGACAGTGTGTGCAATGAGAGACTGCAGGTACTGACAGTGTGTGCAATGAGAGACTGCAGGTACTGACAGTGTGTGCAATGAGAGACTGCAGGTACTGACAGTGTGTGCAATGAGAGACTGCAGGTACTGACAGTGTGTGCTGAGAGACTGCAGGTACTGACAGTGTGTGCAATGAGAGACTGCAGGTACTGACAGTGTACTGAGTGAGACTGCAGGGTACGGAGTGTACACTGCCTGTCAGTGATATGTACCATGGTGCTGTGTGTGTATATACTGCCTGGCAGGGATATGTACCATGGTGCTGTGTGTCTATGCTGCCTGGCAGGGATATGTACTACGGCACTGCCTGCCAGAGATACATAGTATGGAAACACAGTATCTCCCTATCTGATACAGCAACCCTGTATTTATTTACTATAAGGACACAGCTTCCCTCTATTCTTGATCAACCCTATCTATATTTACTATGGGGACTCGCAACCCTGTATCTATTTACCATGGGGAAACATCATCCTTCTGTCAGATACAAAACCAGCAACCCTGTATCTATTTAGAGCATCAATCTGTGATGTACAGAAAACCCTGTAAGTGGTTACTATGGGACACAGTATCATACAGGACTAACAACCCAGTATATGCAGGAACGGAGCATCCCACTATCCTTGATACAAGACCACCGACCCTGTATCCATTGCAAGAACAAAGCATCCTCTACCCCTGATAGAGAACCACAAACACAGTATATCTATTGCACGCTGTCTCTGCAGCCCCCATACCCATTTACTAGTCTATCACACCCAACTATTTTTTTCTTAGTACAAAGCACCTCATTATTTATATCAATATCCAGAGCAGTTACAGACCACTTACAGTATATGTTTCTTGATTGGAAGCCAGCCCAAGGTGTGTCACTAAATATCCAGAGTACCCCAATATTAACTGCACAGGAGACAACACAAACTAAGTAATTCGAGGTCAAGTGACCATTGTATGTGTCATATGCTGCCTGTATACATTACAATTGCATGCTTATTATTTTAATAGGTCTGTAAAATGTTATTGAAGCTTGACAATGTGATATTGAGATGCAATGACTAGACAAAAGCAAGCACTTGTTTTCAGGAAAGTTCTCTGACATAATTATCCATCTTTGTTTCTATCAACATTTAGATCAAGACTTAAATGGCAATCACAACAGTGAAGCCTTTGTAACTCGTGATGGTTACTGTGCAGTCTACCTATGCAAAGTGACTGTTTGTAATTTTCATTTATTTGCATTATTCCTTGGCTTGCTTCAGTGTTGTTTAGTCGTTATGTCGTAGCAAAAATGGTTTCCAGAAAATTAAGTCCTGGTAAAAGATGTAGATAAATGACCTCTATACCCCATTTATTGTGTATTTTAGCATGTAAGTCAGGCTGTGCAGTGGTGGTAGTCCGCAAGCTACAGTATGGAGCCAGTGAGCAGATCTAGAATAAGGAATAGGATGATGTGGGTACAGGAAGTGCACAATATAGGATAGATCCCTCAAGAAAAATAAAGTGTACTAAGTGGTATCTACCACTCATGTTAACCCAGTGGAGCACTAGCGTGTTGCATGTTTGTGTGTGCACAGTTTGAGGGAACTGTCACATGTATAGTATCAGCTATTTAATATCTGTTTTAGTTAATTAAAGGACCACTATAGGCACCCAGACCACTTCAGCTTAATGAGGTGGTCTGGGTGCCTGGTCCAGCTAGGTTTAACCATTTTTTCTATAAACATAGCAGTTTCAGAGAAACTGCTATGTTTATAAATGGGTTAATCCAGCCTTTAGTGGCTGTCTCATTGACAGCCGCTAGAGGGCTTCGGCGCTTCTCACTGTGATTTTCACAGTGAGAAGATGCCAGCGTCCATAGGAAAGCATTGTGAATGATTTCCTATGGACTGGCTGAATGCGCGTGCGGCTCCTGCCACGCATGCGCATTTAGTCGAAAAGGGGGAGAGCTCCCTGCCCGGGACTGGAGAAAGAGGTAAGTTTAACCCCTTCCTCCCCCTAGAGCCCGGCGGGAGGGGGACCCTGAGGGTGGGGGTACCGTCAGGGCACTATAGTGCCAGGAAAACGAGTGTTTTCCTGGCACTATAGTGGTCCTTTCAGTCACTCTATAGGATAGATCACAGCTCACTGTTTGAGAGCCCTCTTGTCCTAGGATATAAGTTTTTCACACCTACTGGTGCTAAATGCAGAATAATAGTAAGTCTTCTTATGCAATCCAGTAGTAAGAAAATAGGGCAACTCTTCTGAGCTGAGTATTGTAAAGCTACTTTATTGTTGTTATTTAGGTAACCATTAGTATAATGTTTCGGCGTTAGGTTAAAGAGGAACTGTCACCACCTAATTGCGAGATTGAGGCTTGCTGAGACAATATGACATGCACCTACTAGCCCTAAACCTGATGACTGAAGATAGACCCTGGCGATTACTTCCTTTCTAAGCAAGGTGTTCCTAGAGATTGTGTCAAACATTCATAAACTTAGATTTTTTTTATTTTTTTTCCCCTCAGGTGCATTTGGTGCCAGATAACCGTACATGACGAGTGCATGCAGGACCGTATAAAGACTGCAAACTGTGATTTTGGTGAATTCAGAAATCTTATTATTCCTCCAAGTTACCTGTCATCTGTCAGCCAGATAAAGAAAGGCAAACCTGCTGACTACAAAAAGGTTATTATAATAGACAAAGTAGCTGATTTGCAAAACAAACACCAACTTGGTATCTGCTCATCTAAACACATTGTTTGCAGGGAATTGTCCGGAATCTAAACGAGAATTACCAGATTTTACTAATTACATGACGTAAAGTTATGATTTTATAAAGGACACGGAGGCTCATATTAGGCTTTATCTCTTTCTTTATTCCTCAGCAGCAAAGAAAGGATATTGATATTTTTAATATAGCAATAACAAGAAAAACCAAATACGCTTAAGGGTTAACCATATAACATTCCAGATATATTAAAGGGACACTATAGTCACCTGAACAACTTTAGCTTAATGAAGCAGTTTTGGTGTATAGAACATGCCCCTGCAGCCTCACTGCTCAATCCTCTGCCATTTAGGAGTTAAATCCCTTTGTTTATGAACCCTAGTCACACCTCCCTGCATGTGACTTGCACAGCCTTCCATAAACACTTCCTGTAAAGAGAGCCCTATTTAGGCTTTCTTTATTGCAAGTTCTGTTTAATTAAGATTTTCTTATCCCTTGCTATGTTAATGGCTTGCTAGACCCTGCCAGAGCCTCCTGTATGTGATTAAAGTTCAATTTAGAGATTGAGATACAATTATTTAAGGTAAATTACATCTGTTTGGAAGTGAAACCAGTTTTTTTTTTTTCATGCAGGCTCTGTCAATCATAGCCAGGGGAGGTGTGGCTAGGCCTGCATAAACAGAAACAAAGTGATTTAACAGTGAATTGAGCAGTGAAATTGCAGAGGAATGATCTATACACTAAAACTGCTTTATTTAGCTAAAGTAATTTAGGTGACTATAGTGTTCCTTTAACCAATGGGATCAGTCCTTGTACTATGTCCCCTCATGTGACCTAAGTCACTCCCTCTTTCTAGCTGACGCCGAAGCTGAACACATTAACAGGAAAAATTCATAAACTTGGATAGTCTCCGGTAGAGGGTTCCGGTGAGTCTTCTGGTATAGTTAGGGGGTAGAGGATGATCCTGGTTATTCCATCACAGGGTTAAGCTGTAGGAGACAGAGAGATATGTGGTAAAATATATTCAAATATCGTTGTCTTGCATATAAGCCGTACAAGTTTTCCAAAAAGCGTTCATATCTGAAACTTTTTTCTTAAGTCCAGGAAATTCAAAATTAATATTATTAGTTCATAACATGGGAAGATACATGTATGGCTTACCTGTCATCGGGTGGGCTAATAATCTCCTCTGTGTCCTTTATATAATCATGACTTTACGTCATGTAAGTAGTAAAATCTGGTAATTTTATTAAAGGACACGGAGGCTCATATTAGGCTAGTTTAAAGCTGTGAGATGACCATAGACGAGATATGTTCTGTTGGCCGAAAATAGTATTCTTTAAACGTCGATTCTCGGGACCAATCAGCTGTGCGGAGAAGGTCCTCCAGTTTACAACCAATTGAGAATGCTTTAGAGGCCATAGTGCCTCTAGTAGAATGTGCTCCGTAAACTGATGTGTTGATGCCAGCAGCCGACATTATCCATTTCACCCAGCGTGCCAGAGTTACGGTGGATACTGGGTGATGAGGTTTCCTCACCGCCAAGAATAGGTCGTGTGTTGTAGGGTTCCGAACTGACTGGGTCCTTTTTTCGTACTCTTGAAGACATGTCACCGGGCAGAGGTAAGCGTTGTGAGGAAATGATGGGTAGAAGACTGATGTGATTTTTTACTTCGTACGTCTAGTGATATTAAACAGGACACCATGTGGGGTGAAGGACCGTGCATCGATATCCAGGGCTCGATGTCTGACACCCTTTTGCAGGAAATTAAGCACAGGAGCATAGCCAATTTTGCGGACACTTGCTTGAGTGTGAGATCCGAGTTTGGAGGCCAGTCTTCCAGTAAGCGAAGGACCTTATTAACATCCCATAAGGCTGTATATCGGGGTTGTGGTGGCCGCGCAAATTTTATGCCTCGTAAAAGACGAAAAACCAATAAATGCTTCCCAGCTGGGAAACCCCCCCCCCATCCACTGTGGCCGGCTGAGATCGCCGATCTGTACACATTTATGGTGCGGTAGGCCAAACCTTGGTCATACAGGGTAGTAAGGAAAACCAGGACGTGATTTACAGGAGCACGTAGGGGATCCACGTGTTGTTCCACGCACCATCTACACCATGTGTTCCAGGCATGAGTATAGGATCGCTTTCTTCCTGGGGCCCAAGCTCCCGCCAATAAGTCCAAAGTTGTTCATGGAACATTCGGCAGGGACGAGGGTCCCCAGAGAGGAGCCACGCTAGAAGTCTGAGATGGCCTTGTATCAGAAGTGGATGAGAGTTCCCATCGGGGTCTGATAATAGGTTCGTGGTTCCTGGGATCAGTCTGAGAAAGTCGATAAACATTTCCATGAGTGAAGGGAACCAAAGTTGTGCCATCCAGAACGGTGTTATTAAAACTAGCGATGTTCGGGAGCGTTGTAGGTGTAGGAGAGTTTGTGCTATGAGTGAGAAGGGAGGGAAGGCATAAAGCCGGTCGTTTGGCCAATTCTGTTGGAAGGCATCCAATGCCAAGGCGTCTGGGTTCGGTCTCCAGCTGAAGAACGAAGGAAGTTGAGCATTCAGCTGGGAGGCAAAAAGGTCGATGTGCATCGGGCCCCAGAGTTGTTGGAGTTTTCGGAATATCAAGTGTTTCAATCGCCAAGCACTGCTGTCTCGTCAATGCCTGGAGTTCCAATCTGCTAATGTTTTGGAGAGTCCTGGAAGGTATTCTGCCTGTACTCATATGTTGCGGCTCAGACAGAAATGCCAAAATTATTTCGCCAGATTCATGAGTATTGTCGATCTTGTGCCACCCAAGTGATTGATGTAACGAACGGCCGAGATATTGTCCATGCGCAACAGTATGGAACAATTGGTCATGTGTCTGAGGAGGCTCCGGAGAGCAAATGACCCCGCTAGGAGTTCCAAACCATTGATGTGGAGTTCCTTTTCTTGTGAGGACCATTTTCCACCTGTAGAGGTGGGACCACAACGAGCGCCCCATCCGAGTCTGCTCGCGTTGGATTCTATGATGAGATCCGGGATGGTTCCGAATATTGCTTTGCCGTTCCATGCTTCCATATGTTGAAGCCACCTGCGTTCAGGGGACGAGTTGTCTGAATAAATCGGGTCGATTTGCCTCTGACCCATCTGAAGCCTCCTCTGAGTCTGAATCAGTCGGACGAATCAGGTAGGGCTTTTGCCCGCTTCCAATTCCGCAACGCTTTTGCCGGCTGGGGGCTCTTTTACGTGGGAGCACCATGTCCTCAGTTTCAACAGGGCGCAACCTGTCCGTCACACTGGTTTTGGAGGCGACACCTTTTAGATGGTGTAATTTGCATGTAGCCTTGCGGCCGCTAGGGACCATTGGCTTGCTATCAGCAGGTATAGGGGGTAATGAACCGGGGGTTCTGCCGGATGCCATAATGGCGGAGGAGATAGAGTGTGTGACAGGGTGTCTGACATCACTCCCATGGCATTAAATATAGCCTGTGTCACTGACTTGTTCATTGTAGCATCCAGGAGCGCCTGGAACTCCTCTGAGTTCACGTGGTCCTGGGATGCTTCCTCACCACCCCTAATGGCCGCAATGCCTGTAGGCAGGGCTGCTGTAATTTGCTTGCTAGGCTTAACAGAGGCAGAGGGGTCAGAAACCTGTTTGTCAGCCTGGGACTGCATACTGGCCAGAATTTAATACAAAGCTTGAGTTGGGGAAACAGGCACTACTCAGTATGGTGGTTAATGGGGAATGGCACAGGGCAACTGACACCCCTTATAGTGGGTTATGACCCAGGTATGGAAAAACAAGTGTAAAAAAAAAACCAAACTCTGCCTGCACAGTATAAAATCACTTGAGGGCAAAGGCACACTATATGGCACATGAAACAAGGTATTGCACAAATAATATGGTAGCTTACCAAGTGTTCCCTCAGGAATGACTCCTGGGGGACACTGGTAAGCCGCCCAACACCTCCACTAGCCAATCAGCTCGCGCCCCTCCCTTAACGAGCGGCGCAAACGACGGGTGAAAAGGGCGGCAAAATCGACAATCGCAAGATGGCCGCCGCGATGCGCGGTAGAGAACCGCGCATGTGCGGGCGGCTTAGATAGCGGTTATTAATGGCCGTGATCCGTCGGTGGCTAGGCTGCTCGTTATGAGCTGCGGAGGTGAGGAGGAGGAGGAAGGGGGGGAATAGGAAACTGTGGGGGAAAAAAAACTAGGGATCGACCGATATTGATTTTTTAGAGCCGATACCGATACCGATATTCTGTGAACTTTCAGGCCATAGCCGATATAATTTGCCGATATTCTGTACATTTACCATTTTGGAAAATAAAAAACTATTTCTAAAGGTAAATGCACAAAATATACATGCCATGTGTAGTGGATGCAGTGTGTTTAGACAGGGGAGCTGTGTATGTGTGTGTAGCGGATGCAGTGTGTGTGTAGCGGATGCAGTGTGTGTGTGTAGCGGATGCAGTGTGTGTGTAGCGGATGCAGTGTGTGTGTAGCGGATGCAGTGTGTGTTTGTGTAGTGTGAGTGGTGTGGATGCAGTGTGTGTTTGTGTAGTGGATGCAGTGTGTATTTGTCTAGTGGATGCAGTGTGTATTTGTCTAGTGTGTATATAATGAAAGCAGCGTGTCTGTGTAGTGTGTGTGGGTAGTGTGCGTAAAGTGAATGCAGTGTGTGTAAAGTGAATGCTGTATATACTAAATGCAAAGTGTGTGTGTTTGTGTAGTGTGTGCATATAAGGAATGCAGAGTGTGTGTATTTGTGTTGTGTGTGTGTGTGTATAGTGAATGTAGTGTGTTTATATAATGCAGTGTGTGTGTTTGTATAGTGTGTGTATATAATGCAGTGTGTTTGTGTAATGTTTATATAATGCAGTGTGTTTGTGTAGTGTTTATATAGTGTGTGTGTATATAATGCAGTGTGTTTGTATAGTGTGTGTGTATATAATGCAGTGTGTGTTTGTATAGTGTGTGTGTGTGTATATAATACAGTGTGTTTGTGTAGTGTGCATTATATACACACACTATACAAACACACTGCATTATATATACACACACTATACAAACACACTGCATTATATATACACACACACACTATACAAACACACTGCATTATATATACACACACACACTATACAAACACACTGCATTATATATACACACACACTATACAAACACACTGCATTATATACACACACACTACACAAACATTACACAAACACACTGCATTATATACACACACTATACATACATATAGTGTATGTGTGAGGGGGCATTTTTTAATAATTTTTTTTATATATATTATTTTTTTTTTATATATATATTTAATTATTATTTCTTTTTTTGTTGTCCCCTCCCCCCTCCCTGCTTGTTTCCTTGCCAGGGAGGGGGGATATGTTAATCCCTGGTGGTCCAGTGGCATTAGTTTAGCGAGGGGAGGGGGGGGGGGGGGGGTGGGCAGCAAGCGTTTACTCACCTCCCAGCAGCTCCTCCAGCTCCCCAGTGTAAATCTACACTGGGGAGCTGGAGGAGCTGCTGGGAGGTGAGTAAACGCTTGCTGCCCGCCCCCCCAGGACCGCCGGGCTTGTAATGAGCCCGGCGGTCCTGGGAGGTATTATCGGCAATATCGGTATCCCTATTGGCCGATACTGATATTGCCGAAAATACCGAATATCGGCCGATTATATCGGTAAAACCGATAATCGGTCGATCCCTAAAAAAAACGGGTTATAAACAACCCATGCAGAGTGGAGGCTTGCCCCAGGGGAGGTACAAGTACCCTGCACTGAGGAAACAAGAAAAAAACAGAAACAAAACACTAAAGCAGTAAACACATCAATAATAATTAATGAAAATGATCTGCAAGGTACATTAACACTAGACAAACACCTAAATACAGTACAATTTTTTCAGAGCAAAAAAATATGAGGTACTTGGCTGAGGCAGCAGCAAAGAAAGAGGGAGTGGCTTAGGTCACATGAGGGGACATAGTACAAGGACTGATCCCATTGGTTAATATATCTGGAATGTGATATGGTTAACCCTTAAGGGTATTTGTTGTTATTGCTATATTAAAAATATCAATATCCTTTATTTGCTGCTGAGGAATAAAGAAAGAGATAAAGCCTAATATGAGCCTCCGTGTCCTTTAATAAAATTAAAAATTTTAGACCAAAATAGCTAAGCTGTAATCCCTCTCTGTCAGCTGTTGCCACTTCCACTGTTTTGCCCTAAAGTTTGAAAATCACTTTGAATTCCTGACTCTTATCATTTTATGTATGTATTTTGGTGAATACATTTCTAAAATTATAATTTGAGAAACTTAATAATTTGTTTAAAAAAAAAAAAAAAAAAAAATGGAATGATTTTATGTTGGTTGATGAGTTGGTTAATCTTTTTTTTTCCCTCTCTTTCCAGTTAGCCTCTTCCTTGGGGGCTCAATGGACCCCCTTAATAGTACTAGCAAATACACGCAGCGGGAACAACATGGGTGAGGTTCTCCTCAGTGAATTCAAGGGCCTTTTGAATCCTGCCCAGGTAAAGACATTAAATATAATATAACACTTTTTTCATTTTGTGTGATTTTTTTTTGTGTATGTGATTACAGATGAGCTAGTAGTCCTTGGAGAAAATTACCGTAATAGTATTTTTCCAGTTTGTAGTTTAAGGGTAGGATGTTCTTTTCTTCCCATGCACAGGTTAAAGGTTTAAAAGGTACAGGGAGTATGTAAGAACACATAATTAAAGCACACACTTATTAAATGCAGATCAGTTGCGTGATCTTGCGAGGTTACATGGAAGGGCTGGATGGATAGATGAGTATTGTGTGAAACGTTTTCCTGACAAAGGAAGTAGAGCTTACTGTTCACTCCAGCCTTTTGTCAAGATTGTCAAGTTTAGGAAAAATACGTTCGGCAAAGTAGTCCCTACTTTGTCTTCTGTTTTAAAGAGAAATAGATGAAAATAAATAGATAAGATAAAATAAATAAAAAATGAAGAAACTATTCTGATAAGAGGAATTGATGAGAGAAATACGTTTGGGCAGCTGAACCACTTTAAAGCTTTGCAGCTTTAAATGTGTGACATGTCATGATTCCCTTTTATTCCAGAAATTTGGTCCTTAAGGGGTTAATCCCCTATGTAGCTTAGGACTCACAGCGAATGTCACTTGGAAAGGGAATCAGCCAGGATTTGGAGAACTAGTGGAGAAAGGACTCTGAAGGGCTCATAACTGACAAGTGCCTGTTAAAGAGACAGCAAGATGCTTTTGTTTTCCTGTTAAATTAGCAGTATAGAAGCAAAATAAGTTACAGATTTAGTAATATAAAAAAAACCCTACCCTTTAGAAAACTCATGATAAAACCTGGATGTGTTTGGGAGGAGCCTGCTGCTCTGTGTCAGCCTGTTATTGGCTGCTCTTCTTTGTCATGCTCTGTGTTGTGGGTATCTAACAGCCATTGAAATGTGCACTTTAATTGGTCAATCACAAAGCGTCAGAACATGTAACATGGTTGCTATTTCTTGATGGCTGCAACCTTTTTGTTCCAGGTGTTTGACTTAAGCAAGATCTCACCATTTAAAGCTCTTCAGCTCTGCACGTTGCTGCCACCAAATTCTGCAAAGGTGCTGGTTTGTGGTGGGGACGGCACAGTAGGCTGGGTCCTGGATGCTGTGGATGAAATGAAGATAAAGGTAGAACTCGTTCTTTCTCCTGGTTCGTGAGATTATAGAATAACAGAATAGAGCCATTACCAGTCTTTTACCATTTAAAAAACACAGCATTTTTATTGCTTTTCTTTCACATGAGACAAGGCTTTCATATGAGTATTATTTAGTGTATTGTGTATTATTTTTATATATATATATATATATATATATATATATATATATATATAATTTTTTATCATCAAAAGAATAAGCATTATTTCTCTCTGTTTCATATTATGTTGTTATAATAAGTCATTCTTGAATCATTATGTACAAGTTATTTTGGCTAGGGCTTGACAATTTATGGTCTCTATAATCTTTGGCCTAGCAGCGTGATTGCAGACTTTCATATTTAAGGTTTTTGTAAGTCTTAAAAAACGAAATATTCTATGTATTAGACACATTTTCATTGCATGTGTTTTAGTGTCTGGAAAACTTTGTTCCGCAAGTAGCCATTTTACCACTGGGGACAGGAAACGACTTGGCTAATTCATTGGGATGGGGACCTGGCTTTGCTGGTGATGTTCCTGTGGAGCAAATACTTCGGAACGTAATGGATGCTGACAGCGTCAAACTTGATAGGTGAGCCTTCTTCCTTCTTATTGAAGTCTGTAATGTAGTCTCTGCACCAAACACCGAAGACTATTCTACTTTCACCAAGACTCTTTTAATGTTGTTGTTTTGGTTTTTATTGTTTGTTTGTTTGTTTGTTTGTTTTTTTCTCTCCAGATGGAAAGTACAAGTTACAAACAAAGGGTACAGCCTGAGGAAACCAAAGGTACAGATGTCCAACATTCATAGTACCAACAAAAGCAAAGCTATTTCAGAAGTCTTAATACAGCACTCACTCAGGGACTTAAATCACTAAACCGTTTGCAAGTGAATTGCTACATTTTCATCCGTATATAAGTTGGAACAATTCTCAAAACTTTGCTATTTTTTGTTTCAAATTTCACAATAGTACACCGTTTCATTAAAAAAAAAAAAAACAATGAAAGAAACCAAATAACACATGTTGCTAGGAAAAGAGATCTCTTCATATTGAGCATCCCTTGTCATACATTTACATATGTCAGATCTGTGGACCAGAAATCACCATTGATTGATATTGATTGGTATTGATCATCTCACAGTAGTCATTGAATGCATTGAAGACTTACAGTGCAGGGATGACTCCACCAATCCATTGATTCTCATAAGAAGCATTGGTAATCTTTTGCATTCTAATGACTCTGCATGATGCCAAACATAAAGACCTTAGAAAATTCATTGTCTGTCTGACCGCTCTTGGTAATTTAAAAAACAAAAAAAACATCTTCTCTATGCAGCCTGATATGAAGTAATTTGCTGTGATCGTCCAGTGCATCTCATGCAAGTATTGATTCCAGTGTTCCTCATAGAGAGATATTACCAGTGTTCAGTGCCATTATCCTATGTGTGTGATAACCCCAACATGAAATCCATCAAGGAACAGTCTCTAGTGGTGCTTACAGCCACTAGAGGTGTGTTTTCAACCAAATGTAAGCACGGCTGTTTTTAAAAAAAATATTTGTTGCATAGCATCAAGATCCGCCTTCTTCACATATGTTTTTGCTATTGATCCAAAAGAAGGAAAAAACCCTAGTTTGAAGCGCTTCCAATTTTGCAACAAACTAGGAAAAAAATTCCTTTTTGACCCCAAAATAGCAGTCAGATGTATCCTTGGATCAAACAGCTATTACCCCACTAATTAGAAATTATATCCCTGTATGTTATGTTTTTGCAAATATTTATCCAATTGCAATTTAAACATCTGTATGGACTCTGACAAAACCACCTCTTCAGGCAGAGAATTCCATATCCGTATAGTTCTTTTCGTTGCCTTAGATGAAATCTCCTTTCTTCCAGCCTAAATTCGTGAGCTCGTGTCCTATGTAAAGTCCAGTTTATGAATAGATTTCCAGATAATGGTTTGTACTGGCCCCGAATATATTTGTATAATGTTATCATATCCCCTCTGAGGCTTTTTAAATGGCTCTGTTTTATGTTGTCTGAGAAAAAGACCATCTCCGCACCTAAACATTTTTTTTAAATATATTAATCCTTTCATTAGAAGAGAGGAATTCCAGAGATTGCCAGTCCCATAATAAACTCCTTTTAGTGGCTTGTTTTCTATAAGAGCACAGTTAGTTTTTTATTTTTTGGGTTTTTTTTAATTATAGTTTAGAACCAATAACAAGCCTTAGTCCCACCTCCAACTGTGATGTTTCTCTGCTGTGGATTTATTTTATTCAGTCTCTTCTCCCCTTCTGTTTTAATGGATTCCATTCCTACAAGGCACCTTGAATCAATGTATTAACAAATGCTCTATGCTAACTGGTGTTTGTATATTGATTCCCAGACTCTTCAATGCGTGGTTTTTAATTTGTATTCCTTTTAAAAAAATACATATTATTAATATAGCCGAAGTAGTGGTGACTGTAATGAGCCATGTTTTAACTAGCTGATGTATTTATTTTTCAGGTATTGTCAATGAATAACTACTTCTCAGTTGGTCCAGATGCATTGATGGCCTTAAATTTCCATACTCACCGTGAGAAGACTCCATCCCTGTTTTCTAGCAGACTTGTCAACAAGGTAGGTCTTTTGGAAATGGACAAATATTCTTTTATTTTCTGCTGATGGACACAGTTCATTCCATCTCATGCCTTTCAGCAGACTACTGCTCAAAGTTATTTAGACCTGTGGTTCTCAGGCGTACGTCAAGGATTTCAGAATTTTCCAGTTCGGTTCCAGTGGGGTTACAGACAAATGTGGACCATTGAGCATTTGGGACTAGGTTGGGGGCAGCTGTTAGAATCTCTTGGAAAAACATTTACTTTTAATATGTCCTAAACAGGCCATTTCATTAGCTGTTCCTGTAAGTCACAGTTGGATTATCTTTAAAACTGACAGCTGATTAATCTGTATTTAAGCAAAGGGGTACCTGGAACATTGGACTGTTTGGCTTACTGGCTTACCTATGTTTAAGGAGGAATGTCCAGAAAGCATTGTCTGTTTGGGTTTTAGAGCCCAGAAATTTGACACGTTACTCTATAGTTGTGCTCTATATTGGGGATCAATTCCAGCATGCTGTCATTACTTGGGTCTTGGGACTGAATAATTTTACATTTAAGTAATTTTGGGCTCGTTACAGCAAATGTGACAGCTCTGTTTTTTATTACAGGCTGTTTACCTGTTTTATGGGACAAAGGATTGCTTGGTTCAAGAATGTAAAGATCTTAACAAGAAAATAGAGGTAAGATTGTAAACATAAAACTCTACTCTTCTCATCAAATCTAAAATTGCATGTAGTAAAAAAAGGGGGGGGAGGGGTGCACACTTTGTCTGTGTGTCTAGTAGGAGTTACATTATTTTAAGAGACAGCTGTCATTAACCCCTTAAGGACCAAACTTCTGGAATAAAAGGGAATCATGACATGTCACACATGTCATGTGTCCTTAAGGGGTTAAAGGGAAACTATAGTTGTGCGTCCCACTCCCCCTGTGGTGCAGAACTGGTTAAAAAACCCTTCTGTCACTTACCTGGGTCCAGCGCCAATGTCCCTCAGCAGTGGCTCGGGTCATCCGGCAGGGGGAGACCTAATGCACATGCGCAGGAATCTGGTTTACATGTCATGGGGATACATGGGGAATCAGGTGACGCTAGAAGTCCTCATGCATAGCATGAGGAAGTCCAGCGTCATTTAGGCGACTATTAAAAAATGCAATAATTGCATGCTCAAGGTTAAGGGTGATGGGACACTGCACCCATACCATTTCAATGAGCTGAAGCAGTCGGGGTGCCTATACTGTCCCTTTAAGCAATGCCATTACATCAATAGAATGTCTCCTGTCCAAAACTGTGAGCTAATATGTTTACTGTTTCACACATTTTTACAAATACATTTCCTAGTAACAGGGTTTACAAGATGTATACAACCCTGTCTGCAAAGGCCATTTTTCTGTATTTTCCATGGCAGGTGCCTAAACAGAGGATGTTTAGAAGTTTATATTTCCCTTTTCTTCATATTCAGGGGAAATGTAATTGGTTCTGGATCTGATGGTGACTGCAGTAGTAATTCTATTAAATGCATTACTTGCTGTGTAATCATGTCTGTTCATCTACAGGTGATACTCGAAAAATTAGAATACAGTGCAAAAGTTCCCTTATTTCAGTAAGGCAACGTAAAAGGGGAAAGTAATATATGAGATAGACGCATTGATTTGTCAGAAGTGCAATGATTATGACTTACAGCTCATGAAAACCCCAAATCCACAATCTCAGTAAATTAGACTATTACATGCAATCAATAAAACAAGGAGTGTACATAGAACAATATCGGACCTCTGAAAAGTATAAGCATGCATATGGACTCAGTACTTAGTTTGGGCACCTTTTGCAGCAATTACTGCCTCAATGCGGCGTGGCATGGAAGCTATCAGCCTGTGGCACTGCTGAGGTGTTATGGAAGACCAGGATGCTTCAAAAGCGGCCTTCAGCTCTTCTGCATTGTTCGGTCTCATGTCTCTCATCTTTCTCTTGGCAATGCCCCATAGATTCTCTAAAAATCAGGTCAGGTGAGTTTGCTGGCCAATGAAGCACAGTAATCCCACGGTCATTGAACCAGGCTTTGGTGTTTTTGGCAGTGTGGGCAGGTGCCAAGTCCTGCTGGAAAATGAAGTCAGCCTCCCCATAAAGCTTGTCTGCAGAAGTAAGCATGAAGTGCTCCAAAATCTGGTAGACGTACTGCGTTGACCCTGGACTTAATGAAGCACAGTGGACCAACACCAGCAGTTGATATGGCTCCCCAAATCAACACAGACTGTGGAAACTTCACACTGGACTTCAAGTATCTTGCAGTGTCTGCCTCTCCGTTCTTCCTCCAGACTCTGGGTCCTTGGTTTCCAAAAGAGATGCAAAAGTTGCTCTCATCAGAAAAGAGGACTTTGGACCACTGAGCAACAGACCAGGTCTGTTTTTCTTTAGCCCAGGTAAGACACTTCTGACGTTGTTTGTTCAGCAGCGGCTTGACAAGAGGAATACGACATCTGAAGCCCATGTCCAGGATCCGTCTGTGTGTGGTGGCTCTTTATGCACTGACTCCAGCCTCAGTCCACTCCTTGTGAAAGTCCCCAACACTTTTGAATGACCTTTTCCTGACAATCCTCTCCAGATTGCGGTCATCCCTGCTTCTTGTGCACCTTTTTCTTCCACACTTTTCCCTTCCACATAACTTTCTATTAATGTGCTTTGATACAGCACTTTGGGAACATCCAACTTCCTTCGCAATTACCTTTTGAGGCTTTCCCTCCTTATGGAGGGTGTCAATGATGGTTTTCTGCACAACTGTCAGGTCAGCAGTCTTCCCCATGATTGGAGACCATGAGAGACCATTTAAAGGCTCAGAAACCCTTTGCAGGTGTTATGGCTTACTTAGCTAATTAGAGTAGAACACTGTGAGCCTAGAATAATGCACCTTTTCACAATATTCTAATTTACTGAGATTGTGGATTTGGGGTTTTCATGAGCTGTAAGCCATAATCATCGCACTTATGACAAATCACAGCTTGAACTATCTTGCTTTGCATGTAATGTGTCTCATATATTAGTTTCCCCTTTTACGTTGCATTACTGAAAAAAATTAACTTTTGCACGATATTCAAATTTTTCGAGGATCACCTGTATAGCTGTAGCCAGCTCTGTAACTGCTGACCTTTCATGCTTTGTCACTGCAGCTGGAGTTAGATGGAGAGCGGATTGACTTGCCCAATCTGGAAGGCATTGTGGTGCTAAATATAGGCTACTGGGGAGGTGGCTGCAGGCTGTGGGAAGGAATGGGAGATGAACCATACCCCTTGTCTAGGTAGGTAATCATAAAGAAAGATGAACCAAGCTGTATATAAACTTATGACAACTTTGGTGTGACTGCCATCGGTGTATAAAGCTCTAACTTTTTTTTTTTTTATTTTAACAAATAGAGCTGCTACTAAAGGGTTAAAATACTTATTAGAATGCTCGCTGTAGAATACTTGCTGTTCCTAGATCTGATAGGTGCTGCTAAGGCTTTGATCCCCGTTCATTACATGCGAGTGATCAGGTCTACTGCAATTTCGAACTGCATCTATGCAGGGAAATGGCAATAAGATTGTTTTAGTCTGGTTTCCCTGGGACCAACTTATTGAGTCTAATTCGCTGTGCATAGAAACACTGAACTTTGATTCATGTATTCAATGCATCTCTATGAGGAGATTCTAATTGGCGTGGAGATGGCTCTGTTTGCAACAGACACTTGCTGCTAATTTATTCGTGTTCAGAAAATAAGTGATCCATTTTACCCTCTTGTTTCCCTTTAATAGTTGGACAGGTCTTGGATACAGTCTTCAGTGGTTTGACATGCTTGGGTCCAAAAGCAAGGCATATTTTCTGTTTGTTACCTTTCTCAAAAGTTTTTTGCAAATTAGCCATGCCACTGAGATATGTTATAATTGTGGCAGAACGAACACTGTAATAGTGCTTTGCTGACATTAGCACAAAGACACAGGACCTGATTTTCTGTTGAACTGTTTGAATTTACAGACTGATAAATAAGAATTGATTATGAAAAAATAAGAACAGATTTAATACTGTCCTAGTTTTTTATTATTATTATTATTATTATTATTATGTACTTTGTTTTACAATTATCTTAACTGTGGTAAAAAAACAACAAAAGACCAATAATACCCAGAATTTAATACAATTTTTCTTGATTTAGAATTTTACAAATTTCCTCATTGCAGACATGATGATGGCCTTTTGGAAGTTGTCGGAGTTTATGGTTCCTTCCACTGTGCTCAGATTCAAGTGAAGCTGGCAAATCCAGTGCGGCTTGGCCAGGCCCACACTGTACGGGTAAGTGGTGGACCCTATAAGGTTTTAGATTAGTGGATGTTTGATACGTGGACACATTTAGATCCGCACTACCTTCTTGCTGATCAAACCAAACAGACCTTTTACAAGGTAAACTGAACCAAACATGTGAATATGATTCTTACCTTATCTATGCCAAAGCATGTAAGTAAAATTGCCACGGCAATCCACCCCAAGACTGTTATTCTCTACTTATGCTTAAAAGTTTCAATGCAAAACCGTTACAAAGTCACATTGTAGATCATGATATTTTTTATTGGGTGAGAACAATTCTAAAACCCATACAGTCAAAAGGCTGCAGTGGGCATAAGACCGCTTTAATTTAAAGGCAGTGTAAAAGTGTAAAAAAGCTGTTGTATGGTACTGTATAAGAGTACTATTTTAAACTGTGTGTGTGTAAGGGTTTCTATATCTGTAACAATAGCAAATTGACATTCAACGGAAACCTGAAAATTAGGTAGTGTCAATAGAAGAAAAGGTAATTGCGTATATTTCTGTAAATGACACTAGTAATATTACTATTATGCACTCCATAAAGCGATTTCCATTTACACATCCTCTTTATAGATCAATTTCTGCTGTTTGAATACAGCAGGTAAAGAACCAAATTAAGTCACTTCGAGTAGAGGGAGAAAAAGTATTTGTGGAACTAGAGCTCCACGCAAATCTTGCAAACGCCAAGACCAAACATTTTATTCAAATTGGTTTGCTTTGCTAAATAGCTCTCATTGATAACTAGTACCTTGGTCGAAAAAAATAAAAATAATTATTTCATCATCTATAGAAATATTTTATAATCTTCTTTGTTTTGCAACATAGCAGGTTGGTAGCATGTTAATTTTAGGGAACATTACTGCATGAATTTGTACTAAAGGTTATTCTAATCTTCTCCATTTCTTTGCCACTTCGACAGCTGATTTTAAAAAGTTCCAAAATGCCGATGCAGGTAGACGGAGAACCGTGGGCGCAAGGTCCATGTACCATCACCATTACCCACAAGACCCATGCGAAAATGCTCTACCACGTGGGAGACCAGACAGACGATGAAGCCTCCAGCTCTTCAGACCAGGAGCAACACAGAGATGTGAATCAGAGTGATGAGGAGATCTAGGCAGCCATGCATTTGGAGGTCTTCACTACATCCTCATAATCTAGATTTCTTTCCACTTACAACAGCCAGCCCTTCCTTTAATAGGCAGAAAATGTCATGACATGCCTGTGTCTGCAACAGTGAATGGCTGTAAGTGTCCTTTTTCTTAACCAAGCCATTTGATGGGCAGTTTGCCTCCTTTCATTCCCTGTGGGAGAAGCTAATGCATCTTGTGCACTAATGTAGATAGGTCACCCCCCAATCTTGGGGCATATCTTTAAATCAATGGTATTTTCCAGAAATATCTTCTGTATTAGAAACCTGAAGTATATACTTATTTTTTTATCCTCTAATCTGATTTTAAGAAGATGTATATGTCTTATATTCCAGACTACTGTGAAAATGGGGAAAATATATGCAGTTTGTTTGTTTGTACTAACCCAAGATAAAACTGTGTACAATAGAACAGACTGGGATTTGAAACGTACAAATAGATTGAGGAATTTATCATCACATGCACAAATGATGCTCTGCATGCGCGCACAGTGAATTTATCAAAGGGCTTAGCCACATTGAGACGTAATTGTTTACAGAATGAGTAACTTGTGAATTCTTTGAATAGCCTTCCAGCAGAGATGGTAGAGGTTTATACTCCCATTGTACAGCGCTACGGAATTTGCTGGCGTTATATAAATATAATAATACACTGGAATTTCATACATGCTTTATGTAGACTTACAGTTGCCCTGACAGAATGAAAGCTTCACCTTTTTTCAATGCGTTAACTAGCTTGCTTCAATGATACTTCTCTTCCCTCGCGCTAGCTTTTCTCTGATTTCAGTGATAGAAAATTAAGTTTCTATCACCTGTAATATCTATTGTAAAGGCCCACCTTATTCCAAGAACTGTGTGATTTACTAAGGCAGTATTCTTCAGCCAGCCTTGACCTGATCTGTTTGTTTGCTTGATTGTGTGTTCATATTAGAATTTCAGTATTTTTTAAATAATCTTTATATTTATTTTTCATTTTATTTTTTTAAATGGCTCTTGCAAATACTTCACACGTGCACTGCTTCTGAAACACTTATTTAAAGGAACACTATAGTCACCTACATTACTTTAGCTAAATAAAGCAGTTTTAGTGTATAGATCATTCCCCTGCAATTTCACTGCTCAATTCTCTGCCATTTAGGAGTTAAATCACTTTGTTTCTGTTTATGCAGCCCTAGCCACACCTCCCCTGGCTATGATTGACAGAGCCTGCATGAAAAAAAAAAACTGGTTTCACTTTCAAACAGATGTAATTTACCTTAAATAATTGTATCTCAATCTCTAAATTGAACTTTAATCACATACAGGAGGCTCTTGCAGGGTCTAGCAAGCTATTAACATAGCAGGGGATAAGAACATCTTAATTAATCTTAATTAAACAGAACTTGCAATAAAGAAAGCCTCTTTACAGGAAGTGTTTATGGAAGGCTGTGCAAGTCACATGCAGGGAGGTGTGACTAGGGTTCATAAACAAAGGGATTTAACTCCTAAATGGCAGAGGATTGAGCAGTGAGGCTGCAGGGGCATGTTCTATACACCAAAACTACTTCATTAAGCTAAAGTTGTTCAGGTGACTATAGTGTCCCTTTAAACCAGTCTAGTGTTGAACACACTCCTGAGTGATGAGTGAAACATTAGTTTTGACAGACGTGCAGAGAAGAAGTTGTGTTCTCTTCAAAATTGGCTCCTTTTTTTCACTTTGCTTTTCACAACCGTCATTTAATTCTAATTCATATCGGTTTCTGTTGAACGGTCAGTAGACCATATTCTGTTATGCTGCAGTGCTTGTTTGTAAGTCCCTCATGGATTGATTGTATGTTGGTCTACACTTTGAATTTCTATCCTTGGTCATATTATTAGAGAAGATTGCAGGAATTGTGTCCAATATAAGTCTGGATTGAAAAGGCCTCAATTTAATTATTTTGGCTAAGCTTTTCAAATAAACACAATCTGTTCGGTTTCAAATGATTTTATTTACAAAAATACCTGAAGATGTTAATGGTGACTTTGATCACAATCTGTTAAATAATTTGAAAAGCTTATCCAAAGTTATTAAAGGGACGCTATAGTCACTGGAACAACTACAGCTTAATGTCCATTAGACACATTTGAAAATATTAATCAGTGTGAGATCTTTTTTTAAAGCTGTAGGTGTTTATTTAAATTCTTTATGGTTGTGTATAGACTTTCTGATGACAGAGCTACTTTAAAATAGTATATATTCAACCTAAAAGGAAAGAGGATGAAAGGTTAAAAACTACAGGTGGAGTAAAATATACATTAATGTAAGGTCCAAACTGAGAAGGGCTCCCGGGTCACTTGAAAAACATATAGCTTTGAGACCACATCTAGTCTCCACTTCACAATTAAACAACATTTTATGGGCTTTCTTTTGCTGGCCTTTAACAATTAAACCTGTAGATTTTTCCTTTTATGTAGATTGACCGAAAAAAAAAAAAAAACACATCAAAACCCTGCAGTCAGTATATTGTGATTTCTCAATTTAAAAAGTATCCAAGCTACCTAACTGCTGCATAAATGGATTATTGTGATAGAAGATCCCCTGTCTCGCTCCTCTTGGTTTCGTATTTGCAAAAAAAACTGGCTTGAGTCGCCTAGTACACAGTTTTGTTCTCTCATTTTTTTTATTTTTATTTTATTTATTTTTTTTCTCTTGACTTTTTATGAATTAAACTACTGCCAATTGATGACTAACCTGTGTTTGAATCACTGCTGGACAGAGATTTATGTGATGTGATTGAAATGGCAGCGATGATTGGCACTAAAATTCTCCTTTATTCCTGGTCTGATGAGACCTCCTAGCAGAAGTTGTGAATGCTGTGTTTTTGCATCAGTGCAGGATAGTTATTTTTACTTTATTTTGCATTTTTTTTGTCTTCATTTAAACAATTGTGGTGAGTGCCATCCTGGAATGTCTTGTAGCCATAACTTCGAATGCAAAGGAGAAAATGATAAGCGCTCAACAACTAAACCAAATTATAAAATAGGCAGCTTACCGGAAATTAGGCACTTCCCTCAAAAGGAAAATCTAAGGAAACCAGTAACAAGTAGTGCCCTAGAGATGTTTATAACCACACGTGAGATTTGTAATAATGTGTTGTCATTGAAGAGACAATCCTCAGAGTTCGCTTTTAGATTAAAACGTAGAGAAGTCGAATGGGAGGAGATGTAATAAAGAGAATTACACGCTTTGTAACCTTTTCATTTATTTAGCGCATATCCTTAATCCATGTGTAAGTAAAGGAATTGCCCAAATGCAGAAATTGTCTAATTGAGTAGGTTTAAGGAGGATTACATAAATCTTAACAAAAAAACACTCTGGGCACCATAACTACTCAATTGTTATGACATGGTGCCAAGAGGTCCCTGGTGCTGGCTTCTCTCTATGGGCTAACCTGAAAGCCCAGTAGCCAGCTCCAGATTGCTCTGCCCCCTGTCCTTCTGCTGCTCATATTCTTAAAGTGAAAGCGGCAGCTAAAGGCGCCCCTTATTGGCTGAGTGTCAGCTGACGCTCTAAGCCAATCAGTATCTCACAACTCACAAAACGGCTTGAGGGACATACGTACATATTTTTCTCAAGTAGTTTTGTGAATGGGGAGCTACTGATTGACTCGTGGCGTCATCTTGTACATAATTATACACATTTTTGATTATACTAAAATTTCTATATGGACTTTAGATTTTACCTAGACATAGGGTTAGGCAACCCCCGGCACGCCAGATGTAGACTACATCTCCCCTGATGTTTTGAAAGCATTATGGCTGTAAGAACATTATGGGAGATGTAGTTGACAATGTCTGGAGTGCCAAAGGTTCCTAAACTCGAACTTTCAGTTTTTTCCTTTTTTTTTTTTTTAACGGTTTACACATTCCATGTTCTCCTGCACTTAATATTTTTAGGTCATTTGCAACAATTGCTACATTGTTACTGTACTGTAAAGAAGCTGTGTATTTTAATCATCTGTAGCTATATATGTATTTTATTATTTTTAAATGTGCATCTTTGGGAAAAAATTCTAACTTTTAATAAAGAAACAATTCGTGTACCATAACCACTACAGCCCACTGTAGTGTTTATGGTGCCATGACGGCTGTGTGAGTTTCACATGGTGCACGGCTGAGGGATTCTGAGGGATTCTTTTCATAGAATGCATAGAACCCGACCTAAGTAACAGGTCAGTTTTAACAGGTGACATAAGAGGATTTATATTAAAGCTTAATTTATAACAGCCAGTTAGTTGTCGTGATTGCAATTATAGGAAACATGGGGGAGGGATATCTTTTTAATGTTTGGTGGAAAAAAAAAAAAAAAAACCTGATTGCGGGGAGGGGTTTGTTTTTAATTTTTTTTTTGTGGTTTGACTTTGTTTTGTTACTATACTGGGTGCTGGCTTCTCAGTAATCTGCACTTATAGATTATTTATCTCTATAACTTATATAATGTATTTATACGAAAGGATTTCCCTAAAGCACTGAAGGCAGCAATGTGAGTGTTGTTTGCATTAAGCACACTGGGGTGACATTTATTAAATAGAGATTCAGATAAAATGTTTACAATGTCACTAGAGTTCTTTTACTTGTTTTCATGTAACCTGTTTACATTTTCTGTATGAGTATGGAGTTACAATGATAGACCAGACTTGGCTCTGCTTCCAATTCCTCTCTTTAAGCATATAGCTGCGTTGAAAAACGATTAATCTGCATGACATATTCTGTCACAGAGTGAGTGTAAATGCGTTTGCTATTCTTCTGTAAAAGGTGTGTATTTATGTTTTACATAGGTCTGTAGATAACCCTTTCCCTTAAATCTTATTCCTGGTTGATTACAGTTACTATAGCCCTGCCTTTTTGACTGTAGCTCTCCTGACTACATATCGAACTTCAGAAGGTCACTTGTTAGAACCCCATGTGATCTGGGTTCTTATTCTCACCCAACATTCTGCTTTAGCTGATCCCCGTGAATGCCGTTCTACCAAGAGCTGCTTTGAGGATAATGAATTGCATAGCTGCACAGTTTAAATAGCACAAGATGACTGTCTTTAGAATTAAACATTTAGTATTTAGAACTTGGCTAAGCTTTTATTTATTTTTTGTATTTTTTTTTTTCTTCATGATGTGTTAGATTGTTTTTTGGTTTGCTTTTTACTTCTTTCTAGAATTTCTACACAATGCAAATATTCTAAGTATTTTCCAATACACTATAATGTTGTCCATGCTTTGTCCTAACCAAATATTTGCATTGTGTAGTCCTCAAACTATTAGATTACAGCATAATGAACTTTTTTTTTTATAGCAATGGCATTTTTCACACCTTGAGACAATATTGTACATGTAATACGCATATCTTGGCTCCTACATTTTGCACACTGTATATTATTTGTAAAGTGTCTGGCAGCCGGACATGGCTCCTTCTTTGAGTACTTGGAAGTGTTGGGCATCCTTCCTTTAACTCCAAAGTATTCAGTGGATTTATGAATATATCAGCATTAACATGCTGGAAAAAAATCCCAAATATACCAACTTGCAAAGTGTCTCTTTTTTTGGAAATAAAAAAAAAAACAATACAAACGTTTACATCTGCTTTGAAAGATGATATTCTCCTCATCACTCCCATAATGCAGTGCAGCATTCACCAAATCATGGCATGCTGCTTATTGCCTGGTCGTGAGAACATAATTTTGTTTAGTTTTTTTTACATTAACATTAGTAAATCTTAGAATGTGTATAGTATATACATGTATTACATATGTGTCTTCAGGTGAGCACAATGATAAGCTTTGTTACTAATTTTATTTTTGCTATAAAGAGTTTCTATTGTCTTATTTATTGGAAACATTCTAAGTCTGTAACTGTTACATGAGTCTGTTTACAGTTTATGTTTGAAAACTCCTTGTGTTTTTTTTTTTTTCATTTTGCTGTCCTGTGTGTTTGTTAAATTCTCACCTCGCTATTGTGGCTAAACTGATATTACATTATTCCCTCTGAGAGCAAACATAAAATAAAATTTTAGGTGAAAATCACAATGTGTTTTTTGTATGTGGGGGGAGAATTACACATCATGCAGAAAGCTGTATAACTTTCACCTGTGACAGCTCAACATACTTGGTGCCTGTGAGTATTATGACTTAACCGGCATATACAAAAATAAGTCCTGCGCTGAAACTCGCACTACTCAGGCAATGAGAGGGATTTGGATTTCGGAGGGCAAAGTGTGTATGCTCCTAAAAATGGTGGGTTAGACCTTTCTCAACATTTTGAGACCTACCTTTGCCTCGAGAAAGTAATTTTTATTAATTTGGAGAACAAGTCCAATTAAAGGTAGTAAAGAATATTTTGAAAGTAAATTGCATAACGTGAATATTGTGTATGTAAGGAGTGTATGAACTATTAATCTGAAGTATAAAAATCACAAAATGAAAATCTAACACACAGTAGTTACACACACAGGAAACAGACAGACACTCACTGATTTTACACACATTAACAGACACACACACACTCTCACTGATTAGACACTTCCTGAGACATACTGAATTGACACACACTGATTTGGCACAATCTTACCTTTGGGAGAGTTGGGGTGGATCCTTTCCCCGGGGTCAAGTGTAGGGCTTGTGCAATCTTTGTGCTCTTCCCGCACTGCTCCCTTGCGTGCTGTTTAGTGAATCAGGGGCCAGAGTGACATCATAATCTGGCTCCCGTTCTCACCGCAGGGCATGAAAGGTAGCGGTGCTGGAATATTATGAAGGGTATAGCTCTGTCACTTCCTTTCCCGGACACTTTATTTGGGCAGGGTAGGCACCTGCCTTCTGGGTAAACAAGTGCTTAGTCTGTCTTCGAGCACAGCCGGCCTTCTCCTAAGGGCTGCTAAGGTAGCCAGGTATTGGCATACTCTCTGCCTGTGATCCATGTACCCCTTGGGGTATTCGTACTACTGGTTGAGAACCAAGGGGGTAAACAATTACTGTAATAAAAAAACTTTTTTTTTATTTTATTTATTAAAACACTGCTTTTGCATTTTCTCGCCATTACTGGCATGGTCCCCCTCCAAAAGAAATAAGAGTAATCCATTGCCAAGTTCTCCCTGCCGCCCAGTCCTTCATTGGTGACATCACTCAATCTTGCTTCAGGGGGAGGGACGTTGCAGAGGATGAACTGTGGGAGAAATGGGGTGTGTTGCCATTGGTTGTCTGTTGACAGCATGTTATGTGTGCTGGCGAAAGATGCCTAGTATATGTGTATATAAATAAAATGACATTTGCTAGCCCAGAACTCTTGTACCAGGCTGCTAATGGCGCTGCTGCTGTTACACTTCCGGCAGCAAAGTTCTTTAGCGATACATAATAATCAACTTAATGTAGTGGTTCCAGTATCTATAGCATGTCCCTGCACTGTAAACACTGCCTTTTCATTTACATTGCTGGCTAGTAACGCCTCTACTGACAGTCAATTGGACGGCCACAGAAGGTGCTTCCTGCGTCAGTGCTGCAGTGTGAACCACTGGTGTTCAGTGTCTCAACGCTCTGCCTAGAAACTCTAAATGTTCCTCATAGAGATGCATTGATTCAATGCCTCTCTATGAGTAAAATGCTGACTGGCGCAGTGTAGAGTTTTGCCACGCCTGTCAATGCTTTCCTATGAGATATTGATGATCTCTGCCATGGAGGCGGACCAGGCGCGATGGTGATGAAAAGGTAAGTAAACAAATATATAAATATATATATAAAAAAATTATTGATTTTCTCACCCCTCCTGGGTGGTATGATTATTCCTCATTATTGGGTCCTCTACCAGGGGCCTGGGAGTTTGAGGGTTCTGCGTAGTATCTTAGCTGTTCCTAGAACTGAACTCTTCTGGACAGCGATCTCAGATGTGCCTCCTGGAATCTGTTGAAGCCACTCCCCCAACTTGAGAGTCACAGCCCCGAGTGCTCCTATCACAACTGGGATTTCTACAGCCTTCACTTTCAACATCTTTTCTAGTTCTTCTTTCAGTACTTGGTATTTCTCCACCTTCTCATGTTCCTTCTTCCTGATGTTAAAGTCACTGGGTATTGCCACATCCACCACGACGGCAGTCTTCCGTTCCTTATTTACCACCACAATGTCAAGTTGGCCAGCACTTGCTTGTCTGTCTGGATATTAAAGTCCCACAGGATCTTAGCCCTGTCATTATCGACTACCTTTAGTCGTATCTTCCATCTGGACTTAGGCAGGTCCAATCCATATGCTTTGCAGATGTTAAACAATTGACTGTGTTTAATTTATCCATTCAGCAACTTCATCTTGCAGTGAACTCTGCATACCTCCCTTTGGGAATGAAATCTCCTCCTCTCCAACCAATCTCTCCAAGATTTTAAATTTTCTTTTTCTGTACTACTATTCAGACTTTCAAACCACACTGTTGTCAATTTCTTTCCACAAGTCTTAAAACATGAGAAAATTATAGAAAGTTATATTTTTCATAAAGGCATCACAATTTTTGAATACTCAGTAACTCTTACTTATGTTAGCAGCCAATCAGAATGTGTGTTTTGCTGTCTAGCGTCTACCCTTCACTGTGACGGATAGTGGAACAGTTCTTGGGTTCTATGGAAGTAAACCAATGAAAGGCAAAGGTAGGGTTCAGTCTTTAGTGAAATCTTCTATTTTATAAGCAGTTAAAGAAACACTATAGTCACCAAAACAACTTTAGCATAAAGAAGCAGTGTTTGTTTGTGTACAGATCATGCATCTGAAGTTTCACTGTTCAACTTAGGAGGTAAATCACTATTGTTTCGGTTTATGCTGCCCTACCCACACCTCCCCTGGCTGTGACTGACACAGACTGCATGAAAACAAAATGGTTTAATTTTCAATCACTTTAAGAGTTTTTATCTCCTGCTCTGTAAACCAAACTTTAATTTGCAAAGTCTAGCAAGCCTTTAACAGAGCAGGAGATAAGGAATTTTAAATGAAACAGAATTTGCAATAAAGGAAGTGTAAATATTAGATGACTTTTAACAGGAAGTGTTTAGAAAGGCTATTCAAGTCATATCCAGGCAGTTGTGACTAGGGCTTCATTAACAAAGTGATTTAACTTCTAAATGGCAGAGAATTAAGCAGTGAGACTGCACAGGGCATGATCTGTACACCAAAACTGCGTCATTAAGATAAAGTTGTTTTGATGACTATAGGGCATCTTTAAGGTATGGTTAGTTCTGAATAATTGTGCACAGGTAGTTTATTATTTTTTAAAACCTACATATTCTTCAGCTTTGTACAATCGATGGACGAGACATATAAAGTAGATTTACCAAGACACGTTTGTCTTACATGAATAAGATGCAGTAAAGGGCTTACAATCTAAAGAGGAGTAGCATTATACGATAGATTATATCAAGGTACATACTTGTTACAGTCCATTATGTATATTAACATGCATTGTTTTGTTGTGTGAGAACAAGTTAGCAGATGGCTGTGGGTCCGAGTTTCATTGCTTGTCTCAGTGAAACTCAAACAATACCTCCTATCCCCGTGTCCTGCGGAGCACATCCAAATAAACACAATTACACTCCCCCAGACCGAAAGAGTATATCCTCCCTTGCTGTTTAGAAGTGACTCTTCCCATATGAAAAGCAGTAAATACAAAGCACCTTATAAACTGAAAGGAGATTTGTCATGTTAAGGATTTAGATGAGAGTGAAAGTTTAATGGACAGGTCTTTAAATCCATCTGCTGTCGAAACCAGTGCAGAAAGAGGAAATAAAGGGCCATGTTTCTAAATTGGAAGGGGGTTAGCTGTACACAAGGGATAATCTCAGGAGGAGATTTGGAATGTCATGGGGCAAAGTTCTGTTCTAAGATGGAGCAATAGGTATTGATGTTGCAGTGGTTTCCACAGTGATTACATCACTTTTTTCATAAAGTTCGTGCGTATTGTGCCCCATGTACCGAATGTATCAGAACTAAAACGTATAATTGAGAGAAATCTCTTTGTTGCGTGGTGGTAACAGCAGTTGTGAAAGCTTAGTTTCAAACGTCTCCTTTTCAAACTTGAGTGACATTATTAGTTTTGTTATAGCTAAACTGTTCTTAATTAAACACTATTTTCTAGTACGAAAGATCTAATAAAAATGTAAATAAAGCTGGCTTACCGGCACTGACTGAACCCGTCCATTAATAATGGTGCCACCATTATGATTGAGGTAATAGTCTTACAACAATTGTGATTCGTCTCAAGTTTGCTATTTGCATCGGATTTGTCTTGATATTAAATGTGGGCCCTGTGCTGGCACACTGGCAGTCATGATTGTGAGTGAACATAGGAAACGTAAGTTTGATTAACGTCACAAGAAATGCACTCACTGTGACTTTTCTGAAGGCGCAATATAAATTCATTAGTATTGTGATTAAAAGACAATTTGTTGTTGAGGGGCGGAGCCTGAACGCCGATGGAGCAGGACGTGTGAGGCCTGAGCTCTCCCGTCCACGAGCCACAATCAGCCAACATCTGCACCTTATCCCGGCCATCCACACACACAAAAGGGATAAACGCTACCCACAGCACCCCCCGATCAATACCGCCATGGGGGGAATCAAAAAAAAAAAACAGATACCCCCGTATCGGTGGCATCAATGTTCCGCGCCACCAGGGAACAGGGGCGGCCATCTTTAACCCAGGAGGCCCAAGAATCCGGAGCTGAAACGGACGAAAGTGAAGCCCCTGACAGAGAAGCAGCTTCCAACTACCGCACACAGCGAGAGCCGCTTACCAAAGCCGACCTCCGCCAAATGCTGCAAGATGCCACAGCGGACATAAAAGCACACACAGCCGCAGAACTAGAACGGCACATCTCAGGCCTAAAAGAAGAAATTGAGGCCCTGAATAACCGCACAGCCCAGGCAGAAGCTGACATCACACAAATTAAAGTGAACACCACCCAGCACAAGCAAGATATATTTTACCTAAGTGATAAAATACAATTCCTTGAAGACAGTCTGGAAGACTTGAACAACCGTTCCCGCAGGAACAACATTAGAATAAGAGGTATGCCAGAAACAGTGGATACTGACGCTTTATTACCCACGCTGCACGATCTGTTTAGATCCCTGCTCCCGAACTCCTCAGACCAAGACAGGGAGATAGACAGGGCACACAGGGCCCTACGACCTGTAGCCCTCAACCCATCAGTCCCTAGAGACATTATTGTCCGCCTTTTACACTTTGCCACGAAAGAAAAAATCATGGCGGCAGCCAGAACCACACAACCGAAACATGGGACTCACATGCTCGCCTTCTTCCAGGACCTAGCCCCCACCACATTGAGGAAAAGAAGGGACTTAAAACCTCTCACCACAGCACTAACCCAGCAAGGTCTAAGATACAGATGGGGTCACCCCTTTAAACTTCAAGTACGCGTGGGAGAACAGGAACATGTCCTACACCACCCAGCTGCAATGGAAGATTTTGCAGCAGCCCTGGGACTACAGCTCACCACCATACCACCACCAAGAGACCGCCGCAACAACAGCGGAACCGGGGAGGCCCAAGCGACTGAACGCCCTCAACAGACACACCGACACCAAACCAAGAAAGGGCCAACCGGACCAACGTGACCTGAACTCAACCCACACGGCCCTTGGACTCTCATTTTACCCAGCGGAATCTACCGCTATAAACCAAACGAGGACTCAGGCTTGTATACACTAACATGTTGCAATGTTGATATGTTGAAATGTTTTACTGTTTTACTGTCTTGCTAAATACGCTAATTTCTGTTATGATGTTATTGTGGGAGAAATCAGGCCGGCACGCTTGTACACAAGACAGGCCGAACCAGGGAACTATGACTAAGCTGCCAATGCCATAGAAAATCCCCGTCCCTCCCCCTCTTCTACTACTCTCACAATCCCCCATGACACTATACTACTTAAATGACGAGGGCATGGCGGTAGCTAATATGCAGCCCAGACCACAACCCCATTGCCCAGCCAGCTACAGCACAATTTGCCACCACAGCGAACAGGCCCACCCTGTTCCAATTACCAATTAGCGCTGTGCCCCCTATGCCAGGACTCGGATACCACTGCTGTACAGCCCTCCCTATAATATGGTAAACTGAGGTACAAAGACTAATGGACACTCACCTCACCCAGCGGATCCCACCGCTGTAATCCAGGCCTGTGAAATCTTTAAAACAAAAAACCCAGGAAAAAAAAAAAAAAAACAACAAACAAAAAGGGGAAAAAAAAAAAAAAAAAAACGATAAACAAAAAAGAAAAAAAGAAATTGTTTGCATAGTTGATATGTTTTACTGTTTTATTGTTTGCACTCACCTCTACTATGATGTCCGTATGGGAGATTACTAGCTGGCGCACTAACATATAAAACACGCCAAGTAACGTTGCTTTCCCTTTACTAAGACTCAGGTGTGACAATGGACACCCCTATCCCGACCCGAATGGTACTGAAGTTACACTAAACAGCCTCCCCCCCACCAAGACATGGGTATTCACGCGTAATGTCCTCCTCTTTTTGAGACACTGGAGGGACAGGGCAATGCCCCCCCATCATCAGGGCACTAAGGTCACTAAGCACCACTCTCCCCTGGCGATGACTTAACTGCCAAATCGCACAGCTCTCCCACTACCACAGCGTAACTGTTAAAATGCGCTGTTCCCCTGTCACCCTGGCAAAGCGGTTACATCACACTGACCGCCTCTTACTTAGGCACAGGCAATACCAAACCACAACTGGTAATCTCAACTAATGTCATGCATATTCTTTCCGCAGAATCCCGGAACCCTAAGTACCGCCCCAGCCACTGGGACATAGCGACCCGACAAATGACCGCGACTAAGGTAACGCACTCACGGCTCGAAGGGGACGGGAGGCGAGGTTCATTCCCCCTCCGGACACCTCCGATCCGACTCACACAACCTACTCCAGACAACCCCCAATAACGGCCGAACCTGCTCCCCCCCCCATCGGGACAGCAGACCACCCACGAGGGAACAGGAACAGGACTGCAACGACACGCAGGTACCTACACCCCCTCAACCTCCGCCCCCACCACACCTGGCAGCTTTGGTATAAGACCAGGAAACACCAAACCCTCACCCCTACCAAGAGGCGAACCCCTGACCTCTCACACAAAAAGACCTGACTCCCCTACCATAACAATCAACACAGTTACTGACAACACTTCCATTCAAGAACGACACATACAACCCCCCCGACCCACTCCACACACAACGAGAAGATATGAACACCAAACTGACATGCGTATCTATCAACTGCAAGGGCCTCAACAACCCCGCAAAAAGACATAAACTAATGAGGTGGGCAAACCGTACAAACGCAGACATTATATTATTGCAAGAAACCCACTTCACACAGGCCAAACCATTTCACCTCATTAATAGACACTACCGAGAATGTCACACGGCAAACTCCCCCACGACCAAACAAAATGGAGTTGCTATCCTGATGCGAAAAACTTGCCCACTCAACACCAAACAGATACTGAAGGACCCACAAGGTAGATTCATCACACTCACAGGCCAAGCAGGTCACACCCGTTACGCCATAACCTCACTATATGCACCGAACACCCCGGATAAAAACTTCTGGGACACGTTCCAAGCACACTTAGCCTTAACCCCAGGCCACCTCAAAATCGTAGGCGGCGACTGCAACGCCACGCTATCACCGACGGTAGACAGACTACGAACCCAAAACCTTACGAACCCAACACCCAAAATAGACAGACTACTACAAGACTTCGTGCTCAGACAGGGACTTGTAGACGTATGGCGCCTGCTCCACCCAACCACTAGGGATTACACATTCTGCTCCCACCCCCACAACTCGTACTCCCGCATTGACCTATTTCTGATATCACCCCCCCTTACTCACATGACCCAATCGGCTGACGTAGGCAACATCACGTGGTCGGACCACGCGGACATCACACTATCAATCAAGGTCCCAGACGTAGCAAAACCATGGTCCTGGAAACTTAACCCCACACTACTACACAATCCGTTGATAACGGAAGCTATCCTAACTGAACTGACGAACTACTTCACGCTAAATACACCCACGGCAACCTCACCAGGCATACTATGGGCTGCCCACAAGACGGTTCTGAGGGGGAAAATCATAAGCCTAGCATCGCACTTGAAAAAAACTCAACTAGCTGAGTTAGCAACAGCCCTAACAAACCTTAGGACCCTAGAAGCAAGCCACAAACAAAACCCCACGCAAGACATCCTCACAAAAATAACAGACTGCCGCACCGAAATTAAGAACTTCATGACCAGAGACACACACAAAGCCATGCAATGGATGAGACAAACCTACTATGAAAAATCTAATAAGGCCGACACCCTACTAGCCAGGAAACTGAGAAACAGGGCGGACCGAAAACAAATAGACACAATACTATCACCGGACGGCACCAAACACCACACGCCATCTAAAATTGGGGAGGTCTTCCAAAAATACTTTTCCACACTATACGACCAAAGCCCCAACACCCGACTACATCCCGAACTAACTAAACAAACCATAAACGAATACCTACAGAAGATACCCTTACCAGCCTTAAAAACGGAAGCAATATCCAAAATCGGCCAACCAGTCACCGTCGAAGAAATCGCCAAGGCTATCAAAAACACTAAACCCAACAAAAGCCCGGGTCCGGATGGCTTCACGGGACTATATTACAAAACCTTCCCTGCCATCCTCCTCCCCCACCTTTGCAACCTCTTTAACGCAATACTACAGGGAAACCCCATACCTCCCGACATCCTAAGAGCAAACGTGTGCCTCCTTCCCAAACCAAATAAAACCCACCTAGACCCGGGCCACTATAGACCGATCTCCTTACTTAACGTTGACTTAAAACTACTGACCAAGCTACTTGCAGACAGGATAAACCCCCACATACATAAACTTATACACCCTGACCAAGTGGGCTTCATACCCTTTAGACAGGCGTACGACAACACAAGACGGACCTTTGACCTCCTATGGACGACCTCACACAGACGAATCCCCACCCTATTCCTATCCCTAGATGCCGAAAAGGCATTTGACCGACTACTATGGCCTTTCCTTTTCGCCACCCTACACAAATTCCGGTTCCCAGACCCAATCCTGAATGCGCTCAACACTTTATATTCCGCACCGGTAGCAAACCTCCTCATCCCAAATGCTCAACCCCCCTCTTTTCGCATCTTCAACGGGACGAGACAGGGCTGCCCCCTCTCCCCACTCCTGTTCACCCTCTCATTAGAACCCCTACTCCAAGCCCTACGCCTAGACCCAACAATAAAGGGAGTACACATCAGAGACGAAGAATATAAAGTGGCAGGCTATGCAGACGACCTACTCCTCTCCATCACAGACCCGACAAACTCACTCCCACCCCTACTACACACCATACATGAATACGCACAGGTCTCAGGCTATCGCCTTAACCTAGACAAAACGGAAGCACTCCCAGTACAAATACCCCAGGAGGAGCTAGACACTCTAAAAATAACATACCCATTCCGCTACAACACCACGCACATACACTATCTAGGTGTCGACTTACCAATAGATGTCTCCCAGACATACCGACTCAATTATTCCCCCCTACTGCTAAAAGCGACGGCCGACCTGAAGTCATGGGAATCCCACTCTATCTCTTGGCTAGGAAGAGTAGCATGTATAAAAATGAATCTCCTACCGAGGTTTTTATACTTATACCAGGCGCTACCAGTTCAAGTAGTCACCAAAGACTTTAAACTATTACAAACGCAAATAGATCACTTCATCTGGGCCAATAAGCGAGCCAGGATACGAAGAGACATTCTCTACCTCCCGACACGATCCGGAGGACTTGGCCTACCCCACTTTCTCCATTATTTCCATGCAGCACAACTTGCGCAGATCAAGGCACTGCACGCCCCCATAGGGATGAAAAGATGGGTAGACCTTGAACATAACCTATTTGGCCAAGATTTCCTCTCCCTCTATATATGGGTCCCAAAACAAGCAAGACCACGACCCCCACCCACCACACCTGCACTTGACACCTCCATTACACTCTGGAACAAACTCTCTATAAAACATGCACTCACAACGAACCCCTCGCCCTTGACACCAATCCTGAGAAACGAACACTTCATACCGGGCATGACCCCAAAAGACTTCGCTCACTACGAAGACAATGACCTTGTCAGGACATATCAATTCTTTCGGAACCAAAAAATCATTGCATTCGCAGACTTACCTCAAACCAGACCACTCACCACACACGACTTCTTCCGCTACCTACAAATCAAAAACCTCCTAGACACCCCCTCATATAAACAAGCCGGACTTACACCCCTCACAGCCTTCGAACAGGCGTGTATTCATGCCCCCATACAAAAAAGCCAGATCTCCACAACATACACACAACTGCTCAAAACGACAGGGACCCGACCACCAGGGTATGTCATAGCATGGGAAAGGGATCTGGGACCACCCGCAGACCCTACAGACTGGAACGCTATATGGGAAGCCACAGCGACAGTAACAATATGTGTAACACATAAAGAGCAGGCATACAAAACCATGATGCGCTGGTACCACACACCGCTAAAACACAAACAAATGGGACTCTCCACATCAGATAGATGGTGGAAGGGGTGCGGCCAACAAGGAACGTACTATCACATGTGGTGGGAATGCCCATACATCGCACAAATCTGGACTGACATAGTGGCCCTGGCCTCAAGAGTCCTACACGACACCATCCCAAGGGACCCGTGGCTGTGGCTACTATCCAAACCACTAGAGGGCACGCCACGAGCTCATAACAAACTACTGGCCAAACTAGCCTTAGCCACTAGGAGAGCCATAGCCTCCCACTGGGGTGCACCCACAACCCCATCACTCACCGACATAAAAAAAAAATGAACGAAGCCAGATCCATGGACAGTCTATCAGCACTCATTCACGACACCATAACTCACTGTGATAAAATATGGGACCTGTGGCTCATGGAACCTACCACCGCCATTTAGGGGAAATACCTATGGTTATTAAAAAATTAAACAAACAATTTAAAAATGCGAACCAGAACGATTGGAACCCAAGTACCACATATCACACTCCAAACCAAAACTACCCCTCCCCACCTACAAGGTAATCAAAGAGAAGCGAGAGCAACATATAAATATTAGCCCTATCAGTACACGATGGGTCACACCCGGCCCCTCAGCTCACACACCCTTTGTGTACTAAGAGAACTATGGGATTGGTTTTGACAGGTGCGAAAATGGCCCCACGGTCGACTGCTATGAACACGGAGTAATACAACCAACACGGACGAAAGTCAACCCAGACCAGAGACCTGTACTAGACAGTAAGACTAGTCAACTCGCTCCCCTACTTTTGTACAATCATACGACCTGGCTGTTCTTAAATGTAGACTCACATTTTGAGTCAACACCAACAAACTACACAACCTACAGTTCAGGGACGCCTCCCCCTCCCCCCCCCCCCCGACGACCCCACCGGAGACTCCAAAGTAGGGAGCCCCCGAAGTACGCCCCATTCTCGAACTGGGCTCCATCCCCTAACACCCTTTACGTTTTATTTACTGCTCCTTGTGCCGCAACAAGGAAATATGACTGTACATGTAAGCTTGTTCATACTTACTGTTGTTTTTTGTTCGCACAAAATGTTTAGAAATTTGTCTGGACAGAACCTCTTACGAAAACATAACGCTGTAACACCAGATAACTACTCTACTAATATATGCCTCTCTGTATTACAATGTTTTTTCTTTTTGAACTGGTTACACTTTGGCTCTTGCATAAGCCCACACAGTATCTTTTGTGCAACATTCATGTCCATGTGAACTTTGTCAAATGTACAACGAAGAATATATATGAAACAAAAAAAAAAAAAAAAAAATCTCGGCAAGACACCACGGAATTAAAGGCACTCACTATTGTAACATGATGTATGGTGGACTTTCCTGCAGCTGACCGTTCCTTCGACTACCTGCTTATTTAAGTACCATATCATTATGACATGCCCTTATATTGATGTACATTTGTATTGTATTTCACTACTGTTATGCTTTTTGGTGCCTTGCCGTGCAATAAATAAAGAATTTATAAAAAAAGACAATTTGTTAAACCCTGTGTAATAGCATTTTCATCTGTTGCATTGAAAAGACACTGCACCACAACTACTACACTTAACTTTAGTGGTTATGGTACATTGTTATTTCAGCAGTTTGATAAAAACCAGGGCCCTCCTGTTGCCCAAACCCCACCCTGAGCACTCCCAGGCTATCACTTTCACCTAAATTTGGTTGGATAATGAAGTGAACTTTCTTAATTATTTGGGTTCCAGTAAAACTACATTTACATACTTTTTATCTATATTCCTAAACAGTCTGATAGAAAAACTGAGGGACTGCACACAAAGACAGCTTCAAAAACTCTACGAGCATGTAGTAGTTATGGTGCATAGCGTAATTTTATCTCAAACATGACCAAACTAGCTATGTTTTTAGCAGTATGTAATAGTAGCCAGCCATGCAAGCAGGTTCTGTAATGTACTTACTATCTTGACATACAGCAGGGGTAGGCAACCTTCGGCCCTACAAATTTAGTGGACTACATCTCAGGGGTGACGCCGTCCACAACATCTGAAGTGCTGAAGGTTTTCTACCCCTGGCATAGAGCTATAAACTTCCTGTTGCCCATATGCACAGTGCATTATGGGTGTGCCTGCACATTTATAATTGCAATTCTCCTACTTACAGAATCTGCAAAAATCGACCAGATGCATTTGGTCAGCTTTAAAATCAGTTCTTAATGGGCCCTACCCCCAGAGCCCTAGGTGTCCCTCTTTAACATTCGAAAAACTTTCTTATAATTTGTAACACATGGATCAAGACTTTTGCTCCCCCGAGCTCTCCTTTAAACCTTCTGGTGGTATAGCTCTGGGAGGGAGGCCTATCATCCGTTCACCTCGCAGGGAGAGACCAACCCACCCTTTACCCCCCTCTTCGTCTGGTTTCTCTCTCTCCAATACTTCTTAATAGTAACGCAGAGCTGTATGTCTGAGATCCTATTCATGAAAATGTTTATTTAATTATTTGTTGCCGATTCTCTACATTGAGAGAAGTTGCTAATGCTTTACTTTTTCACAAACTTCAATAAACATCTTAAATACAAAAAAAAAAAAAATCTGTGTTTTTTGCCACTTATACCTCCGGGAGACAAATAGAAAAATAGAAAATGAAAACCTGTGGCTTAGTAATGGGTCAGTTTATTTAAAAAAAAAAAAAAAAAAAAAAAAAGGCATTAAAACATTTATATCAGATTGGTCAACCGCATCATATATACAATATAAGCCTTCAGGACTTGCGGAAGGACAATTTTATGAGCATGACAAAAGAAAGTTCATAACCACAAATTTAAAAAAAAAAAATACAATTAAGAATAAAAGTCCATTAAAATCTGAGATGGGTGTGTTTAATAAATGAGGATCAGGACAAGGAAGAATTATGTTTTCTTGACTAGATAGCAAGGAATAACCTATGGCTGCATATTTGTAAACCCCTGTAAGAACAGTCTTACAGATTGCTGTAGTGGTTATGGTGACAGAAGTGCCCGGCCTCGCTGTTCTAAGCAGTCAATTCTAGAACAATTTGACTTCTTACCTAGGCTCCATCAGCAGGGTGCGGTAGTGGTTATGGTGCATGGAGTGTTCATTTAAAGGGACACTCCAGGCACCCAGACCACTTCGGCTCATTGGAGTGGTCTGGGTGCCAACTCCCACTACCCTTAACCCTGCAAGTGTAATTATTGCAGTTTTTTTTTAAAACTGCAATAATTACCTTGCAGGGTTAAGTCCTCCCCTAGTGGCTGTCTATTAGACAGCCACTAGAGGACACTTCCTGCTTCATAGCACAGGTTTTCTGTGCTAGAGCGTCGCTGGACGTCCTCACGCTGTGTGAGGACCTCCAGCGTCGCTCTATTCCCCATAGGGAAGCATTGAAATTCATTTTCAATGCTTTCCTATGGGGTGCGCTAATGCGCATGTGCGGCATTGCCGCGCATGCGCATTAGGTCTCCTCGGCCGGCGGGCGAGATCAGTCTCGCCCACCGGCCGACGTAACCAGAAGGAGGAGCGGCGGGGGAGGAGGAAGCAGCGACGTGAGACCTGTCGCTGCCCCTGGTAAGTGACTGAAGGGGTTTTCACCCCTTCAGTAACCGGGGATTGGGGGGTGGGAGGGAGAGGGACCCTCCAGTGCCAGGAAAACGGATCGTTTTCCTGGCACTGGAGTTTCCCTTTAATTGCGTTCAGTGAAGAAGAGAGCAGAAACAGATCAGGATGTTGCAGTAGGTGTGTCCTACTCTGAGCGCCGTCTTTGAGTTAACACCTTGTGGTAAGATGTTGCTGGGACCTCCTGGAACTGTTATGGCCCCACTAAATTTGCCAAGACCCAATATAGACAAGTTCAATTTTAGACCTGTACCTATTAGTGTCATTAAGAAACACCTTAATAACCTAAAAATGAAAATCCAGTCTGGACCTGATCAAATCCCAGCAACGCTATTGAAGCTCAGTGCACCGGCAATTGCTAAACCTGTCACAACACTTATTAACGAATCCTTGGTGTCTGGATACATACCCAAACTTTGGAAGACTGCGAGAGTAGTGCCTATCCATAAAAGTGGTAACATTACTTTGGTTTCTAACTATCGACCAATATCATTGCTCCAAGTATTGTCAAAAATCTTGGAAAAATACATCCATACGCAACTATGTGAGTATTACCAACAATCAAACTATCTTATCCCAGATCAATCGGATCTTCACCCAAATAACTCAACTACAACTGCCCTCTTAAAAGTTTGCAATGACATCCAAACTGGCATGGAACAAGGAGACCTAACTGGAGCTATTTTCCTTGATTTTGCAAAGGCCTTTGACACAGTAGACCACGACATTCTACTGCACAAACTCAAAAACTCAGGTATTGGTGATTGTTCGCTAACCTGGCTTCGATCATATATTGGATCACTCACAATATGTGTCCATTTCTGACAGCGACTCCCTCTCCCAATCACAAGATTCAATTTTTGGCCCCCTACTATTCACATTATTTATAAATGATCTGCCTAATGTCTGTAAATCCTCAAATGTACACAACACAGTAATCTATGCGAGCAAATCCAATCTACCGCAACTTGAGGCTGTGCTCCAAGACCAGTTTACAGAGGTAGAAAAGTGGATTGCAAAAAACAAACTCTTCCTAAACACTGACAAAAATGTCACAATGATCTTTGGAACAGTACCTAAATTACACAAATTACACAATTCCCACCTATCCATCAAAACAAAATCAAATGGTACACTGATCGCAGTCCATTCTTTCAAATACTTGGGTATGTTGTTAGACCCCAATCTATCTTTTGGCCTCCACATAGAAAAACTTGCATCTAAACTTTATCCAAAACTAGGTGCCCTGTACAGAAACAAATCCTGCCTAAGCCCTACAGTAAAGGAAAAGATTGTACAGCAAATGCTGATGCCAATCATTGATTATGGGGATGTAGTATATGCACCTGCACCGCAATCCCACATTAATAAACTCAACACATTGTATAACTCAATCTGCCGATTTGTGCTACAATTTAATTACATGACCCACCATTGTCATATGCTAAAAGAACTAAACTGGCTGTCGCTGGAATCCAGACGCACCCTTCATTTCTCCAGCCTTGTGTTTAAGAGCATTTCTGGGAACCTCCCACCCTACCTGAGCAGAATGCTCTCCCCGGCTGTTCCAACCTCCTATAACCTCTGATCCAGTACCAGCACTTTATTTAGTCTACCTCAGTACAAAAAGAAAGCGGCTCAATCCTCCTTTTCCTATTGAGCTCCACAATGATGAAACCACCTCCCGCACACTAACGGCCCTGAACATGGATTCCTCTGAGCTCTCATCTCCTACCCCCCCCCCTATGGACCGATGGGGGTCATCTCGGTCCAACACAAGCTACTGGGGTAACAGATACGAGCGGCACTTACAGCCGGGTGACTGGCAAAGCCAAGGCAGCAGAGCACATGGAGCGTCTAAAATGGCGGCTACAGATGCAACAAGCAACGTAAGACTCCTGCCTGAGCTGGAGGGTTCCTGCAACATCCAGCAACGTCTAGAAGCCACCTTTGCCCGATTCTGGCGCAAGCTATGGAGAAGGTTGCAGGTGCCTACGGCAGAACTGCGGACCCTGCCATATCGGGGCAGGCCGACCGGAGAACAAAGTAAGCTAAATGGGACTCCACCGCTAGCACACAAGTCTGGGGCTGCGGTCGGGGGGAAGAGGCACCCTAATCCGGGCAGAACGACAAACCCCAAGCTGACCACACTCACACGTTGCCCGCCCAGGCTGAGGGCCGCACGGAGAGAGCCTCCGAAGCATCCGCCACCCTGCGGGAAGACTGCCCGCCGCTGGCGGCGACGGAACACCGGCAGCATCCGCTACACCCACAAAGGGTCTGCCTCGAACTCACCGAGCTCTCGAGCCAGTGGTAAGAAGATGCCACCCTCTATACAGGCCTGGGGCTGGAGGGGATCCTCACCCCAAGATCGCCGCTCCGACGCCTTGAGCCATCCCGCCCAGGACGTCAACCTGCCACGAACCGGCATGGGCTGACAGAGACTGGTTTGTAGGCCCACAGCCTCCGATCCTCTTAGGTCGTATCGAAACTTCTCACTAAAAGGACTCTGTGCTTCTTAAACTATACTTTAATCGCATAGTCAGCCGAGCTCGTCAGTTATGTTTGACCTATGCCAAAGCTCATAAGTTAATGCTTTTCTTTATATTTGAATGGTACCGTTTACCCAATGTATAGTCATTGCAGATGCCATACTGCCGCTACGCTCCTGCATCAATTTCATATTGCATTGTGTTTTTACGATGACATTATAAGTTTTTATGTTCCAATTACCAGCCTACCTCCAGCGGAGAACACCTCACATCACTCTGAGGCATTTCCACGATTACTCTCACTGGCAGCATTAAGCCGCCTCACCCACACACTCTCCCCCAGAACACATCACTAGGCACAAACACTTCGCCTATAACCCAGCACGTTAACTGTGATGTAGCCTGTATACACCACAGGTGGGCCTCATGTCCTACCTACACCATAAGCACACCCTATATGATAACGATACATAGCTTAAAACACGACGGCAATGCTCTACAAATATGGTTAGGCCGAGTTATATGTTCTCACTTCACCACAACGTTGGTTATACTGAGTTTTCATCTCTTCTTAATACTTACCAAGTTGCTTACTCAGTGGATTCCCATTTAAAATAATATAAAGAGCACAGTAAAAAAGAAAATGCAACGCGAGCCCCAGCATAACATGCAGCTTAAACCTGTAGACACAAACTGACGGGTTTATCTTTATCTTGCATACATCGAGTCGTTACACTTAGTGAGCAATGGGCAGTTTCCTCAGGCTATATTGAGTTGTAGATTTACGTCTATGCAAGCTTCACGAACTGTAGCAGCATGTTAATATTATACCAATAGCTATGGGAGTACCCTATCTAATCTGTAAATAGTTTGTTTTTGTTAATTGATATGTGATATGTTAACACTAGAAAATTGTACCTAGCTTGTAGTAACTTTACTAAACCTATCTTTAAGCGTTTGACAAATCATCTACTCACGAAAAAAAAAAAAGTGCAGATTTAACAATGCTACTTCACTGTATCACCCTGTAACGAATATTGCCTGTTTATGCTGTTGTGGCATACCTGAGCAGCTTGTATTTTACGTATGCACTACAAAAATAAAGAATTAAAAAAAAAAAAAAAATGTAGCTTCCCTATGGTTCCAGCTCGGCTATTTAAAACTACATTTTGCAACGCTGTTTTATTTCACTACAATTCGGTGTTCAGTGAAGAAACTCCTTGCTGACATACAAATACGGACAAAATTTATATAACTAATGCTGAAATGTAAATCTCAGATTAGCACTAGGGCAAGTACCGGGGAGAAGGCTGTTGGTTCCCTGGTTGTCAATCCATTTAAAAAACGCTTGCGACAGATCAGAGGAATGGAGTTTAAAAGACTGCTAGCACAATAACCACTACGGCAGGCTGTAGTGATTATGGTGCTTAGACTGACCCTTTAAAGAAGAAAGAAAACAACTAATTAATTTTTTTTTTGCCACTAGTATTTTAATGCCAGCTCAATTTTTCAGTAATAGGAAATAAATAAAAAAATTTAAATAAAATAAGCGTGTAGTGTCAGGGATAGGAAACACTGCTCTTAAAGGACCACTATAGTGCCCTGAGGGTGCCCCAACCCTCAGGGCCCCCCTCCCTGCCGGGCTCTAGGGGGAGGAAGGGGTTAAACTTACCTGTTTCTCCAGCGCCGGGCGGGGGACTCTCCTCCTCCTCTCCTCCTCCTCGGCTGAATGCGCATGCACGGCAAGAGCTTTCACAATGCTTTCCTATGGACGCTGGCGTCTTCTCACTGTGAAAATCACAGTGAGAAGCGCGGAAGCGCCTCTAGCGGCTGTCAATCAGACAGCCTCTAGAGGCTGGATTAACCCTATTATAAACATAGCAGTTTCTCTGCTATGTTTATAGAAAAAAGGGTTAATCCTAGCTGGACCTGGCACCCAGACCCAGGGCAAGATTAAGAGCCCAGTGGGACTGGTGCTGACAATTATGATGGGGCCTAATTGCAGAATCTTATCAGCCAAAAACACTAAAACATTCATACCTCCCAAACGTCATGTATCCGATGGAGATGGTGTTGGAGGGAAACTCAAAGGAGAAACACTGGGAGACATGGGGGCACTTGTGGATACAGACATGGGGACACTGGGAGACATGGTGACACAGACACTAGGGGCACAGAGAAATGGGGACACTGGGAGACTAGGGGACACTTGGGGACACTGTGAGACATGGGGGCACTTGTGGACCCAGACATGGGGACACTGGGAGACATGGGGGCACTGAAACATTTAGGGGCACCGGGAGACATGGGGACACTGAGACACTAGGGACACTGATTGGGAGACATATGGACACTGGGAGAAAGATATTTGGGGACACTGGGAGACATGGGGACACTGATACACTAGGGACACTGAGACAATTGGGGACACTGGGAGACATGGGGGCACTTGTGGATACAGACATGGGGACACTGGGAGACATGGGGACACAGACACTAGGGACACAGAGACATGAGGACACAGACACTGGGAGACATGGGGACACTGAGACACTTGGGGACACTGTGAGACATGGGGCACTTGTGGACCCAGACATGGGGACACTGGGAGACATGGGGACACTGAGACACTAGGGACACTGGCTGGGAGACATATGGACACAGGGAGAAATATATTTGGGGACAGTGAGACATGTGGACACAGTTAGACATGTGCACACACTGAGACATGGGGACACTGAGACACCAGGTGTCATGCCAAAAGCATGAGTTGGTGTTTGATGTGTGTTTATATATGTTAAGAGTTGTTTTTTTTGTAAACCTTGGGATGACATTTATTGTGGTCTTTGATCTTGCACCAGGCCTACACCATAAAACATCTAGATAGCCATCACCAGAGCTGGACACAAGGAATTTCATAGAGTGGGCAATAGACTGCCAGACCAACCCCCTCTGAATCCCCCCTCTTCCCCCTCCCCCCAGGGGTCTTCCCACTGAGAAACAACTAGTTTAGATATATAATCAGGGTGCTGGACTTTCCAGGGAGGTCAGTTATTCATTTTTCTTTTGTCAGTAACTTCTAGGAGATCAATACCATCTAAGACTCCCACAAGAATTCTAAATGGGGTAAATATATGTAAGGAATTTCTTGTGTTTTCTCCTATTTTATTTTATGTACTGTTTTGCAATTTGTTATCTGTATGTCATTTATTTCTGTATTTTGTACTCAGCACTGTGAATCTTTCATTGTCAGATTAAATATTTACTTAATCAGCTTTTGTCTCTGTTCTATAAGAGCTTCACTCTCCAGAGGAAAGCAGGTAACACGTTACCAAAAAGGGTTAATTATATGTGTTTGATCAGTAAAAGTAGAACTGTGATTCTGTAATTCTCCTGTGTGTGGGGTAACCTAAGACGCCCGGGTTTAAAAGTCTTGGTGGTGGCAGTAAAGTGTGTACTAGTGGGTTAGTGTAGAAGGGATTGCAGGGGTTAATTGAGTGGTTGCTGGGACTAGCAACAGGTAACCAGGGATCTGGTGTCATTAACCCTGTCACTTCCACACTCTCCCCACTGTCTCGGCTAGGCCTATAGCCCACGCTCGTGACACCAGGGGACACTGAGACACTAGGGGACACTAAGACACTTCGGGACACTGAGACATTTGGGGACACTGGGAGACATGGGGGCACTTGTGGATACAGACATGGGGACACTGGGAGACATGGGGACACTGAAACATTTGGGGGCACTGGGAGACATGGGGACCCTGAGACACTAGGGTCACTGGCTGGGAGACATAAGGACACTGGGAGAAAGATATTTGGGGACACTGGGAGACATGGGGGCACTGAGACACTAGGGACACTGAGAGACATGGGGACACATACACTGGGAGACTAGGGGACACTGGGTGCCGTGGAGACAGTGAGACACTAGGGACATTGGCTGGGAGACATGGGGACACTGAAACATTTTGGGACATTGGGAGACATGGGGACACCGAGACACTAGGGACACTGGTTGGGAGATATAGGGACACTGGGAGACATGGGGACACTGAGACACTAGGGACACTGGCTGGGAGACATGTGGACACTGGGAGACAGATATTTGGGGACACTGGGACACATGGGGACAATGAGACTCTAGGGACACTGAGAGACATGGGGACACAGACACTGGGAGACTAGGGGACACTGGGAGCCGTGGGGACACTGAGACACTAGGGACATTGGCTGGGAGACATGGGAACACTGGGAGACATGTGTCTTAGTGTCCCCTAGTGTCTCAGTGTCCCCATGTTTCCCTGCTGCCTCTCCCCCCCATCCTTAACTTCCCTGAACTGTTGTCTGTCTGCAGACTGGGAGCTGCTGTCTGAACTCTCTGTGCTGTGTAGCTGCTCCACAGCGGATCAGTGAGTGGAGAGAGGCATTTTTTTGAATGGGCCTATTCCATGGGCCTGGAGCTGCAGCTCCATCAGCCCCTATGTTAATCCTGCCCTGCCCAGACCACTTCATTAAGCTGAAGTGGTCTGTGTGCCTATAGTGGTCCTTTAAGCTAATATGAATTTATATACACTGATCAGCCATTAAAACCACCTGCCTAGCATCGCTTGATCCCCTTCATGCTGCCAAAACAGCTCTGATGCATCGAGGCATGGACTCCACAAGACCTCTGAAGGTGTCATGTGGAATCTGGCACCAAGACATTAGCCCAGATCCTTTAAGTCCTGCAAGTTGTGAGGTGGGGCCTCAATGGATCAGATATGTGGTTCCAGCACATTCAAGCATTCAAGGTGAGTAAAAACTGTTATTCGCAGGTTTTATTGAAAATTGAGAGGGGTGAACTTACCCATAGTGTGATGTAATTCCAGTAAAATACAAGTTTAGCAGGCTAAGATTGCCACAAGGCATATGTATGTATATGTGTTTGTAGTATCAGTTAGTTAATTACACGTAGCTAAGATACTGTTATCACTGTACTGACCAGGTGCAGGAATGTAAGAACTGGAATTACGCGTCCCTCTCCTTTGTATCAGATGAGCCACGTGGTTAGACCGGATGGATGAGTTTAGACTCTATTTATTAAATAGGTTAAGGGTATGTGTGGGTGTAGTTAATTGTGGGAGGAGCTACAGTGCTATATAAGGAATGTACTCTATGTATTCAGTACTCAGACTTTGCTGTATTTTGGTGACGCTAGTCCCTCTGAGTCCCGATCGGTGATCCAATAAAGAATCTCTTCCTTCCTGAAGAAACCTGTGTCCATCTCTCTGTGCTTGGCTTCCGTCAGTTTCTCCGGTATCATTTGGTGCATTGGCCGGGAAGCTCATCGTTCAACGGTAGCTGAGAGGCAGAGGCGTGAGACGGTCTATCTTTGCCCACGTTCTCTACGGCTGCACCCCTGAACTTCTGCGTGGACCTCCCTTCGTCTCGGCGCCACTGGTCTGTTGTCCAGGAGATCATCGGCCTCTACGTGAGAAGTGCTGGGGTGTCCCCGTCGATGAGTGTGAACTCAGGTTCAGGAACGAGGAGGTAAGACAACTGCTGTTTTAGACGGCAGGACCCACTAGGGGTATACCGATTGTGCGGTAGGCCCAAAGGGGTTTTGAATCTGTGTATCTGCCCCCTCTGTCGGAGGGAAGGAGCGAAGGCGCACCGCTCGATCGAACGCTCTTTAGTCAGACCGTTTGATTTGGTTAGTCAGGCGGGGTCCTGGTGTAAATAGCCCTAGCCGGACACCGGTGTCTTGTCTAGACTAGCGTTCTAGGGTGTATATTACGTTCGCTAGGTCGGAGGGACCGGGAGACTAAGCGGCGCCTGTGTAAATTCGGTTCGCTAGTTCTCATCCTATCTGGGCTAAGTGGGAAGGCGTGTAAATTTGGAACCCACTAGACTTTTGATAGTGCGACTAAGAGGCGCCTGTGTAAATTCGGTTCTCTAGCTCGCTATATATGTGGTGATTGGGCAGTGTGGCTAACCAAAACGGGTGTATATAGTTTTAGGTAGTCCATTCAAGGTACTGGCCAATAGTTTAGTTGGGAATTGTAAATGTGTTAACGATTGTTTTAGTAAAGTGTATATCTTGTTAGATAGCGCGAGCTCAGCCGTCTAGCGAGAGTGTTAATAGTGTGTTGCTGTATTATAGTGCACGGTACCATAACCCTGTATATTTACTGACATTATATAATAAGTACTAATCATTGTCGTCCATTGCATGTTTAACACCATAACCACTAATAATTGTATTGTGACCTTAACTTGTGCTTTGACCTATGCTAACCGTACTGTAACCGCTATTTGTAAAAGACGATGTTACTGGGGTGTGTTATAGACGGGTAATTCGTATATAGAGAATTATAGCGTGGGTGACTGTATAGTTACGCCAAAGGGCATAATATTGATTATATAGTGACTGGTGTAACAGCTGTGTGTGTACGGGAATTCCCTGAGTGTTTATTGTTATTGTGTACGTTTCACTTGGTAACCGTACCACGTGGTGCTGTTGCCAGAGGAAACGGGTGTGACTGTTGAATAGTACGCGTGTATAGTATTCGTTGTCGACGACGTTCCATTGTTAAGTATGGGTGCGTCGCAGTCAACGATTCCGGATCCCTTAGGATGTATGGTTAAGAATTTTAAAAAGGGATTCAAAGTTTGTGATTTTGGGGTAAAGATGTCTCCTGTACGTTTGGTCACTTTGTGTACTAGGGAGTGGCCTACTTTGGTTGCGGCATGGCCGCCACGTGGCAGTTTGGATCCAACTCTGGTACAGCGCTTACACGTGGCTGTATCGGGTAGGCCTGAACTTTACGGCCAGTTTCCTTATATTGACTGTTGGAGACAGGCCGTAAATGACTCGCCAAAATGGCTCCAGACATGCCACGAGGAGCAGTGTCGCCTCATGGTAGCTAGGACTTGCTCGTCCACTAGGACTGGTGTTAGGCCCATTTTGGACACGCCCCCTGAGTCCGAGATCCCTTTGCCGCCCCCTTACTTTCCGTTAAGAAGAAGTGACGCAAACGCAGGAAGTCCTGCACCCCTCCCCTCATTACCCTCATCCACTTCCGCTTCCTCCTCCAGTACAGGATCCACCCCCCCTCGTACTAAATCTCCCCTTCCGGAACCAGAATCCACCCCCATTAGAAACGAATATCCTGATTTGGCGCCACTTCAGACTTCCGGTCAAGCTTCATCTAGCTCGGCTCGAAGTGTTTTATTTACGACCTTTTCCCAAAACCGACCTCCCACATCCCCATACCCTATCTCTCCCCGACCGGAACCCATGACTGACGCCTCTCTACGTAGCCCCATCCAAACCCGACAGTTGACTGGTGCCCAACAATTAAAGCACTATCAGATGCCTCTTCGTCTGAATCCCGGGTCAGCTTATATCGATGCCGCAGGTCAAATGGCACACGCTGACCCAGTCTTCGTATATGTCCCATTTACCACAACCGATCTTTTAAACTGGAAGACCCATAATTCCTCGTATACTGAGAAACCACAAGCTATGACTGATCTGTTCACCTCAATAGTACAGACGCATAATCCGACATGGGCTGATTGCCAGCAGTTACTAATGACTTTATTTAACAATGAGGAAAGGACAAGAATAAATCAAGCAGCCATTAAAGCATTAGAGGATAGAGCCCGTGCTTTGAACCAAGCCAATCCAGCAGCATGGGCCGCGACACACTATCCCAACACCGATCCCGATTGGAACGTAAATGGTGCTGATATGGTTCAACTCAGAGCCTATAGAGACGCTATAATTGCTGGCATGAAAGCCGGAGGAAAGAAAGCCATTAACATGTCGAAGACAGTTGAGGTGATCCAGAAAAGCGATGAAGCGCCCAGTGTCTTTTATGACCGATTATTGGAGGCATACCGCTTGTATACCCCCTTTAATCCGGAAGACGCAGACAATTCCCGAATGGTTAACTCCGCCTTTGTCAGCCAAGCATACGGAGATATTAAGCGCAAGCTACAAAAGTTAGAAGGGTTTGCAGGTATGTCCATCACCCAACTAATGGAGGTAGCAAATAAGGTCTATATGAACAGGGATACAGAAAGTAAGAAAGAGGAAGAGCGCAAGATGCGTAAAAAGGCTGATATGCTAGCGGTAGCGATCGCAGGCGTAGATAAACGGGGCCCAGATAGAGGCAATAATAGATGGAGTAGGGAGCCTTTGAGTAGGGATCAATGCGCGTATTGCAAGGAAGAAGGGCATTGGAGGAACGAATGTCCGCAAAGAGAGCAGTACGAGAGAGACCAACCCAGGGCAGGCTACGGAAACTTTAGAGGTAGAGCGAGAGGTAGAGGAGGCCCCGGAGGGAGTAATGGTTATAGAGGGAGTAATGGGAACAGAGGAAGTGTTAGGGAAGACAGGTATATTCCAGCAGCGCAAAGGTCCCGCGATAGAGAAGGTAGGGACTTTGTAGGATTGGCTGACACTGTCATGGAGGACTATTGATACCGACCGGGCTCCATCCCCCTTGGTCGAGCGGAGCCTATGGTCGATGTATCAATAGGGGGGAAAAGGAGTGCGTTCATGATCGACACTGGTGCTGAACATTCAGTGGTGACTAATCTAGTTGCTCCTCCATCTGGAAGGACTATTACTGTGATAGGAGCAACTGGAAGAAGTGCTGAAAAACCGGTTCTTAAAAGTCGACTCTGTACATTGGGAGGCCACGTAGTAAAACACCAATTCCTTTATATGCCTGAATGTCCAGTCCAATTGCTGGGACGTGATATGCTATCAAAATTACAAGCGCAGATTACGTTCCTACCAAATGGAACAACATCCTTAAAGTTTAATGGACCTTCAGGTATTATGACTTTATCCGTACCAAAGGAAGAAGAGTGGCGACTTTATACAGTGTTGACTAGCCAAAACCCTAGGAGTGATGAGACATTGTTTAACATACCAGGAGTTTGGGCAGAGAACAACCCACCAGGACTGGCCCGCAATATTCCACCAATAAAAATTGAACTGAAACATGGGGTTTATCCAGTGAGCCTAAGACAATATCACATTCCGCAGAAGGCTAAGAAGAACATCCAATCCTATCTGGATAAGTTCATACGGTATGGTATCCTAAAATTCTGTACTTCCCCCTGGAACACCCCATTGCTGCCTGTTCAAAAGCCCGGTACAGATGAGTATCGACCTGTACAGGACTTAAGAGCAGTCAATGATGCGGTTGTTAGCATACATCCAGTTGTACCCAATCCATATAACCTGCTTGCTTTAATTCCGGGCGGGGCTACTTACTTCACAGTCTTAGATCTCAAAGATGCCTTCTTTTGCCTCCGAATTGCCGCAGAAAGCCAATGTATTTTCGCTTTCCAATGGGAGAACGCTGTAACGGGCTCAAAACGCCAAATGACTTGGACAAGACTGCCCCAAGGGTTTAAAAATTCACCTACCCTATTTGGTTCAGCTCTAAGTCAAGATCTACTGGATTTCGAGTCTATCCCAGGAGAATGTGTATTGTTACAATATGTAGATGACTTGTTGATAGCAGCAGTTACAAAAGAAAAATGTCAGCAAGCAACGCACGATCTACTACATATTCTCTGGAAGGCAGGATACAAGGTGTCCAGGAAGAAGGCTCAGTTGTGTTTGCCAACTGTCAAGTATCTGGGATTCCATATCTCTGAAGGTCAAAGGATTATGGGGCCAGAGAGAAAAGAAGCTGTCTGCCAAATACCAATACCCAAGAATAGAAGACAAGTGCGAGAATTCTTGGGGGCAGCAGGCTTCTGTAGGATATGGATTCCCAGCTATGCGATACTGGCAAAACCTCTGTACGCAGCCATCAAAGGTACAGAGCACGACCCCTTCTTATGGACCCAAGAACAGCAAACGGCATTTGAAGATGTGAAGAAGGCTTTGATGAGTGCCCCAGCATTAGGTCTACCTGATCACACACGACCATTCTACTTATATGTACACGAGCAAAGAAGAATGGCTGTGGGAGTATTGACACAGTACTTGGGATCATGGCAAAGACCTGTTGCCTACATGTCTAAGCAACTGGATGCAGTGGCCAGCGGACTTCCACCTTGTCTAAGAGCCGTAGCTGCAGCCGCCCTGCTAGTAGCTGAAGCCGATAAACTCACTCTGGGTCAAGAACTTTATGTACGAGTCCCACATGCAGTACAGACGTTGTTGGATTACAAAGGAAATCATTGGTTTAGTAACAGCCGTATGACCAAGTATCAAGCAATGTTGTGTGAAAACCCAAGAGTGCATTTAGAGACTGTAAACACCTTAAATCCAGCTACCCTTTTGCCGCAACCTACTGAAAGTCAACATGATTGTTTGGAAGTAATGGATGAAGTATTTTCAAGTAGACCAGATCTTCGTGATTTTCCCATCCAGAACCCCGATGTTCAATATTACACCGACGGCAGTAGTTATGTGAAAGAAGGGATCCGCTATGCAGGATATGCAGTGACAACAATAGACAAGGTGATAGAAGCTCGGCCACTGGCGAAAGGAACATCAGCACAAAAGGCAGAATTAATAGCACTAACACGAGCGTTACAATTGGCTGAAGGTTTAAGAGTAAATATCTATACGGACTCTAAGTATGCGTTTTTAACCACTCATGCCCACGGAGCTTTGTATAAAGAAAGAGGACTACTGAATTCAGAAGGCAAAGAAATCAAGTACGCAGCTGAAATCCTACAACTATTGGAAGCAGTGTGGGAGCCGAAAGAAGTCGGTATCATACATTGTCGAGCGCATCTGAGAGGAGATGGTGATGTAACCAAGGGAAATCGGATGGCAGATAGTGCAGCTAAGCGTGCTGCTGAATCAGGAAGACAGGAGTATGTGGGGCATATAGCTGCTCTTATACCAACTCCACTGTCCCAATGGACTCCAGTTTATACAGCTCAAGAAGAGGAGTGGTTAAAGACTGAACCGGGAAAGTATTTGGAGAACAAGTGGTATCAGCTAGAAGATGGAAGAATAGTCATACCAGCATCACTAGCGGTAGAAATTGTCCAAAATTATCACAACGGGACACATTCTGGGAGAGACAGTACTGAAGAATCTCTCAGGAAACATTTCTACATACCAAGATTGTCCAACTTGACTCAGGCCATTGTACGCAGATGTGTAACGTGTGCTAAGAATAATGCAAGACAAGGACCAGTAAAGCCACCAGGAGTCCAGTTTATGGGGGGACTCCCCATGTCCGATCTACAAATAGACTTTACAGTAATGCCTAAATCGGGTGGACATCGTTACCTGTTGGTAATTGTGTGCACCTATTCAGGCTGGGTAGAAGCATGTCCTACTCGTACAGAGAAAGCAGGAGAAGTTGTAAGATTCCTGCTACGAGAAATAATACCCCGATATGGACTACCCTGTTCTATAGGATCGGACAATGGTCCAGCTTTTGTTCATCAGTGCCTACAACAACTGACTCATATGCTTGGTATAAAGTGGAGGCTTCATACTGCATATAGACCCCAGAGTTCTGGTAAGGTAGAGAGAATGAATAGAACTATAAAGAACCAGTTGGCTAAAATGTGTCAGGAAACCCAACTTAAGTGGAACGTTCTCTTACCCATAGCTTTATTGCGAATCCGCAGTACCCCTACCAGAAGGATGGGCCTCTCTCCTTTTGAAATCATGTATGGGCGACCACCTCCCGTACTTGGTAACTTAAGGGGGGACTTGAGTCAGTTGGGAGAAGGAATTACCCGGCAGCAGGTTGTAGAGTTGGGTAAGACTATGGAGGAGGTACAGAAATGGGTACAAGATAGATTACCTGTGAATATTTATCCCCCTGTTCATAGTTATCATCCAGGAGACCAAGTGTGGATTAAAGAGTGGAATAATGTACCGTTAGGGCCCAAGTGGAGAGGTCCTTATGTTGTTCTTTTGTCTACCCCTACAGCGATAAAAGTAGCCGAAGTAACTCCGTGGATACATCACTCCAGGGTTAAACCAGCAGCAGTCGATTCTTGGCAAATTACAGCAGATCCAGAGAATCCCTGCAAGATCCGGTTGAAACGCACTACTCAGTCGGAGTAACGAGGAATTATTGTGGATTACAAATTTTATTGTTACAGGTGTGAGTGAGAAGGCCATAATAAAGCCTGTCCGCTTACCAACACATAGTGTATAAGCCAGGAAAGTCTCGAAGGGACACCTGTGAAGACGAGCAGAACTCCATTCCCTGCAGCCCTCACATCCTGGAAGCTGAGGTTCCATCGCACGGACGAAGACTGAGGATGACGGCGAAAGATGTGCTTTTGATTGTGTTTATTTATATGTGTTTTTATATTCAGGAAGGTAGAGGTACCGACACTCCTAGCTGTGAGGTATGCATTAAGACTACGAGAACAGGTAACCATATTTCCCAAACCCTAATTTGGCATTCACAATACGAATGTAAAGGAGAGGTATCAAGATGTAGATACCTAAATATAGACTATAGTGTGTGCCATTTAGGAGTAGGAGAACCTAAGTGCTTCAGTCCAGAGTATCAACCTCGTACAATTTGGTTGACTCTCAGGAATGGAGATCCTCAGGGGACCCTAATTAATAAGACGGTGTTAGAATCCGTACATTCTTCGGGTGTTCTGCTATTTGATGCATGTAAGGCGATATCAAGTGGTAGAAAACCGTGGAATGTATGTGGGGATCTTAGATGGGAGAGGACGTATGGGTCTAATGATAAATATATTTGTCCCAGTAGTAAAAATAAATATGTGAGTCCTAGATGCCCAAATAAAGACTATAACTTTTGTCCATATTGGTCTTGTGTGGGGTGGGCGACTTGGGGACAGACAGTAGATAAAGACATGATAGTGACTAAGTTGCCGACTAGCCCTTATTGTAAGTCTATGGAATGCAACCCAGTCCATATACTTATTAATAACCCCGACAAGTTCCTAGATAAGTATGGAAATTTATTTGGGTTTCAGATATACGGGACGGGTTTAGATCCTGGGACATTATTGTTTATAGGAATAGAGACTGATACGGTATCCTCCCAGACTCATCAAGTATACCATTCCTTTTATGAAGAGATGAGTATAGATAATAAGATCCCCCATAACGCTAAAAACCTGTTCATTGACCTAGCTGAAAGTATTGCCGGTAGTCTTAATGTTACCAACTGCTATGTGTGTGGAGGTACTAACATGGGAGACCAATGGCCTTGGGAAGCAAAGGAGGTAATGTCCGGTTCTGAGGCAGTTGACCAACTAATATCTACACAAGCCGATTATCATTTGAGTGTTAGAGGTAAATCTGAGTGGAGATTAAAGACCTCCATCATAGGTTATGTTTGCATAGCAAGGAAAGGAATAATGTATAATACTTCTGTAGGAGAATTAACTTGTCTAGGGCAAAAAGCTTATGATGATGATACTAAAAATACAACTTGGTGGTCGGCTTCAAATGTCTCAGAACCATCTAACCCGTTTGCTAGATATGCCAGTTTAAAGGATGTGTGGTTTGATTTATCCATCACATCTACCTGGAGAGCCCCAGCAAATTTGTACTGGATCTGTGGTAAGAAAGCCTATTCGGAGTTGCCACAGGACTGGGAAGGGGCATGTGTGTTGGGTATGCTCAAACCATCCTTCTTCTTGTTACCGATTGAAACAGGTGAGACTTTAGGTGTTAAAGTGTATGATGTGAATCATAGGAAGAAAAGGGGACCCTTAGAGATAGGCACCTGGGAAGATAATGAATGGCCTCCCCAGCGTATCATAGATTATTATGGGCCAGCCACGTGGGCAGAAGATGGTACCTTTGGTTATAGAACCCCAATTTATATGCTCAACCGTATTATAAGATTACAGGCGGTGGTTGAGATTATTACTAATGAGACCTCACAAGCACTCAATCTTCTAGCGAAGCATAATACCAGGATGAGGACAGCAGTGTACCAAAATAGATTAGCCTTGGATTACCTTTTGGCAGTAGAGGGAGGTGTATGTGGGAAGTTTAACCTGAGCAATTGCTGTCTTCAAATAGATGACGAAGGGCAAGCAATAGCTGAGCTTACTAGCCATATGGTTAAACTAGTGCATGTGCCTACTCAGGTATGGAAAGGGTACAATCCAAGTAGTTGGTTTGGTAGCTGGTATGAGTGGTTTGGAGGGCTTAAGGCAGTGGTAGGTGGAGTCCTACTGATTTTACTGTTGTGTCTACTCCTACCGTGTCTTATACCCTTAGTAGTTAGGTCTGTGCAAAGCCTGATAGGAAGTATAGCAGAGAGGAAGGCTGCTGCACAGATAATGGCGATATATAAGTATAAGGCTCTAGATCAAGGAGAACCAATGCAGGAAGATGAGTGTTAAAAGATTCACATCATAAGATAAGTCTGGTCTGGTTCATGGTAACCTGAGGTATATGCAAACCAAGGTTAAGTGATGCCTCAAGTAATTGTGAAATATCAGAGGCATCAAAGGGGGGAATGTGATGTAATTCCAGTAAAATACAAGTTTAGCAGGCTAAGATTGCCACAAGGCATATGTATGTATATGTGTTTGTAGTATCAGTTAGTTAATTACACGTAGCTAAGATACTGTTATCACTGTACTGACCAGGTGCAGGAATGTAAGAACTGGAATTACGCGTCCCTCTCCTTTGTATCAGATGAGCCACGTGGTTAGACCGGATGGATGAGTTTAGACTCTATTTATTAAATAGGTTAAGGGTATGTGTGGGTGTAGTTAATTGTGGGAGGAGCTACAGTGCTATATAAGGAATGTACTCTATGTATTCAGTACTCAGACTTTGCTGTATTTTGGTGACGCTAGTCCCTCTGAGTCCCGATCGGTGATCCAATAAAGAATCTCTTCCTTCCTGAAGAAACCTGTGTCCATCTCTCTGTGCTTGGCTTCCGTCAGTTTCTCCGGTATCAATAGTGCCCACTGCCCAGTAGGTCATATTACACTAGAACAGACACCCCTCTCAAAAGGGTTATAGTAACCTTTTAATTTTTTCAGCAAGTTGAGCTACAGTAGCTCTTCTGTGTGATTGCAGCCTTCGCTCCCCAAGCACATCAATAAACCGGTTCACCAGTTGCCATTACTTGCACCGCATTTGATAGGTAAGAACGACTGCATACTGGAACATCCCACAAGACTTGCCTTTTTGGAGATGCTTTGACCCAGTTGTCTAGCTATCTCACTATTTGGACTTTGTCAAAGTGACTAAAATCTTTTCCACTATTTTTTCCTGCTTCAAACACATGAAATTCAAGAGCTGACTGTTCACTTTCTTCCCAAAATATCCCCCTCATTGACAGCTACCATTGTAGCGATATATTCAATGTTATTCACTTCACCTGTCAGTGGTTTTAAAGTGACAGTATAGTCTACGGCTTGTTCAGAGCCTGTTCTGGTGTTTACAACCTGTTCAAAGAAAAAGCGGTGTTTACATTGCTGACAAGTAACACCTCTAGGTGCAGTCACTCAGACGGCCACTAGAGGTGCTTCTTGAGTCAGTGCTGCATAGTGTGCAGCACTAACATTCAGCGTCTCCACACTTTGCATGGACACGCTGAATGCTCTTCATAGAGATGCATTGATTTAATGCATCTCTACAAGGAGATGCTAATGGTGTCAGGAATACATTCAGGTCCCTCTAATGTTGTGACTGATCAGTGCAGAATGTGCCTATGAGATGCATGTAAGTAATTTGAGCAAATGCTTTGGAAAACAAACATATCTCTCTGTCCTCTTATTTGAGGTTATTTGCAACTTTTTAGGTCTGATAATACTTGGCTCTGTTCATTTCTGCAACTATTTAAAGGGATTGCAAACCTATGACGGCTCAGTCACTGAACACCAAAATGCGGTGAATTTAAAAAAAGTTGAGTTACGAAAAATGCTAACTAGGAAAGGTTCTCCTTTTCAACCAAAGTAAAATATTTGGCATTTTAGCCCAATATGTGCAATTTCCTATTCAAATATATTTTAACAGCCTGTAATAACAATAATTAATGGCATTTTGGTGTTTTGTTAATAAATCCTATGATTTGACTATTTGTATGCACATCACTGCTAGCTGTCGGAATATAAAAGTAATTTGTATAATAGTATTTTTAAAACCACATTTCATTAATTTAATCCCATGAATTTGTTTAGAATTCACAAGCTGATTTAAAGGACGGTGGGGGTAATAATCTGTAAACAGAACTGGTTTAAGTCCATCCCTTTTAGAGCTGCTGTGACGTCCCCTTTAAACTAAAAGTCAGGAATGAGAGATTCATTTAAATCGAGGAGGAGATGATGTGCTGAGAGGTCAGGCTGGCTTTCTGGATGCAGACAGACCATGTGCACACAATGCAGGTCCCATCTCCCAACCAGTGGGCACACTCCATGCCCAGGACAATGTGCTCAGCCTTGCTGTGTGTCTTGCTGCTGTTAGCCTGGGTATCAAAGATGGTCAGTGCTGGGGACTACTGCAGCTGGAGAGGGAGGTAAGCTTTAACAAATCTGTCGCTTTAACAGATTGGTGTTGTTCACCAAACTCTGAATTGTGGCAAATTAAAATTCAATAGAAATATTAAGGCTACAACAGACTAACTGTGATGACAGAAGCGTATAATAAACAGAAGCGTGTAATAAACTTTTCTAAATTAGACTCTTTGTCGTTTTCATTTTAATTTACTACCATTGATGGGTTAATAATATATATAATATATAATAATCCGGGGTTTTTCACTAAAGTGAGAATTCAAAGTGAATTTCAAATGTAGGGTGAAAATTGTCAAACCTTTTTTTTATTATTATTGTTACAGCGATAACAATGAGTGTCTGGTTTTAAAGTGCTATATGAAGCATATTACTAAATAAATAACACAAAACATTTAAATATATATTATATATAATATAAAGTAATACTCCTTTATTTTAAATCTGTATCACTGTATTAATATTTATATATGTATTAAAATACAACTAAAATCAAGTATATTTTTACTGTGTGAATTTCTTTCTAAAATAAAATAATGCCTATTATCACCCAAAATGTCAGTTTTATTTTTGCAAACCTTGCTTGTCATTTACTTCCTGTAATGACAATATCCATGTTGCTCTGGAACCTGCTGATAAGCGACTGTCTACCTCTCCTAGATAAGAATTTACTGGTCTATATGCCTATATTTTATTAATTCCCTCCACCCCTCCACCCCCCCAACAACCCTGGGACTCAGTACTCCGGGCCATTCTCTGTGGGTAATGGTACTTAGCAGGGCCACAGGGCAGTGATCAGAATGTACAGCTGGTCAATACATTGTCACAAAATATTCTAAATCGGGGAAGATCCACAGATGTTGTAGAACTACAACTCCTATGATGCTTTGTCATTCTAAAGGCATTCTAACGGCATGCAAAGAATCATGAGAGTTGTAGCTCTTAAACATCTGGGAATCTACCTATTGGGCAGCCCTGGTCTAAATTTATATATTTAATTAGTAACTGCTGATCCCGTGACATTTTTTTAACTGTAAATACAATCTTGTTTTAATGGAAATTAAATCGATGAATTAAATGTTTAAAATCATTTACAACTTGTGTTAATGTTACTTTTCATTTGATGCCCAGTTTTCTTTTTAAATGTATAATAGATTTAGCAAATTACATCATAACCCAGTTCAGTCAAGGCACAATCAAGGCACACAATGCAAATGAGGTGGAAAAATAAAAACATTTGTTTTCATGTCTCCTCGTCTCTGTCAGGGTTTTTACTGAAGTTGAGAATTTACTGAAGTGAGAATTCAAAGTAAATTTCAACATAGTCAGACTGGAAACAATTCTGTAAGTCAGCTATGCTTTCAGTTTTTTTTTTTTTACTCTGGCCTTGAATTTAAAGGGACACTATAGTCACCAAAACAACTTTATCTTAATGAAACAGTTTTAGTGTATAGATCATGCCCCTGCAGTCTCACTGCTCAATTATTTGCCATTTAGGATTTAAATCACTATGTTTATGCAGCCCTAGTCACATCTCCCTGCATGTGACTTGCACAACCTTCCTAAATACTTCCTGTAAAGAGTCATCTAATGTTTATGCTTCCTATATGGCAAATTCTGTTTAATTCAGAATTTCATACCTCCTGCTCTGGTAATAGCTTGCTACACCATGCAGGAGCCTCCTGTGTGTGCTTAAAGTTAGATTTACAGAGCAGAAGATAAAAACTGTTAAAGTAAGTTACATCTGATTGAAAGTGAAACTATTTTTTTTTCATGCATGCTGTGTCAGTCACAGCCATGGAAGGTGTGGCCAGACCTGCATAAACAGAAACTAAAGTGATTTAATTCCTAAATGGCAGTGAATTGAGCAGTGAAACTTCATGGGCAATATATATACCCCAAAACTGTGTTAAGCTAAATTTGTTTTAGTGAATATAGTGTCCTTTTAAACTTCACTTAGAATTATCACATTCTCTATGCTGACTGACTTATAAAGATGACTGACCGAGAGCTAAAATTAAAGAGTCTAGCTATAGGGTAAAGAAATGTGGATTTCTACAGTTAATTTTATTTTTCTATCCTCACAAAATTCGTATTTGTTAAATATAAAAGATTAATAAACATAATAAAAAAACCTCGGTAAGGAATTCCCATTTTAATAGCTGAGTTATTCACCTCATTGCAAGCACATTAGGGTTTTTGTCTTTTTTTTTTTTAAATTTCCTTTAAATTTGTTACAATACTTCTTGCCTTGCAGTGGTCTGGTTTCGGACTTGCGTCAGCAAGCTGTGGAACTTATTCGCCTGCGTTGTACAGAGGGTTCCCTGGAATGGAACTACCCAAAACGAGCTCTGCGGGTTATTCTTGAGCCCAACCTGGCAAGTGGCAAGTACAGTACAGCCTGCATCAAGCCATCCGCACAATTCGAAGGTGCTAATATTTATGTGGAAAAGAACAAAGAAGTGCGCCTCCTGGTGGGCGAGACGGAGGGGTTACGGCAGGTACACTGCTTTTCAATGGACAGACAGCAGGTGACCCTGTTTCTGCAGGCCAGTCCGCAAACCGAGATCACGGCAAGGACAGCTGGGTTTCAGTACGAGCTGCTCAGCAACCAGAATTCCGGGCCATGGTTCCATAAATTTGCGCTAGTAGAAGGTAATTACAGCTGTGAAGTGTATTTTTTTAAAATGATAAAGCTGTGTATTGTATATCATTACCATCTTTAACTGATTGTAAATGGTTTTATAGGACTGCCCATCCCAGACTAAATGTAAAACGTGGCAATGGATCTTGTGCTTGCTCTTGGACAGGGGCAGGCAACCTTCGGCCAGATGTTGTGGACTGCTCTTGCCATTGCCATTATGCTTAGCAAAGCATAAGGGAGGATGTAGTCCACGACATCTGGAGTGCTAAATGTTGCCTGTCCCTGCTCTAGGAAGTAGCGGGTCAATATCCCACTGATTTCTAGCTGAAGGGGGTCAGCAGGAAATCTTATGGTAGGTCTTGTGTGGAATAATTCTGGGTGTCTGTTGTTGGAACATCTTGACATATGTTTGCAGTAATTGACAACTGAAAGAGAGAGCAGTGATAGCATTTAGTACTTACCACCAACCCACCAAGAGGGGACACAGAGGGTAAATAATTGCTGATAACATGTTAAACATTCCTTCTTTAATAAGAAATATTTCACTGCTGTGATACAAAACGCACTTTAAGCCCTTAAGGACACATGACATGTGTGACATGTCTACTGTGTGTGCGGGGCGCACTGTCTGTGTGTGAGGCGTGCTGTGTATGTGTGTGAGGGGTGCTGTATTTGTGAGGGGTGCTCTATGTGTGTGAGGGGTGCGGCGTTTGTGTGTGAGGGATGGTGTGTGTGTGAGTGGTACTCTGTGTGATTTATGTAAACTAGAAAAATGTTCAGAGTTGTGGCAACTGACATTTAATGTGGATAAGTGTAAAACCCAAGGGCAGAGTACAGAATATTTGATAGAGTCCTAACCTCAACATCTGAGGAAAGTGATTTAGGGGTGATTATTTCTGATGACTTAAAGGTAGGCAGACAATGTAATAGAGCAGCAGGAAATGATAGCAGAATGCTTGGTTGTATAGGGAGAGGTATTAGCAGTAGAAAGAGGGAAGTGCTCATGCCATTGTATAGAACACTGGTGAGACCTCACTTGGAGTATTGTACGCAGTACTGGAGACCGTATCTTCAGAAGGATATTGATACTTTAGAGAGAGTTCAAAGAAGGGCTACTAAACTGGTTCATGGATTGCAGGATAAAACTTACCAGGAAAGGTTAAAGGAACTTAACATGTATAGCTTGAAGGAAAGACGAGACGGGGGATATGATAGAAACATTTAAATACATAAAGGGAATCAACACAGTAAAGGAGGAGACTATATTTAAAAGAAGAAAAACTACCACAACAAGAGGACATAGTCTTACATTAGAGGGACAAAGGTTTAAAAATAATATCAGGAAGTATTACTTTACGGAGAGGGTAGTGGACACATGGAATAGGCTTCCAGCTGAAGTGATAGAGGTGAACACAGTGAAGGAGTTTAAGCATGCGTGGGATAGGCATAAGGCTATACTAGCTATTAGATAAGGCCAGGGACTAATGAAAGTATTTAGAAAATTGGGCAGACTAGATGGGCCGAATGGTTCTTATCTGACGTCACATTCTATGTTTCGATGTTTCTAACTATTTGGTAATTTTATGCAGCGACCTTCGTTCCTGCTTAGCAAGCATTGCATTACAGATTTCTGACCTATGTTGGAGCAATAAGAAGACTTCTTGCACTTCCACCAAGGCAACTCCGGTGTGTCTACATAGTAATACAAGTGCTACTGGCCGTCATATTGGAGAACATGTAGTGACAACAGCCACTATTCAGAGAATTAATTGTGATTTCTTTATTCCAGCTGTCTGTCGGCCTTGCGACAATGAAGACCTACTTATGGCAATTTGCAACAGTGATTTTGGTGAGTTTAAAAGGAATACAATGTATCTGCTGTCTTACCTTGCTCTGGTTTATCACAGTTCTCCAGAATTCTTATCACCCTGACCTCTAAGCTTTCATTATCCAACGTATCCGTCCTTTATCCAATCTATCCAACCAACCCATTTTCATGGTTTCCTTGTTGATTACATAATTAATATGTTCGGTCATATATGTTCACGTCTGCATTCAGTGTAATGCACACTGGATCATCCCTAATTAATAAATGTAGCCCCCTACTTCATCTATTTGTCTCTCTGAAACCTGTGCATACCTGGTTCCAGGGTTATCCTCTCTGGTATAGCTGGGAAAATGAGGCCTTCACTCCTGTGAACTGGCCCACAGATCTACTGCACATTGCAGGAACCCTCTGGACACAGCGAAGGTCTCTGTGGATCTAAGCTGAATTGGTTTGACACACACAGCTGAAACCTCAATGCAGTTTGCAAAGTGTTTCCTTGACCATAATGAATCTCACCTTCCCCCAAGAGTTACCATGAGAGATTTTTAAATTTCAGGCTTTAATGCATAGAACCATTAGGAGGCAGAAGTCTGTTGGGACACAATATTTATTAATACCTCGTGCAAGTGACCAATGGCTAACACTAAGATTAGTTCCAGAAGGACTAGAGTAAGATCACATGTAACATATTGGACACCTCAATACTGAAATGCAAGACAATTCAATAAAATGACTGAATTAGACTGTTATCAGCCATTTTGTCCTGATTTTTTCTTCCACTGTGGATTAAAGGACCACTATAGGCACCCATACCACTTCAGCTTAATGTGCCTCTAGTGGCTGTCTCATTGCTCAGCCGCTAGAGGCGCTTCCGTGCTTCTCACTGTGATTTTCACAGTGAGAAGACGCCAGTGTCCATAGGAAAGCATTGCGAATGCTTTCCTATGGATTGGCTGAATGCGCGCGCGGCTCCTGCCGCGCATGCGCATTCTGCCGATGACGGCAATCTGGAGGAGGAGAAGAGGAGGAGAGTTTACCGCTCGGCACTGGAGAAAGAGGTAAATTTAACCCCTTTCACCCCCTAGATCCCGGCGGGAGGGGGGCCATGAGGGTGGGGGCACCCTCAGGGCACTATAGTGCCAGGAAAAGAGTATGTTTTCCTGGTACTATAGTAGTCCTTTAAATTTCCACAAACTATGCATGTTTCTGTGTATGCTCATTTTACAGCCCTGCAGAATATGGGTCTTCTAAATCAACCATTTCGAGACAGACATCTTTCCAGGTTCTCTGTATAAAGACCCTGAAGATAAAGTTTTATACAAATGCTATGATTACTAATGGTTTTGAATCCTTTCACTAGTTCAGGCATATTGCTGCACAACTTCTGTAATCTCCCCTTTAAATTAGGACAGTAAGTCACTGTTCTATCTTAATAAAGTCAATGTATTTCACTCCGTAACTTGGCTGGTTAAAGGGACACTATAGACAACCAGACCGCTTCATCTCATTGAAGTCGTCTTGGTGCAGTGTCCCTGTCCCCTTAACCCTGCAAGATTTACAAACTGCAAGATTTACATTGCAGTGCTAAGACTGTCTCTAGAGGCTGTCTACCAGACAGCCACTGGGGGCGGTTCTTGCATATTTTCTGAGCTTGACCCCATGAAACGACGTTGGATGTCCTTACATGAGGAAATTTAGTGTCAAGCAAAATCCCATTGAATCAATGCTTATCTATGGGGAAAGTCTAATGTGAGCGTGGAGCTGGCCGCTCATGCACATGAGGTCCCCCCAGCGGCTGACGTCAGCAGAGGAGGAGCGTGACCCAGCACCAAGGTCCTTCAAGTGCTGGAATTAGGTAAGTGACTGAAAGGTTAGTTGGTTTTTATTTTAACACTTTTAAGGATGGGGAAGGGGTTAGCAGAAGATGCGTGTGCAGAGGGACACGTTAGTGTTAGAAATACATATTTGTGTTCCTAACACTAAAGTGTTCTTTTAATTAACTTTTCCAGAAGTTAGAGATACACAATGAGTATTTAAATACAGATTTCAAAAACTGGACATTCTTAACTACTGTCAATTAAACCTTTCTTAACCTCATGACCCTTTATTCTCTGTAAGGAGGGGAAGATGGAAGTTTTAAATAGCTGCCTGTGTGAGTGGGAGATCTGGAGACAGGAGCCTCATGTAAGAGTATAATCACTCATTACAAAAGTTAAGATAAATTAGGTTTAACTTAATTAGAAACTCCCTTCACCAGTCAAAATATTTTCATAATTAAATTCTATAGAGATTAACATTTATATGTGTGTGTTTCTGCATAGTTCTGGAAATACTTAGTTTGTGAGACAGAAAATAGTCTGTTCTCAAAGACATATTTTGTCATCATTTCATTAAGGCTCTGAGTTTAATTATTTTTTGTTGTCTACTTCAGTTAATTAGTTAAAGTGACTCCCTTATACTCCCTTTTCATTCATATATTCCCTAGGGGAAGATATCATGCTTACGACTAAGAGGGTAGTGGGAAAATCTGTAAGGTCACAAATATCACATACCGTATATAACACACACACACACACACACACACACACACACACACACACACACACACACACACACACACACACACACACACACACACACACACACACACACACACACACACACACACACACACACACACACACACACACACAGCATCTCCACACTGTTAGTTTTCACAGTTTTAAAACCAACCAATTGAAAATTAGTAAGGTCACATTTTATTGTTATATGGCAATAACACTGTAAGAAACAGACCGTGGGGGCTCAATTATTAGCTCCTAGTTTATTTATCAAGATTACATAGAACATGTCTTAAACCGGTTTTCCTGCTGTTGCCATCAACAATTTGAAGCTAAAAACTGTCATTAGCATCCTAATCATTCCCCAGATTAGGGACATCCGCAAAGTTAGCACCATTACCCCACTGGATATAAACACAGCTATGTACAACGTGGTATTTTATATCTTTTTGTTTAGTGGTTAGAGGTTCCATTGAGAGTGTGAGCCATGACGAGGGCAGTCGTATGTCTCGAGTGGACATCAAAGCTCGGAAAGTGTACAGACAAAGAAACAGCATATTCCAGTTGGATGATTCCACCGGTGATTGGGCTGGACCCATAAGAACATTGCTGCAGTGCAGAGTCAAGAAAGGAGAAGGAGAATTCCTCTTCACTGGGAGTGAACATTTTGGAGATGCATGGTTGGGATGTGCTCCTCGATTAAAAGACTTTCACCATATCTATCAGGAAGCCAAGGAGCTAAGGACTAACCCATGTGAATTTCAGGCTGACTGAAAATAAACTCCGTTAAGAAAGAACATTCTAAACAGAAACATTGTGATGTATTTTTAAGAGGAACTATAACAGACGAAGACAAACCAAACGAGTTACATGATTCCATTTAAAAAAGCAAATCTGGATAAGGAACAAATAACGAAAGCTTCTTTAATTTCATTCATATTTGAAGTGATCCATCTTGGCACCTCTCTGTGTGTTTACAGTGCTGATAGAAGTAATACTTGCACATGGATTAAATTGGTCATTAGTTGTCAAAGATACCATGAAAAATCTGCAACGTTATTAGTTTTTAACACTCCATAAATAGATTTTGAAATAAATAAATTGCTGTTGAAACTGTAAGCCACGGTGGGGCCATCTTACATATTTCATAAAACTGATCCATCACGGTTTACCTAGTATAATTTTCTAGATATTATGGTTAGAGTACATTCACCTGATATTGTTGGTTCTGTTCTTCAAAGATGTAATGATATCGAAATAAAATGTATTTATGTTTTTCAATGTTTGCTCATTTCATTTATTTATTTTAAACATGAAATCCATTTTCTGGAATTTGCATTTTGTTTTATGCATTTCCCTTGTGCATTTTTGTTTTGCTTTGTTTTTTTCTAGATATAAACAGCATTCCTTATGCAGTCCTATTATTAAATGAAAACAAAGTGAACACCACATTTTAATATAATCCAGTGGAGTAGGGCCTATATAAAGTAACACAAATTAACTCCTCATTTTTTATTTTTTTTATTAGCAATTTATCAAGTGCACTGTACATAGCGTCAATGTTTTACAGCGTTATGTAAACATAGTTAAAAAAGCATTGTTGACAATTACAGTATTAACAGGTGTTATACAAGGAAACATGTTTAATGCATATGGAACCATATTCAATACATAAAAGATTTTAGCTTAGTCGGCTGCGCCGAGGCACCGTGCACCGATTTTATTAGTGAGAAACGCAAAAAAGAAAAAGGCGGGGGTGGGGGGAGGCTGGGGAAAAAACAACAGGGATAGTAGGGGGGTGGGTGAGGGGATGTGGGGTCAATTGGATTGGCACATCAAATAGTGTACAGCCAGAAGGTCTGCCAACATTGAGCATACATGCAACTCCGGCAGAGCGACTAGAGCTTTTCAGCCAATCACGGTTAGCGGCATGAAGGACAAGGTTTAGGGTGAGTATGCGCAGTCTGCTCTAGAGTGCCTGAATAGTGCCCCCCTCCTGCCCCAGGCCTTTGCGTAAGCCACTATGCTAAGTCCACAGACTTGGAGGCGTTCAGGAATCAAGTCTTTTCCCCACTAGGGGCAGTCGAAGAATCTGTATGCTATGTTCCGCTGTCGGCTGATGGTCTTCGCCCGGCATGGTCGATGCGCAGAGACGATGCCTCGTGGGGCTCATGGCCCAGGTAGCCTGACAGCTGCACACGTCACCACTTGGGGACGCGATTTGCCTGTAGGGGGTCCTCCACTCCCCGGCAAGACGTCTCTCTGCCCGACCACCTTCAGCTCTGGCAGGGAATTCTGCCATCGGTCCCGCAGCTTGTGCCAGAACATCTGAAAGACTTTATCCAATCAATGCATAATGGAATTTGAGATTTATGTCCGACTGTATATCAACTGTTTTCGAAGATTTCGCTTTTCTCAAGATGCACTAAAACGGTTATAGATTATCCAATGCAAAAATCTTACAAGCTCAAGGAAAATACCCTGCAAGAACTATTCTAGCCTATTCTCTGAATCATTGATACATTTATCAACGTTTATTTACTAATCTCAAGTAAAAATCCATATGTCACAACTTGGTATCTGCACAAGATATGGAGGGACTCCCACCGATCACGTTAAAGGACCACTATAGGCACCCAGACCACTTCAGCTTAATGAAGTGGTCTGGGTGCCTGGTCCAGCTAAGGTTAACCCTTTTTTCTATAAACATAGCAGTTTCAGAGAAACTGCTATGTTATAAATGGGTTAATCCAGCCTCTAGTGGCTGTCTCATTGACATTGAAAATCACAGTGAGAAGACGCCAGCGTCCATAGGAAAACATTGTAAATGCTTTCCTATGAGACTGGCTGAATGCGCGCGCGCATGCGCATTCAGCCGAAGAGGAGGAGAGGAGGCGGAGAGGAGAAGGAGAGCTCCCCGCCCGGCGCTGGAAAAAGAGGTAAGTTTAACCCCTTCCTCTCCATCCAGCCCGGCGGGAGGGGGACCGTGAGGGTGGGGGTACCCTCAGGGCACTATAGTGCCAGGAAAACGAGTATGTAGCTTACTCTGGGGAGGAAATGTAGGTAGGTGGTTTCTAATTTTATCACATGACAGGAGGCTTCATATTTTGCTTTACTCTCTTTACTAAAACTCCATAGCAGTAAAGAAAGTGAATAAACGTTTTAACCAATCAAAATGCAAATAGGGAGTATATTATTTCAGTCAACAGGCTTCTCCCCCTCTTTCTTTACTGCTCCATCGCAGACAGGTCAGAGTTTTTGGCTCTTCCCTATTTTACCTCATGTGAATGTTTTTATTTACCTTTTTTCCTCATGATATACTATTTTATTATCTAACTTTTATTATCTATATAGTTCTGCTATTTTCTGTAGTCTCTAAACCGTTTTTATCCTACTATCTATCCTAATGTTTAGTACCACCGGGGTTACTTCACCCTAGTGGTAGTTTACCTCTCTCCTTTCTGCTCGGGTTTTTTCCCTGCATCCTTCTTTTTTCCCCACCTTGCCGCCGCTCGGAGGCTATTCTCCGCCGCGTTTTCCGCGGCCCTATTTCAGCCGCGGTTTCCTTCTCGCGGCGGCCATTTTTAATCCCGCGTCTCGCGAGATTACGGCCGCCATTTTAGGACCGCAGCAAATTGCCGCGAAACCTCAGAACGGCAAGTTCAACGGACACTGCAAGCTCTTCTACAGTCTGCTACAAGAGGTCAGTCACTCAAGCTGTTTAAAGGCACATCAGGTATTAACCTGTGCCTGACTGGGGTGCTGCCCTATATATTGTGCTGCTAAGGAGGTCGCTTTGTGGCCACCTCTGTCATACTGGGTGAGGCCCAGAATACATTTAAAAATCCCAACAAGTGGTCTATTTGCCCTGCTGGGGCCTAGTGGTTACATTGGACATTATACACCCTGCTGGGGTGATTATATAAATCGGATTACTATCCTGCTGGAGCTTAATCTCCAACATACCACTACTCATACCCTGCTGGGGTATAATTTTATTACAACCCTGCTGGGGTTATCTGGCTTACATTTGACCAGTTACTATACCGTCTAGACCCTGCTGGGGTACTCGGTTTTATTATTATTATTATTATTTATTCTAATAACCCTGCTGGGGTCCCGATTGTACTACTATACAAAATTTACGTTATTGCACCCTGCTGGGGTATTGCATAGCGATATTACTACAGTCTATATCGACTAAAATACAGCAGACTGACCTCTACCACGCCCTGTGCCAATCATATACCCAGACACCATGGAGACCTCTCAAACCACAGATCTCCAAAATATGGTGAACGAGGCCGTTTCTGCCTCAATGGAGAAAGTCCTCTCCAAAATGATGGCCTCTGGCTCCGACAAGAGGAAACCATCTAAAGCCCACCCATCCCGCCATGACTCCGATTCTGATGCACAAGAATCTCACAAAAGCCCTGAAACTCTCACGGGCAAACGCCAGTGGAAAGGCGAAAAAGACCACTCACATAAAAGTAAAAACCCCGCTAAACGCGCTAAACCCATTTCTGCCACCATCACGAATCCCCAACACGACTACTCTTCGGATGAAGAACAGTCCCAAACTAAACCCATGGCCATTTTAGATGAATGGCAAGCGGACGACTCAGACTCTAATGAAGGTGGTTGGGGTTCAGACTCCGGATCCCAATCATTTTTTCCGCAACACACATTCATGGGAGAACCCCAAGACCAAGATAATGCGGATAACCCGCAAGAGGATGAAGACACCATCCTTGACCCACTGGGACAAAAACTTTTTGACCCAAGAAAAATTAGACACCCTCGCTCAAGCGATTGGACACCTCCTGACCACCTAGCGAGGTTTATGCACCTCTGGCTACGAAAGCCCATGGACAAAACGGTCCGCAACCGTTTGAGGTCAGAATGCCCAAGGCCTTTTCTACCCGACCACGTGGCGGACACGCCAGAATTTGACCAAGTAATGACAACTTTTATGTCACGAGGTGGCCGTGACCCACGAAAAGGCGTGGAAAAAAGGGTTTAGAGGGGTTCAAGATAAACTTCTGGACTCGGTGGGACCACTATCCAGAATTATGTACTTGGCTGATGATGCTCTAGCAAAAGCCGATCAATTTGACCCTACTATGGTGCGCGAATGGGCGCATGACGTGCGGGAATGGGCACAAAGGTGCTTTTGTTTTGTGGGTAATGCCAATGTCGCCTTATCATCTGAGCGACGCAAAGCAGCACTTCTCCGCATTGACGGAAAATTGGTGGAGTTGGGCACCAAGGAGTTAGGTCCTATGGCACAGGGCAAGCTTTTCGGAGAACAATTTCTCAAAGAATTAAGCAGACATGTCAACGTATACACATCCCTGAACAAGGCTCAATCATCAATGAGAAGAGTCTTTAGACAAAACCCCTCTAGGGGTGTTTTTGGACGGGCTGGCCGCCAAAGGGGCCGTGCTGCCAGCCGCTTCTGGCCCTCAGGCCCCAGAGCTACAAGACCACAGCCCTTTTACCCAGAGATGGGATACCGACCATCTTCCTACACACGAGGCGCAGACAGAGGTCGCAGACCACGCACTCGAGGCAGAGCACGTTTCTCCGCAGGTAAGCAACCAACTCACTCATGTTTCCCTTCCAATGCATACAGCAGGTCGCATATCTCTTTTCTTCCAGGAATGGACTTCAATATCCGCGGACGCATGGATCCTACAGACAGTACGAGGCTACGTCATAGACTTCGTAGACCAACCCCGACAGACGGAAATACCATGTCCCATCAACTGCTCAAGAACAGACAAATCTCTCATCAACGAAGAACTACAAACCCTATACTCAAAAGGCGCGATAGAACCCGCGTCCGAACCTCGAGGTTTCTTCAGCAACATCTTCTTAGTCAAGAAGAAAACGGGCGATCTACGACCAGTCATAAACCTACGACAACTCAACCAATACGTCACTTACAACCATTTCAAGATGGAAGGCATACATCTGTTAAGAGACCTCCTACAAGACAAGGATTGGTTCACGAGACTGGATCTCAAGGACGCGTATCTATCAGTACCCGTCCATCACTCCTGCAGACAATACCTTCGTTTCCATTGGCAAGGCCGTCCCTGGCAATTCACGTGCCTCCCCTTCGGCCTCAGTTCGGCCCCTTGGTGTTTCACCAAACTGCTGAAACCCGTGGTTGCACATCTTCGAGCTCAAGGCATTCGTTGCATTATATACCTGGACGACCTCCTTCTGTTCTGCTCAGACAGACTCAGACTGATACAACACACACGCTACACCACGGATCTCCTATCATCCCTGGGCTTCACAGTGAACTTTCAAAAATCAGCTATCTCCCCATCACAAACAGTTCAATTTCTGGGATTCGAGATAGATTCCACCTCCAGCACTCTACGGCTACCGACGGCAAAAATCTCAGCCATTCGCAAGGAATTACGCAGGGCCATCCGCTCCCACACCATTCCACTCCGCACCCTCGCACGCATCGTAGGGCTTCTCTCGGCCTCCATTCAAGCTATATTTCCAGGTCCACTTCACTACAGGGCAATGCAACGCCTCAAAGCTTCCTTTCTCAGGGAAAACCCCTCATACGATCAGCCGGTCCCGATGACAGAGGAAGTCAGAGACGAACTCAGATGGTGGCTGGACAGCATGGAAGCATGGAACGGCCGAGCCATCTTCGGGAAAGCTCCCGACATGATATTAGAATCAGACGCCAGCCTCTGGGGATGGGGAGCGACGAGCGAAAATATATCGACAGGAGGTGCTTGGACATCCCAAGACCTCAACTTACATATAAACTGCCTAGAACTCCTAGCCGGGTCTTTCGCGATCCGAAGCCTAGCAAAGGACAAGTCGGACTGTTGCATCCTACTCCGGATGGACAACATTTCCGCAGTCCGTTACATCAACCGCCTAGGAGGAGCCCGCTCACGTCTCCTATCAGAAATAACAAAAGAAATTTTCGACTTTTGCCTACCCCGCAAAATCTCCCTCACGGCGGAATACCTCCCAGGAGAGACAAACCTCACGGCGGACTGGTTCTCACGCCACTGGCGGGACACCAGCGACTGGAAACTAGATCCACAAATCTTCAGCTGCATTGCGGAACGCCTAGGTCCACTCCACTTGGACCTGTTTGCGTCCCGCAACAACAGACAAACGAAATTATACTTCAGCTGGCTCCCGGACCCGGAGAGCGCAGCAGTGGATGCATTCCTACAACCTTGGCCGATCACAGGAGCCTACGCCTTCCCTCCCTTCGCCATGTTAGCGAGGACCATACACTATCTGAAGAATCAGCAAACCTCACTAGTACTCATCACTCCACTATGGAGGGGACAACCATGGTTCCCAGATCTCCTAGCTCTATCATGCCACGATCCCTTTCTACTACCTCATCATCAATACATTCTAACAGATCCAAAAGGCAACCCTCATCCACTAATCCTAGACAACCATCTCCATCTGGTGGTTTGGACGCTTTCAGGGGCTCCTGGCAAGTCGGCGAACTATCGCAGGCTGCTAAAGAACTGCTATGGGACTCATGGGCACCCGGAACCAGAAGATGCTATCTATCCGCCTGGAATTCCTGGTCCACTTGGTGTCTGGAACGGAACTTCGATCCATTTACGGCCCCTGTTTCAGCCATTTTGAACTTCCTATCTCACCTTTTCTCATTAGGACGTTCTTACAGATCACTTAATGTAATTCGCTCAGCTATTTCAGCAGCCCACGTCCCCATACAAGGGATTCCAGTTGGCAAAGAACCACTTGTATGCCGACTCCTGAGAGGCATTCGATTACAACGTCCCCCAGGGCCCAAATACTCTCAATTCTGGGACGTCGACGTAATCCTCCGATTCCTGAAAGACTGGCCAACTAACGACAGACTCTCCCTCCGTCAATTATCAGCAAAACTCACAGTCTTGCTCTGCCTGGTCTCCTTCCGCAGAGTGTCAGACATACGAGCACTGGACATAGACGCTTTTTCAATCTCTCCAGAAGGAGTTACATTCCGGATATCTCGTCGCACTAAGACGGACTCCACATCTGTGTTTTATCCTTTCTTCCCTACAGAACCGCAACTCTGCGTTGTCTCCACACTACAACAGTACGTGGAAACCACCCTACCTCTTCGGTCTACACCATCAGGTCAACTCCTAGTATCATACGTCAGACCACATGTCCCCATCACTTCCACCACCCTAGCAAGATGGGTTCGATGGTTACTATCGCTAGCCGGTGTGGACACTACATTCGGAGCCCACTCAGTACGCGGAGCAGCAGCATCCTCAGCCTTCATGGCGGGTGCCTCCTTAACGGATATCCTACGCTCCGCTGATTGGTCCAGGGAATCGACAATCCGCACCTTCTATTTCCGTCCGAATTCCAGTGCTGCCATGTCTCTGATTCTACAGCGTTAAAAATGCAAAATATGAAGCCTCCTGTCATGTGATAAAATTGAAGATTATGCTAGCGCTAGTGTACTTATAATCTTAATTTTAATAATGACAGGAGGCGAGTGTTTTCCCACCCTTCCCACCCGGGAGGAGGGGAACTACTCTATTCATACTCTAATCATACTTCTCTACATTTCTTCATTCTTCTGTTTTCTTCATACTCCTTGAATCTTATGTTCATAAGGTAGTCACTGTTGTCATTAGCCTATTTAACTACCAGTAGTCTATACACTGAATATACAAATTAAATTATTGCAATGTAATCCGATGGATCACTGTCATGACTACAAACAGTTTCAAGACCGGTGCCTAACCTTTCTCATATTCTCTTTTCAGTTTAAGTGTGAAAGAAGTTGGAACATCTACGGCATGACCATAACGATATTTCTCATCATATAAAGACCAAGCATCGGAAGTTCTCCGGTTGGTGCCTGTTTTTTCTTCCTAATCAACCCAAGAAGTTCATCATTCCCGTTGGATTCCATTACGGATGTTCGTTACAGACTTTATGACTATTTTCTTCCCTGTTCCGATGTTCGCTTCCGAAAGAGGGGGAGGAGCCTGTTGACTGAAAAAATATACTCCCTATTTGCATTTTGATTGGTTAAAACGTTTATTCACTTTCTTTACTGCTATGGAGTTTTAGTAAAGAGAGTAAAGCAAAATACTCGCCTCCTGTCATTATTAAAATTAAGATTATAAGTACACTAGCGCTAGCATAATCTTCAATTTTTGTTTCTGTTATGTTACTATGTTTATCTGTTCAGACTCTCAAAATGTGATCACACTTCATGTAAGCTCATCGAGCAGGGCCCTCAACCCCCTCTGTTCCTGTACGTCCAGTGGTCTGATCTCAATTATGTGTCTGTTAGTCCACCCATTGTACAGCGCTACGGAATTTGTTATAATAATTATTGAATAATCTTGCATTTATTTTGCTTTCATGTGTAATACATTTAAATAGCCACAAGGTGTCACTTAACTCTGAATGTAGATCCAGTCCTTGGAAAAAAATAGATACAAATTGATAGATTGTTGCAACGTCATTAGGATGTGAGTGTAATTAGAAAAATCAGTTCTATAAGGATTCCTAAACCAAAATAGAATGTACCACTAATTTAACACTGTAATGGCCGCATATTATATTTATAATTATTATTATCAGCATTTATATAGCTACAACTTCAAGCAGCGCTTTACAATGTCATAAAGGGGTACATTTAACAATACATTATTCAATTACTAAATGTTACAGGGACAAAAGGTTAATGAGGACCATGCTCGATATAGCTGCACATTCCAGGCTTTATGATGTTAGCAAACACTGCAAGAAGTCCTGGGGGCAGAGCCAGGCAGGGCACCGTGGCAGATGCCATTTAGTGCAGCTCCGATTGATTAACTAGCAAATTCAGCTGTATTGCTGGAGGTAATCGACATATTGGTGTGAAAGATTCTGCGGATGCCTTTTTTTTCCCGGCAAGTGACAAAATTCAGCACCAAGGACTTCAAACCTACGGCACGGGAAGCACGCGACTGATCGGTGACGGTGGAATAGGCCTCAATATCGACTTATCAACTGGGAGTCCTCTTAACAGAATTTCTTGCATGGACATGGGCCACAAGACACAAAAGTCTAGTCACACTGCCAGCAGAGAAAGCCAGGACATAGGGCAAATGCTGGCTTACACACCACGAACCAGAGAGATGGCGCCATTTGCTGTACACACCTCGCATGTGGAGGGAGTCCAAGAGGTGTGGTCCCGACATTGGGCAGTGACAAGCAGTGATGACCGGTGTACAAACCTCTGAGGAAGACATTCTCAATTTGAAACAGGGCATGGTGGCTCTAGGGAAGACTGTTTAACAAGTACAATCTACACAATTTCACCTCACCAGCCGCTACACCAGATGACGCTCAAGGAGAGAGGCGCTGTGGATTAGGTAAGTAACCTCTCCCTCCTGCAGCATGGCCACACTGATCGGGCGCTTCCACATGGCGCCGATCGGGTGCAGCCACACGGTGTCGACCGGGCACCATGACAGTACCCCCCACACAAAGACTGCCCACCAGGCGGGCAGGACCAGGCCTTCCAGGGAACCGGGCATGGAAGGAACGGATGAGACAAGCCGCATGAACATCAACAGCAGGAACCCAGAAACATTCCTCAGGACCATAACCCATCCAGTCAACCAGGTACTGTAATAAACAACAAGAATACCTAGAATCCAAGATCGAACATATATTTTATATTTCTCTTGTTTAGCCACAACCAACTGCGGAGGAGGAATAGAAGGAGTAGTATATAATTTACAGAGGAGAGGTTTGAACATGGAAAGTACAAGGAATGCAGAGATTAACAGGGAGATCAAGGGTATAGGAAACAGGATTGACCCTACGCCAGCGGCGTATTTACCTCAAGACTGACAAGGCATTTGCCTTGGGCGTCACTTATAGGGGAGGGGCGGCAAAAAAAAGCCGCCCCAATGCCCTGGCAGATGCCATGTCAGCCTCTTCTTCTGGGAGGCCCAGGAGCTGGCAGCTGGCCACCTCAGGGTCCTTCAGAGGCTGGCATGCGCTGATGTGAAAGGCGGGCGGCGAGGGAGTACTGAGCTCTCTCCTGCTCAGCTCCCTCATGCTCACCACAGTGCACCGGAGTTGGAATATGACGTCACTCCGGCATCACTAAAAGGCGCATGAGGGAGCTGAGCACTAGGTTCAGAGCTCCCTCGCCGTCCACCTCCACTGTGCCTGCCAGCCCGACCACTCGCCTATTTGTCGATCTGTAGTCAGCCTCATTGGACCCCAGGGAAGAATCCACTAAATTAACACCAAAATGTAATCAAATAATAAAAAAAATTGTGAGTGTGTTAGTGTGTGTGTTTGTTAGTGTGTCTGTTAGTAAGTGTTAGTGTGTGTCTGATAGTGAGAGTGTGTGTGTCTCTGTTAGTGAGAGTGTGTGTGTTAGAGAGTGTTGGTGTGTGTCTGTTAGTTAGAGTGCGTGTGTCTCTGTTAGTGAGTAAGTGTGTGTGTGTCTGTCAAAGAGTGTGTGTCAGTGAAAGTGTGTATGCCTGTTAGTGAATGTGTCTGTCTGTCACTGAGAGTGTGTCAGTGTATGTCTGTTAGCGAATGTGTGTGTCTGACACTGGGTGTATATGTTACTGTCAGTGAGTGTGTATGAGTGTGGGGGTCTGAGTTTTGTCATGCCTAGCGCAGCACAAAACCAGAATACACCACTGCCCTATGCACAACAATGAAAGGGTCCCTATGAAGTGTGGCAAACATCTTAGAAGGCACCTTAACTTTAATATACCGTATGGACAACTAAACCCTGTCACCCACTTGATACAAAGGCATAGCGACACGTCGCTTATCAGCCTTCACATTGAAACAGCCGTCACCAAGGTGGCATGCACCAGATCCCAGGACCTACCCATAGAGGCCAGGTACTCATCCAATACTGGGATAGAGGTATTCGAGAATACAGAAGACAGGATAGTAGGGTGAAGACCAGAATTGACATAAAATGGACTAAAACCAGACGAGTCATGTGTAGCATTGTTCCTGGCGAATTCAGCCCAGGGTAAAAGATCAGACCAATTATCTTGAGCACCATTGACAAAACATCTGATGTATACCTCTAAGCATTGATTTGCTTGTTCTGCAGCCCTTTCGTTTGGTGATGGTATGAGGAAGAAAAAGATAATTATTTCTTTACAAAATGATCTCCAGAACCTAGATACAAACTACGTACCTCTGTCAGATACTATATTGTGTGGAATATCATGTAACCTGAACACCTTGTAGCGGAGAGCTGATATTCCACAGGTTATCTCCACTCAAGATCCCAGTGAGGCTCAGGAACAAGTATTAACAATCCATAAGGCAATAATTCCAGCAGGCAAGACAATCCAATAATATCCCAACATCAATCCAAATGACTGGACAGCACACAGCATCAGGAGCAGAACTCAACTTTGAATCACACAACCTTCTTTTAAAGCATTCTCCTGTGCAAGGGAGGGATTTACAGTAATTACACAATACTCCAACCATACATGAATTGCCACCCACACATCTCCTCCCCATAGTATGACACATAATCCCATTATGCAGGACACAGTTCCCCTTCTTTTCTGGATGTACCCCTAAACCTAGGAGTACCCCTTTAAATATTACATCCCCTGGTAGGCCTGATCTGGGTGAGACACATATCCAAAAATCACCCAGACCAGGGGTTCAGGAAATTCCTGGAGGTACTAAAAAGACAGACCGCGCTGGGGTTAACAGCCGAAAAGGGTTCCATACATTTTGGCCCTGCGGTCGGTCACAGAAAAGGGAATGAAACACACGAATGGCTTGGGTTATGATAGCTGGGGAGGATTCGGGTAAATCCCCTTGCTCGTGGGGTTCTTTTACACGAATTGGCGGCAGTGTGAAGGTCTCAGCGGTGTTTGCCTAACCGAGTGTCCGATTCGGGTTCCAGACACTCAACGGCAAAACACCGCTGTTCAGGAGTTTAAGATGGCCGCCGCCACGTGTTCGTTTCCCGAATGGCAGCCACCCAGAGGACAAAGTACATACTGCACGAATTGCCAATTACCCATTTGCAACCTTGTTGCGAACGGTAATTGGAGGCACACTTACTCCTGGGTGGTCTGATTGTTCGGTAGTTTCACTCGCATAATAACTGGAGTGATTTGACATACATAGGGCACAATTAAACTGAAAATATGCGAATATACATAATTCTGAAGACAGCCCAATGCCATCCGCTACACACCTCCGTGGTAAAAATGCTCTAAAAAAGATCTTGGGAGGTTGGCAACTTTTTTTTTTTTTTTTTTTTAATTCTTTATTTTTGTAGTGCTCAGATTGACAAACATTCTTATATCGCCACGACAGCAGATATAAGGTGAGGGCATAACAGAGAATAAACAGTTTCATGGCGAATATTGACAGCACAATTTTTAAAATGAATCAGGCTAAATAAACATGTCTCCAACATTAGTTTCAATCAAGTTTACAGTTGCGTAAGGGTATGATAGACATTGTGGTTAAAGTCAGGAGCTAATTAGGTTTAACAGCTTTAAACAGGGATGCACATTAGAGGCTTGCTAAAATATGCTAGTCGTAACCCTTGCTTATCTAGGAGCTGTCCTAGTGTGTTGCATATCAAATGTATAGTACAAGTTTAAACAGTTAAAGGATACACAGGTAAAATATGAACATGGCAGATTAATGTGTGCCTATTGCTTTAGAGTAGGTCCTAGAAGTAGGAGTAGGAGTACAAAGCCACTGAGTGCCAGAGTGTATAGACATAGAGCTCTAAGTTGCCTTGTAGTAAAGCAATAGCATGACTCAGGAGGAATGAGTGCTCTGAAAGTAATTAGCACTTGTGCGTTTCTAGATGAGTGCACGTTCATTATAGTAAGATGCTAACGTGTTGCATAGTGGTGTGATGGGAGTTGGTGTATGGTGTGGCAATACATTACAGATAGTCCCAAAAAGTAGAAGCAAGTCCATGCAACTCTTAAGCAGTTTAGTCCTCCTGAGTGAGGCTCCATCTCCAGACTGCCACTGCCTCCCCTCCGGGCTTGTCATCCAATTCCTGAGCGTCGCTGGGTGTGGGAGCATGCAGAAGTAAGCCAAGGTGCTGCCGCTCTGGCGGGGGTGGGGGTGTCCCTCTTGCCCCAGGCTGGTGTGTAGGCCTGCGTCTTCTGGCCTGAGACTCGGTGGCATCTATTGCCCGAGTGTCTCCCCCTCGTGGGGATGGCGGTAGGTCTGCCGTTTGGTTGCCGCTTGAGAGTCCGCCCTTGTGGCCGACGCTTGCGGGTCGTAGCCCTCCTGGCCTTCCGCCCAGGTGGGCTAGGTGGGCTAGGGTAGGTGAGTGTCGGCTTACGGTCCGGTGCTGCGCCCAAGGGAGCCTCTCGCCAGGCCGCCCAGAGCTCTTCTTACTTGTTGCTTCAGCGCACCGTGCGCGTTGCTGGAGCTTCTCCCAGAAATTGTGGAATAGGGCATCCAGACGCTGCATAAGGTCTGTGCCGCGGTCTGAGCCCTGCTCAGGGGTTGCAGGCTGAAGTAGCAGATGCCGCGGATTCTCCGCCGCCATGTTTGCTGAGCCACGTGTCGCCGGACCTGGTGTCCTCACGATGTGTATAGGCTCGGTCTGGGTTCGTGGCTTGGACCGGGATATCCCCCACCGGTCCCGGGGGGGTAGGAAGTTTGAGCGTCGAAGTGGTCGTGGAGCAGGTAGGAGGAAAGGAGAGCGGCCGTCTCCCCCTTACCAGCCATTCTGCAGGCCTCGGTCACCATAGCTTGGGATCTCGGGTAGGTATTCCTTCGAGTAGGGTGTCTAAAGGTGCCCCCTGAGAATCCCCGTTCAATAGTGCCCTATTCGAGTGGATCTGTGCCGAGTTTGTTGGGTAAATTCCCCGAAAACAGGCAGAGAGTGCAGGAGCTCAGTTCTGGCACGTCCACTCGGCTTGGCAGCTAGGCTCCGCCCTCCGAGGTTGGCAACTTTTTGAGTGGAATGAAGTGAGCTATTTTGGAGAACTGGTCAATGACCATTAGAATAATGTTAAATCCCTTGGACACAGGTAGATCAACTATAAAATCCATAGCAAGTTGGGACTAAGGGATGTGCTTGTAACAAGAGGTTGTAACAACCCACATTTGAGTTTTTGAAGAACCTTAGAAACAGCACATGTTTTCCAGGCATTGACATATGCTTCTACATCGTTCCTAAGAGAGGGCCACCAGAACTGTCTAGTGATAGCAAAAAGGGTTTTGGGTATACCCGGATGCCCAGCCTTCATATTGTCATGGAACATGCTTAATATCGCCTTTCTTTTGGAATCTGGAATGAACAATGTTTCCAGAGGTTTATTGCTAGGTGAATGAGCCTGAGCTGCTATTATGACACCAAAAAGAGGAGAGGACAAAGATAGGATTGTGGTTGCAATGATTCAACCCGGAGGAATACCAGGAGTGATCTCTTGCTCTTGTTCTTCGTCAGTATAATATTGTCTAGATAAGGCATCAGTCTTAATGTTCCGTGTACCAGGTCTGTAAGTTATTATGAAATTAAAACGTGATAAAAACAGAGACCATTTAGCCTGTTTGGAAATCTTTCTCTTAGCTTTCCCTATATAAGACAAGTTTTTGTAATCTGTGATTATGATCAGGGAATATTTACAACCTTCTAGTAAATGTCTCCATTCTTTTAGAGTTAAAATGATGGCCAATAATTCTCTGTTTCCTATGTTGTAATTCCATTCTGCTGCTAACAGAGAAGAATCCACATGAATGGAGTGGTTTTTAATGACTATCTCTCTGGAAAAGGACAGTTCCAGAGGCATCTACTACTAATATGTACGGTTTGTTTGGGTCAGGATGCATTAGAATAGGGGCTGACGCAAACAAAGCCTTGATATGCTCAAAGGCATCTCCAGCCTCTTTAGGCCAAACCTGACTTTTCACGCCCTTACGTGTCAATTGGCTTATTGGGGCTGTTACGGTAGAAAACCCCTTGATGAATCTACGGTAATAGTTTGCAAACCCGATGAACCTTTGGATGGCTTTCAAACCATTTGGTAAAGGCCACAGCAACACTGCTTCTAATTTCAGTGGATCCATTTTAAAACCAGAAGCAGATATGATATACCCCAGATGCACCTTCTTCTGATCAAATCATTTTTTTTTGAGTTAACAATATAGATTCTGCAGAACCTGTTTAACCTGTACATGGTGAGTTTGCAGATCGGATGAGTAAACAAGAATATCACCAAATATTCCCATAGGACATAATTTACGAGGTCTTGGAAAACAGCGGGGGCGTTACATAACCCAAACGGCATAACCAGGTTGTAACGGATCGCCTGGCACCCCGACTGAGTACCTCCGTTAATGGATGCTCCTAGCGTTTCCTGAGGACTCCAAGCAGTCTGGCAGACACCACAATCACCGAATCCGAGAAACCTTTTAAATTCTCCCAAGCATATGAATGCTGTAGACCATTGAATAGGAACCATACGAATAGGCTTGTACTCCTAGCAGTCAACTGGAACAGCATGCAATAAATCCTTCCCCCCAATAATGAGACGACACATCACTTTGAGGGTAAAACAGGAACTCTGGACTGGCTCATCCAGCCTGGCTTTTATTACAATAATCCACATACAGGCCACACCCAGGGGGAGGCATAAAATAACCAATCACATACATGGTTCAGCCCACACATCCCCTCCCCTCAGATAACATTAAACCCAATTATCCGGTACACTTTTCCAGCCAAGTTCTGGATGTTCCACAAAAACAGGGGGTACACCTTTAAATCCAGCATCGCTGGATAGCCCTTATTCAGGGGGACAACATATCCAAAATTCAAGTCATTCGGATGAACAGTTCGGGAGATATGGGGTTCCAAAGATTTGACCGACCGCATGGGTAAAGTATCCGAAAACAGTTCCATGCATTTTGGCCCTGCGGTCGGTCACAAACAAGGGAATGAAAACAGACGAATTGCCTGTGTTATAGAGCCTGGAGAGGGTTTGAATGAATTCCCTTGTTTGTGGGGTTCTTTCTACCGAACGGCGGGTCATTCGGTAGTTTCTATACGAATTTCTGGAAGTATGGAGGTCTCAGCGGTGTTTGCCTAGTCAAGTGTCCGATTTTAGTTCCAGACACTCGACGGCAAAACACCGCTGTTCGGTAGTTTAAGATGGCCGCCGCCACGTGTTTGTTTCCCGAATGGCGGCCACCCAGAGGACAAAGAATACATTACACTGATTGCCAATTACCCGTTTGCAACATTGTTGCAAACTGTAATTGGAGGCACACTTATTCCTGGGTGGTCTGGTTGTTCGGTAGTTTCACTCAATATAATGAATGGAGTGATTCTACCGAACAATCAGATGAATGCTGCATACATATCCCAGGTTAAACTCAACACATAAATACATATGTAATATTAAAGGCAGTATACTGGAATATGTATCACAGTCTTAAAGGGACAGTAGTCCCAAAAGTCCCAATATGTCCATCGCTGATTTTAAAGGGCCAGTAGCAGCAATATAAAGTACAATATGCCCCAAATAACCCAGGGGCCATAGTCAGCAGGTAGGAGGCTAGCAAACAGGCTTCTCTAGGGCCCAGTGGCGAGGTTGGTTTCGCCACACAGGTACTTGTAATGACGGCTTCTAGTATTAAATGCTGCTTTCCATTCATGACCTTCTTTTATCCTAACTAGGTTGTATGCACTCCTTAGGTCTAGCTTGATAAAAACTCTAGCCCCTTTTAGTCTGTCAAATAATTCAGAGGTATAGGGTATGCACTTATGTTGATCTTGTTAAGTGCCCTGTAGTCAATACACGGAAGTAGATCACCCTCTTTTTTGGATTCAAAGAAAAACCCTGCACCCGCTGGGGAAGAGGATCTACTTATATGGCAAAACGGGTTACCACATCAATGCTCCGAGGACCTCGCGGAAAGACTGAATTCTGCCTGCAGCCAGAGAAGCTGCAGGCAGACTAGTGCTGCTCATCTCCACCGGACCACCAGGGCAATGTCCCCCTCCTTCAGGAAAAGGTAAGCAGAGGGGAGAAGAGACATAAAGCTTATTTATGTGTATATATGTATATATAGAAAATAGATGTATCCCCTGCACTCACGCTTGAAGGCAGTCCAATGCCGGGCGCACCACCAGAGCTCCAAATAATGTAGAAAAACAGAAGTGAAGGCTGCTCTCCGGACTTTTAAAACATAAAAACTTTTATTCAATAATGGTTAAAAAACGACCAACGTTTCGTTCCCCGTTCGGGACTTTCCTCAGGGTCAAAAAATAGAACAGCAGATATATATATATTTTTTTTAAATAAGAATTTTTAAAAACATTTTTTTTACTCCTATTTCCCCCCCTCATATGTAGTCCCACACACAGACACACACTACCCTTCACCCACACACTGCACCCCACACAAACACACCGAGCACCCCTCACAAACAGCACCCTTCACAAACACATTGTACCCCTCACAGAGAGCCCCCCACATGCACAGTACCCCTCACATGCACAGTAACCTTCACATGCACAGCACCCCTCACACGCACAGGACCCCTCAGACAGAGCACCCCTCACACACACACCACCCCTCACACACACAGCACCCTTCAGACACAGCACCCCTCAGACAGAACACCCCTCACACACATACCACCAATCACACACATATACAGCACCCTCACACAGACAGAGCACCCCTCAAACAGACAGAGCACCCCTCACACACACAGCACCCCTGAGACAGAGCACCCCCACACACACACACACCACCCCTCACACACAAACACCACACCCCTTACACACAGAGCACCCCTCACACACACACACACACACACATAGGGCACCCCTCACACAGACAGCACCACTCACAAACACATCATCCCTCACACACAAACACTGCACCCCTACCGCACAGAGCACCACTCACAAATACAGCACCCCTCACACACATACAGAGCACCCCTCACACACACACACAGAGCACCCCTCACACAGACAGCACCACTCACACACACATCACTCCTCACATACAAACACTGCACTCCTCACAAACAATGCACCCCTCACACACACATAGAGCACCCCACACAAATACAGCACCCTCACACACACACACTGCACCCCTCAGACAGAGCACCCCTGACACACACCACCCCTCACACACAAACACCGCACCCCTTACACACAGTGCATCCCTCACAAATACAGCACCTCTCACACACATACAGAGCACCACTCGCACACACAGGGCACCCCTCACACAGACAGCACCACTCACACACACAGCACCCCTCACACATAAACACCACACCCCTACCACACAGAGCACCCCTCACACACACAGAGCACCCCTCACACAGACAACACCACTCACACACACAGTACTCCTCACACACAAACACCCCATTCCTCACAAACATAGCACCCTTCCAAACACAGCACCCCTAATACACACACACAGAAAACCCCTCACAAACACCGCACCCCTCACACGCACACAGAGCACCCTACACAAACAGCACTCATAACACACATACAGAGGACCCCTCACAAACACAGAGCACCCCACACAAACAGCACTCCTAACATACGTACAGAAAACCTCTCACACACACATAGAGCATCTCTCACCCATACAGCACCACTCACACACAAACACTGCACCCCTCACACAGACATACACACACACACACACACACACAGACAGAGCACTCCTCTCACACACACACTGCACCCCTCACACACACACACTGCATCTCTCTCTCTCTCTCTCTCTCTCTCACACACACATACAGACACCCCTCACACACATAGAGCACCCCTCACAAACAGCACTCTTAACATACATACAGAGCACCCCTCTCACACAGACAGCACCACTCACACACACACTGCACCCCTCACACACACACACACACACAGCACCCATCACGCAGACATACACACATAGCACCCCTCACTAACACACAGAGCACCCCTTACATACACACAGCACATCCCTCACAAACACAGAGCACCCCTCACACACACACACAGAGCACCCCACCCACACACACAGCACCCCTCACACACACTCACTGCACCCCCGACATACAGCAGCCCTAACACACACACACAGAGCACCCCCCACATGCACAGAGCACCCCTCATAAACACAGCACCCCCACACACACTCAGCACTCCTCTAACACACACACTGCACCCCTCATACACACACACTGCACATCTCTCTCTTTCTCTCTCACACACACACACACACACACACACACACTGCACCCCTCACACATTGCACCCCTCACACACATTGCACCCCTCACACACATTGCACCCAGAATGTACACTACATCCCATATACTCACACTCTGCATTCCCTATCCACACAATAGATCCCCTGTACCCCAAAACACTTACTATGTTCTCTAAACACCATCTGCAGCCCCTAAAACACACTACACACACACTACAGCCCCTATGCACACACACATGACAGCACCTATATGCACACACTCTCTACAGCCCCTAGCCACAAACTGTGATTACACCACAAACTGAAAGTGACCTATTTACACCAAACACAACATTACAATCCGTTCTTTCTATACATATACACAATCTCACAAGAAGCTTCCAAACACATGCACAATACTCTTTCCTGGCCCATTTGTCCTCTGGTATCCTACTTATTGAGACACAAGAGACAAGTCACAAGCAAATGCAGTGCAAGCGTGTCATTAAACCCACTTGTGCTGCTCAGAACAAATACAGGGCCTTTTTATAGTCATTCTGAGGGGAGCGTGCTAGTCATTGGTGATGACACAACAGCCACCCCTCCTCCTCTGGCCTCACCCCCTTCCCACTGGGCCAATTTTTTTCCCAATTCTGGCCCTGGTCTATCGTGGCCAATGCATTTAGGGTCACCCAATACACATATGCCTCAAGGGGCCCGGTCGCACCCTGTGGCGCTTTAATAGGACGAACGGACCCCTGTGCTAGCGCAGCCAGAGCTGGGAGGAAGTAACAGCTTGTAACTACTTCCTCCCAGCCAGGGGCGGATTGAGAACCCTCAAGGCCCCCGGGCAAAATAAATCAAGGGCCCCCTTACAGGCCCCACCCATACTCCGCAGCAAGCGCCACCCATGTCCCGCCTCCATGCACCGCCTCCAGCCACACCCTACACAATCTTTAGACACAAGGAACAAAAGTGCACTAATCCCTTCGAGGCCCCAGTAGAGACTACAATTGAGGGTAATGGGCCATGGAGGGGGGTCTTGCTAGCAGAGGCTATCTCAGTGTCCTTTAGAGAGTGTGTTAGAAAGAATCCCCTCCAGGCCCTATTAGAGACTACAATGGAGTCTAATAGGCTTGGAAGGGGGTCTTTCTAACAGAGGCCATCTCAGTGTCCCTGCTGGAAACAGTCGCCTCCAGGCCCCAGTAGAGACTACAATTGAGGGCTAATGGACCATGGAGGGGGGGGGGGGAGCATTCTAGCAGAGGCTATCTCAGTGTCCTTTAGAGAGTGTGTTAGAAAGAATTTCCTCCAGGTCCCATTAGAGACTACAATGGAGTCTAATGGGGCCTGGATGGGGGTCTCTACAACACTCTGGTTCCTATTCACAATATAGCAACACAACATAGTTCGCTGATACCTAGGCCAAGTTGGCTCCTCTTACCTTAATTACTGTTGCTGGCTGGCAGTCTGTGGGCTTGCTGGAAGGCTGTGGGCTTACTGGCTGCGGCTGGCAGGCTGTGGGCTTGCTGGCTACTGCCGGCAGGCTGTGGGCTTGCTGGCTGCGGCTGGCAGGCTGTTGGCTGGCAGGCTGTGGCTTGCTGGCTGCGGTTGGCAGGCTGTGGGCTTGCTGGCTGTAAGCCTAACTGGTGGCCTGTGGGCTGGCTGGCTACTGGCCAGCCTGTGGGCTGGCTGGCCGGCCTGTGGGCTGGCTGGCTGGCCGGCCTGTGGGCTGGCTGGCTACTGGGGCACTTGTAGATTATTTAAAGAAATAATCCATGCACAATAACCACTACTGCTCTGTGTAGTCGTTATGGTGCCAGGAGGGCCGCCCCCCCCTTTCAGAGTAATTAGTCAAACCGTTTAAGAACAGTTTGACAACTTACCTGGGGTCTGCTGGGATATGAGGCTGTAGTAGGGTATAGGAGCAGTGGTGCAATGTGTAAGGGGAGCAGTGTGTGTGAAAGGTTCAGTGTGTGTGAGGGGGTGTAGTGTGTGAATGTGTAGGGTGTGTGGGGCAATGTGTGTATGAGGGGGCTGTGTATGTGTGTGGCAATGTTAGTATGGGGGGCTGTGTGTGTATGGGTGGGCAGTGTATGTGTGTGTGTGTGAGGCAATGTGTGTAAATGTGTATGGTGTGTGTGGGTGTATGGGGGGCAGTGTGTGAATGTGTATGGTGTGTGGGGGCAGTGTGTTTATGGGGCTAGAGTTCACTCTCACCACTGCGACCACCAGGAATCCCTGGTGGTCACAGTGTTGAGAGTGAACTCTAGCCCGTAGCTCCAGGGCTAGAGTTTACTCTTGCAAGAGCCGTAACGTTGCCGTGGTAACCGCGGCAACGATCTGTGCTCGCGCAAGAAGGACCCAGAGGAGCTGAAGGCTGAGCTCCCGGGTCCTCTCTTCCTCCCTCCCCTGCCGGCTTCCCGCACGGTGTCTGCGGACAGGGAAGGGGGCAATTGCCCTCCTCTTACTCCCCCCTCCCCCTCTTCTTACCCCCCTTCTTACTCCCCCCATCTTCTTACTCCCCCCTCACTCTCTTCTTACTCTCCCCCTCTTCTTACTCCCCCCTCCCCCTCTTCTTACTCCTCCCTCTTCTTACTCCCCCCTCTTCTTACTCCCCTCCCCCTCTTCTTAACCCCTCCCCCTCTTCTTACCCCCTTCTTACTCCCCCCCTCTTCTTACTCCCCCCTCACTCTCTTCTTACCCCCCTCCCTCTTTCTTCTTACCCCCTCCCTCTTTCTTCTTACCCCCCTCTTTCTTCTTACCCCCCCTCCCTCTTTCTTCTTACCCCCTCCCTCCTTCTTCTTACCCCCTCCCTCCCTCCCTCTTTCTTCTTACCCCCTCCCTCCCTCTTTCTTCTTACCCCCTCCCTCCCTCTTTCTTCTTACCCCCCTCCCTCTTTCTTCTTCTTACCCCCTCCCTCTTTCTTCTTCTTACCCCCCTCCCTCTTTCTTCTTACCCCCTCCCTCTTTCTTCTTACCCCCCTCTTTCTTCTTACCCCCTCCCTCATTCTTCTTACCCCCCTTTTTCTTCTTACCCCCTCCCTCTTTCTTCTTACCCCCTCCCTCCTTTTTCTTACCCCCTTCCTCCCTCCCTCCCTCCCTCTTTCTTCTTACCCCCTCCCTCCCTCTTTCTTCTAACCCCCCTCCCTCTTTCTTCTTCTTACCCCCCTCCCTCTTTCTTCTTCTTACCCACTCCCTCCCTCTTTCTTCTTACCCCCTCCCTCCCTCTTTCTTCTTACCCCCTCCCCCCTCCCTCTTTCTTCTTACCCCCCCTCCCTCTTTCTTCTTACACCCTCCCTCTTTCTTCTTACCCCCTCCCTCCTTCTTCTTACCCCCTTCCTCCCTCCCTCTTTCTTCTTACCCCCTCCCTCCCTCTTTATTCTTACCCCCTCCCTCTTTCTTCTTACCCCCTCCCTCTTTCTTCTTACCCCCTCCCTCCCTCCTTCTAACCCCCTTCCTCCCTCTTTCTTTTTACCCCTCCCTCTTTCTTCTTACCCCATCCCTCTTTCTTCTTACCCCATCCCTCTTTCTTCTTACCCCCTCCCTCCCTCTTTCTTCTTACCCCCTCCCTCCCTCTTTCTTCTTACCCCCTCCCTCTTTCTTCTTACCCCCTCGTTCTTCTTACCCCCCTCCCTCTTTCTTCTTACCCCCTCTTTCTTCTTACCCCCTCCCTCTTTCTTCTTACCCCCTCCCTCCTTCTTCTTACCCCCTCCCTCCTTCTTCTTACCCCCTCCCTCTTTCTTCTTACCCCCTCCCTCCTTCTTCTTACCCCTTCCTCCCTCCCTTTTTCTTCTTACCCCCTCCCTCCCTCTTTCTTCTTACCCCCTTCCTCCCTCTTTCTTCTTACCCCCTCCCTCTTTCTTCTTACCCCCTCCCTCTTTCTTCTTCTTACCCCCTCCCTCTTTCTTCTTCTTACCCCCTCCCTCTTTCTTCTTACCCCCTCCCTCCCTCCTTCTTACCCCCTTCCTCCCTCCCTCTTTCTTCTTACCCCCTCCCTCCCTCTTTCTTCTTACCCCCTACCCCCTCCCTCTTTCTTCTTACCCCCTTCCTCTTTCTTCTTACCCCCTCACTCCTTCTTCTTACCCCCTCCCTCCCTCTTTCTTCCTACCCCCTCCCTCCCTCTTTCTTCTTACCCCCTCCCTCCCTCTTTCTTCTTACCCCCTCCCTCCCTCTTTCTTCTTACCCCTCTCCCTCTTTCTTCTTACCCCCCTCCCTCTTTCTTCTTACGCCCTCCCTCCCTCCTTCTTACCCCCTTCCTCCCTCCCTCTTTCTTCTTACTCCCTCCCTCTTTCTTCTTACCCCATCCCTCTTTCTTCTTACCCCCTCCCTCCCTCTTTCTTCTTACCCCCTCCCTCCCTCTTTCTTCTTACCCCCTCCCTCCCTCTTTCTTCTTACCCCCTCCCTCCCTCTTTCTTCTTACCCCCTCCCTCCCTCTTTCTTCTTACCCACTCCCTCCCTCTTTCTTCTTACCCACTCCCTCCCTCCCTCTTTCTTCTTACCCCCTCCCTCCCTCCCTCTTTTTTCTTACCCCCTCCCCTGTAGCGTGGCCGAGCTTCTGTGCGGTCCGCGCGCCCGGTCGGAGTGATAGGAAGGTGCACACTGAGTGTGCACCTTCCTGTCAGTCCGGCCGGGTACAGGAAACAGAAACTCCTGTTCCGCGCGGAACAGGAGTTTCTGTTTCCTGTACCCGGTCGGACTGACAGGAAGGTGCACACTGAATGTGCACCTTCCTATCACTCCGGCCGGGCGCGCGGACCGCACAGCAGCTCGGCCACGCTACAGAGGAGGGGAGGTGAGAAGCTGCAGCCGCCTGAGCGCTCTTAAGAGAGCGCTCAGGCGGCTGCAGCATTTAAAGGGGCGGGCGGGCCCCCTGATGGCGGGCCCCCCTCCCGGCCGGGCCCTCGGACCATGTCCGAGGTGCCCGACCGGTCAGTCCGCCCCTGCTCCCAGCTCACACACTAAGCAAGTCGCACGGGAGAGAAGGGGCAGGGTGGACCAGACCGGGAGAGCAGCAGACCCCTAATTCCCACCAGACCCAGCCAGCCAAAAGGTAGGAAACGAACATGTATGTGTTTTTGTGTATCTGTATGTGTGTGTAGTGTTTGTGTGTATGTATCTTTGTGTATCTGCATGTGTGTAAGTGTGTGTATCTGTATGTCATCAAAACAAAACACTAAGCCCTCAATGAACACTATCCTAACAACCTACTTTTCTACCCTTACCTTTTATGTCACATTACCCCACTCCCTCTAGCATGTAAGCTCATTGAGCAGGGCCCTCAATCCCTCTGTTCCTGCGTGTTCAACTCGTCTGGTTACAAATACGTGTCTGTTAGTCCACCCATTGTACAGCGTTACGGAACTTGTTGGCACTTTATAAATAATAATAATAATAATAATATATCTGTGTATCTGCATGTGTGTTAGTGTATGTGTCTGTGTCAGTGTATGTGTCTGTGTGTCACTGTATGTGTCTTTGTGTCAGTGTATGTGTCTGTGTGTCTGTGTATGTGTCGGTACATATGTCACTGTATGTATCTGTGTGTCAGGGTATGTATATATGTGTCAGGGTATGTATCCTTAAAGGGACACTCCAGGCATCCAGCCCACTTCTGCTCATTGGAGTGGTCTGGGTGCCAACTCCCACTACCCTTAACCCTGCAAGTGTAATTATTGCAGTTTGTTTTTAAACTGCAATAATTACCTTGCAGGGTTAAGTCCTCCCCTAGTGGCTGTCTATTAGACAGCCACTAGAGGGAACTTCCTGCTCTATAGTACATGTTTTCTGTGCTAGAGCGTCGCTGGAGGTCCTCACGCTGTGTGAGGACCTCCAGCGTCACTCTATTCCCCATAGGGAAGCATTGAAATTAATTTTCAATGCTTTCCTATGGGGTGCGCTAATGCGCATGCGCGGCATTGCCGCACATGCACATTAGGTCTCCTCGGCCGGTGGGAGGGATCAGTCTCACCCACCGCCTGACGTAAGCAGAAGGTGGAGCGGCGGGGGAGGAGCAGGCAGCGACGTGGGACATGTCGCTGCCTCTGGTAAGTCACTGAAGGGGTTTTCACCCCTTCAGCAACTGGGGATTGGGGGGTGGGAGGGAGAGGGACCCTCCAGTGCCAGGAAAACTGATCGTTTTCCTGGCACTGGAGTTTCCCTTAAAGTGTGTCTGTGTATGTATCTATGTGTCTGTGTATCTGCATGTGTGTCAGGGTACAAATCTGTGTGTCAGGGTTGATATCTGTGTGTCAGAGTATGTATCTGTGTGTCGGGTTATGTGTCTGTATGTGTGTCAGTGTCTGTATCTGTATGTCTTTATCTGCATGTGTCAGTGTCTGTATCTGTATGTCAGTGTGGCCATCTTGGTATGTGTGTCAATGTGTGTGTCTGTATCTGTGTGTCTGTGTATGTGCATGTGTGTCAGGGTGTGTATCTGTGTGTCAGGGTGTGTATATGTGTGTCAAGGTGTGTATCTGTGTGTCAGGGTATGTATATGGGTCTGTTTTTCTGCATGTGTGTCAGTGTATGTATCTCAGTGCATCTGTCTGTGTCTCTGTATCTGCATGCGTGTCAGAGTGTGTATCTGTTTGTCAGTGTGTCTGTGTGTATCTGTGTCTGTATATGTGTCAGGGTATGTGTCTGTATATCTGCAAATGTGTCAGGGTGTGTATCTGTGTTTCAGGCTGTGTGTGTGCATGTGTGTCAGGGTGTCTGTATCTGTGTGTCTGTGTATGTGCATGTGTGTCAGGGTGTGTATCTGTGTGTCAGGGTATGTGTCTATATGTGTGTCAGGGTATGTATCTGTGTGTAAAGGTATGTATCTATGTGTCTGTGTATCTGCATGTATTTCAGGGTGTGTATCTGTGTGTCTGGATGTGTATCCTTTAGTGTTCAGTGTATGTATCTATGTGTCTGTGTATCTGCAAGCAGGTCAGGTGCAAGGATTTTTGCCGCCCTAGTCAAAGATTAATTTTGCCACCCCCTCACGTCACTCACTCACTGACAAATAAGGAAATAGAAACAAGGTGTGATAAATAAAGAATAAATCAAATAGGCAGCTGCATACATCCTAAAGCGTCTGAGAGTGAGTGTAAGCTCATAAGTAAAAATAAGTGCGCACAAAAACATAACAATAGAAAATTAATATAAATTTATTGAGATACAACTCATATAAAAACTACTTAAATAAATTCATGTAAAAACTAAATGAAAGCATGACCACACTGATAAAATAAACAACTAGGCAGACAAAATCCTCTAAGGATACACAGCATGAAACAAAGTATCCAGTGAGAAGACTGCTAACAATAAAAATAAAATAAGATACAAAATACTGAATACATTCAAAAATACCTTGCCTCGGTGTGGGCCCTCACCGAGGTATAAATATGAAGGTAGATGATAAAAAACTTAGGAGAGATAAAATAGATGAGACGGTTGATCGTTGATTGATGATTCCCGGTGACAGACCTCCAACTCGCTATAGACGATGGGGGGGATCCAACATCGATGAATGGTATGCTGCACCGCAGTCGGGATCTTCAAAAAAGACCGTGGTAAACAAGGGGCAGGATCACAATAGAAGTCGGCACTCTCCGGCAAAAAAACAGAGGGTCATGCAGTCAGCTGTAGCACGTCGACGCGTTTCGTCCCGCCCACGGGACATTCTCAAGACTACAGAGCTACCAAAAATACCTGGTTTAAATACCCCAGGATCAGCAGGGTGTGTGTATAATATGTTAAAGGAAAACCATAAACTTAATATGTCAGCATAGTAGCAAAAACATGAAAAAAAATAATATATATATCTCTTCAATATAAATGAAACTCAAATGCTGGACATACTTTAAAAACAATTAAATAACAATTCAATAATAGTTAGGCTACAAAATATATTATTTATATATATATATATATATATGTGGTTAATTGATGCAGTGATCATTAATTGAAAAAACAACATTCAAAATAATAATTAATTCATTGATACAACAATCAATATTCATTACTGCATAAGAAGAAGCAAGGAAGTAGATCAGAATATACAAGAAAAGGGAATAGAAATAATGTTTAAAGAGATAGACTCTATAATCCAAAAGGCAAATTAGGAGCACTTGGAGAACCCCAGAATACTGTTGCCCCATCCTGACAAAAGGGAATATGGACTATCCCTATTAATTTGATGCCAGATGGATTATTCTCATGAAAAATAGCAAAATGTCGGGCTACCGAAGACCTTATATCACTGCGTATAATGGCTGTTCTATGCTCCCGAAATCTACATTTCAATGGTCTAGTCATTTGACCTACATATTGACGCCCGCAAGGGCAGGTTAAAAGGTATACTACAAAAGGGGTGTTGCAAGTGATTTCGGATTGAACAGAAAACATTATATCCGGGCTATTATAGGGACTAAAAGTAGAAATATCATGACCAATATAACCACACGTAAGACATATAGTACGGCCACAACGTTTGTTGATTAACCTGTCCTTGATGACTACCTTGTTTCTCTGATTAAAGTGCTGTAACTTGGAGGGGGCTAGGATGTTCTTTAGATTTGACGCCTTCCTGAATGTAACATTAAGGAACTCTGAAATACAGAACAACAACCAGGGGTCCTTGGTTAGAATGGGCCAGTATTTATAGAAAATCTCGATTATATCATCAAAACCTATATTGAATGTAGTAGAGAATATGGGTGTTAAAGCTTTTTCCCACCTCTTTAGTGCTGATGTTATATTTCACTTTTTTCAAGGTGGGAACATAGGAAACACCCAATAGTTCAAGGATCATATAATGCTCGTTTGTATGAGACTTCTCACTCACTGACAGACACACACTGGCAGACATACACACACACACACACACACACTCACTGACAGACACACACACACACACTCACTGACAGACAGACATACACTCAGTCAATAACACACACACACACACATACACACACACACACACACACAGAAACTCACTGACAGACATACATACACTCACTGACACACACAGAAACTCACTGACAGACATACACACAAACAGACACTCACTGACAGACATGCACTCAGGGCCGCCATCAGAAATTTTGGGGCCCCTGACAAAGCACAAGGTCTGGGACCCCCTCCCTCTCCCTCCCCCCCAGGCCCTCCCATGCCTGGTGGTCCGGTGGCATGGGTCGCCCCCCGGCTCCCCCGGCTCCCTGTTACCTCAGAGGGGGCCCAGCACACAACTTCTACTCTTCTCTTCTCCTCTCTTCTAATAACTCTCGCGAGACCCGCGGACTGTGTGCCGCGCGGAGCGTTGCCATGGTAACTGGGTCTCGTGAGAGTTATTAGAAGAGAGGAGAAGAGTAGAAGTTGTGTGCTGGGCTCCCTCTGTGGTAACAGGGAGCCGGGGGCCCGCGGCTGCACACATAGATAGCGATATTCGCTATCTATGTGTGCAGAAAGGGAAAATGGGGGCCGGGACTGCCAGAGCAGTCCGGGCCCCCCAGGACCGCCGGGCCTGTGACAACCATCATGGTTGTCACCCCCTGATGGTGGCCCTGCATGCACTCACTCACTCACTGACAGACAGACACAGACACACACACAGACAGACACTCAGTGACATACATACACTCACTCACTGACACACACACACTCACTGACATACATACACTCACTCACTGACGGACACACACACACAGGCAGACACCCACTGGCAGTCAAACACTCACACACTCACTGACAGACAGACAGACAGACACACACACACACTTACTGACAGACATACACTCACTCACTGACAGACATACAAACACACACGCACACAGATACTCACTGACAGACGTACACTAACTCACTGACAGAATTTTATGGACTTCTTACTTCATTGAACCCCCACCTCTATACCCACACATAGATCACAGAGTTACACAATGTGAAATGAACATCAGTTTGTGTAGATTTGCCAGTTATTCCATTATGAAATTTGTTTTAGATATGTTGTAATCTGGTACATTGTCACTTTATATAATTCCTGGTATTACCAAGCAAGAAACCTCTCAGGTTCCATGAGATATATGCGTCCATGAAGCAGAACAATTCTTTAACTCTGCATTCTGTGTAAATGACAGCCCACTGGTGTCAGACAAACTCAAGATCTTTCCAAAGTCCACAGGGATAGTCACGAAGAATACTGGAATGCTGCTATCTTGATTTCTACAACAGTACAGATTACACCTAGAAGATAGGGATAATATAGCCGCATACATCCATACATCCATGTAGTGTTACGGAATTTCCAATGCAACACATATGTGTTTAATGTTTCACAGAACTCTAAACAGTACAATATTCATTAACTATATCTGACATGACCAAGAACGAGGAGTTACCAATCCCCAGAATGTTTTCTGTAAAGAGAGAAACATCAGTGAAAACACAGTATCCAACAATTGCAGTTTCTTTTTTTTTTTTTTTTTTTTTTCAATTTATACTTTTTTATTGGAGTTTGGATACTCATAGTATAACTTGCCGTATTTTCAGAGTAATAACAAATTTAAAGTTATAACAAACTTAAGTAAAAACAAAAATATGACAATGTCTCAGAATACATTTTGCTGTAGCTTGGAGGTGTCAATATGGTTACGTCATCGATCCTAGTCTGGATGCGGTTATATCGAGAACTGTGCGCTACGAATGAGAACTGGATTAAAGTAATAACAAATAATAACAAAATTATGACAGTACCTTTAAGTCCTTTTGCTGTAGTATAAAAGTGTCACTATGGTTGTCTCGACAGTCAATAACTGGGTCCACTAATATCAGTCGTTTGCAGGATCTGCAGTTTGGCAGAGGTGAGGTTGAGGTTGTGGCCCCTGCGCCGCGGCTGGTCAACTGTGCGGGAACTGAGGGTGCGCGTGTTGCAGCTGTGAATGGTAGCTTACGAGTGTCTCTTAGACATGGTCGATATATACATGCTCTTCTTCTGACTAAGGCTGCTTTTGGGCATATCCTGCGCCCCCTTGTCTTCTTCCCTTGGTTCTCTATTGTCGGTCTCGGGGAGGTGCAACTGGCGGAAGAACTCCGTTTGGTCATCTATGGAGGTCAGGGTAAGCAACTGGTTTCCCCGTGGTACCGCCAGGGATCCATCCGCTCCCCATCTGTATCTGACTCCTGCTTCCCGTAGGAGTTTGGCCGCTGGTGCCAGTTGTCTCCGTTCTACAAGTGCTGCGAATGGGATATCCCCATATAGGGCCACCGTGTTGCCCTCCAGTTGCACAGTGCCCAAGTCTCTGGAGCGGGACATGATAGCGGAACGAGTCGCTATGTCCTTTGTGACCGCTATAATGTCTCTGGGTGCATCTCCTGGGGCTGTTGCCGCCTTACGGATTCGAAACGCTGAGAGTATTGTGTTGGAGTCTGTACCTCCCTTAAGGCCCATTTTAGATATTAGACGGTGGATATAGGGTACTAATGCCCCCTCCTCTACGCTTTCAGGTATTCCTCTAAGGCGTATGTTCCGCCTTCTGTGTCGGGCTTCCATAGCGGTGACCGTCCGGGTAAGCCTCTGGATTTGCGAGGAGAAAGTCTGCATAGAGTCTTGGGAGTGCTGTATCTGGTGTTCCCTAGCGCTTTCCCTGGTTTCCAGTGCTGTGAGCCTTTGTTGGAGATCCCCCACCTCTTTCTGTGTGCTGAGTATGTCAGCTCTCCACACCTCTCTCATTTCTGTTAAAAGGTCTCTTATGTCCTTTTTCGTTACAGGGGACGATTCAGCTTCTGATTCTGAGTCAGGACATGGGGGTTCAGACTCTGCTGGAGGTGAGGTAAGGCTGTCCCTGTCATCTTGGGATTCCTCCTCCTCCTCACTGCTAACTGCGGGCGCCATCTTGGCGGCAGCCTGTGGGGTAGGCCTCATAAATGAGAGCCGAATATCGGGCGTTTTGGGCGTCTCTGGGTGGCGATTTTTCTTATTTTTTCGCCCCATCGGTGTCTCTGTGTGAGGGGTGTATTGTGGCCGTGTATGGGAGCCGTTTGCCGGGTATATATCTTACTTTGTCGGGCCCTGGTGCGGAGCTCCACACACTCGCGTCTTGTTCTCTCGGCGGTCGGCCACGCCCCCCACAATTGCAGTTTCAATGTGAAATAATACCAAGACTTACATCAAATTGCAGAACCTTAAAATATGAAACCAGGAAAAACACCCTTAAAAGGTGAAATAAAGGCACTTCATAGAATATTTAGAAAATAGTTTTGCTGGTTGCATTTAATTTTTTCCCTACCTCTCTGGGGTCCAGTGTGGGGCAGCTCCTCACTCCTCCTGGGCGCTGTTTAGTATGCCGGGGCCGGAATGATGTCATCACAGAGGCCACGCGAGGACAGCCTCCCTCGTCGCCTGGCTTCTCCGTCCTCCTCTCCCCAGGTCACCGGCATTTGTTGGCAGAGCAGGCACCTGCCATCAAGGTAAGCAGGTGCCTGCTCTGCCTTACCTAGCACACCTTCGGGCGCCTTGAGAATTGGCCTGGCATTGGGGGCGGCTCAGGAGCCGCTAGCCCAGCACTGCAGCCCCAGATAAGGGTAGGCAGCCCACCAGGAAGCATCCTGGTGGGCACCCCCAGCAAGCCGGCGCCTAGGCGAATGCCTAGTTCGCCTAATGGTTGTGCCGGCCCTGTCTGCAAGTGTCAAGGTGTGTATCTATGTGTCATGGTGCGTATCTGTGTTTTAGGATGTGTATCCTAAAGTGTGTCTGTGTATGTATCTGCATATGTGTCAATGTATGCATCATTGTGTCATGGTATGTATCTGTGTATCTGTATGTGTGTCAGTATGTGTGTCTGTGTATCTGCATGTGTGTCAGTGTTTTATTCTGTCTGTATATGTATGTAAGTATGTTTTTGTGTGTCTTTGTATGTATGTCAGTGTTTTTATGTTTGTGTATCATTGTATCTGTGTGTCTGTACATCTGTACCTGTATGTATGTATGTATGTATTTATGTCAGTGTGTGTATCTGCATGCATCAGTGTTTACATCTCTGTGTGTATCTGCAGGTGTGTGTGTATCTCTATCTATATGTGTGTCAGTGTTTGTTTATGTGTGACAGTTTGTGTGTCTGGGGCAGAGGAGTAGCAGGGAGAGCCTGGGGCAAAGAAGCAGGGCCGGACTGGGCATTAAAAGCAGCCCTGGAAAAAATTTTTTTACCATCCCCATAATGCGTCGCGCCAGCATAGTGTGCAGATACAGAGTTAGAAAAGAGAACTTAAAATTAAAAATTATTACTCCAACGTAAAAAAAAGCACTCATATGGTTCAAAATAAACAAAAGTGCTGATTTATTTTAAGCAGATGTGCCTTTGCATGTAATCAATGTTTCAGTCCAACTACCATGACATATTAAGGAAAGCTTGGTAATGGGACTGAAATGGTGAATGTATGTAGGGCACAACTGTAAAAAATTTACGTTTTCTTGTTTACTTTGAAGTCCTGTGGGTGCGCTCTTCACTTTTAAATATGTTATTGTGCTGGAGTATGCACCTACCTAGCAACAAGACTGGGCCAATATCTGCTCATTACATATGGTACATATTAATGAAATTTCTCTGTGTATTATGCATATATAAATGTACATTAATATATGTGTAAATATAATAGACATAATTATATATATATATATATATATATATATATATATATTACACAACATTAATATACATGTCATATACCAGTGGAGGATCCAGAGCCTGATCCCGGGAGGGGCACTTGTAGATTATTTAAAGAAAAAATCCATGCACAATAACCACTACTGCTCTGTGTAGTGGTTATGGTGCAAGGAGTGCCGGTGTTCTATCAGTCTGCTATACCTTGTCAGATTTCTATACCCTAGTCACTTCCGGGGAGGGGAAGCAGCTGGATCCTGTGCTGCACATGCGTGCTAGCACTCCTGCTACTCCTCCACAGCCAGGTCCTGGAAGGTAAGTAAAACTAGTGTTACACTTTCATTATATTTAGTGCATTCACTAAGCTTAGGCACACGGGACATTTAGGGTTAAGTAAGGGTTCAAATTAGGGTTAGGTAAGTGCTTCTAACCTCTCTCACTCTCTATTCTTACCCTAACCCTTGGGGTAAGGGTTAAAATAGAGTGTGAGAAATCCCTATTTAGTGATATTCCCCTATTGTGAAATATCATTAAATGTGAACAAGTCCCTAATCCTAACTCTAATTTGAACCCTAACATTAACCCTAAATGTCCCATGTCCTAAGCTTAGTGAATGCACTAACTATAATGAAAGTGTAAAACTAGTTTTACTTACCTTCCAGGACCTGGCTGTGGAGGAGTAGCAGGAGTGCTAGCACGCATGTGCAGCACAGGATCCAGCTGCTTCCCCTCCCCGGAAGTGATGAGGGTATAGAAATCTGACAGGTATAGCAGAATGATAGAACACCGGGACCCCCTCACAGAGTAAGTAGTCAAACCGTTTAAGAACAGTTTGACAACTTACCTGGGGTTTGCTGGGATATGGGGCTGTAGTAGGGTATAGGAGCAGTGGTACAATGTGTGAGGGGAGCAGTATGTGTGTGAAAGGTTCAGTGTATGTGTGTGTGGGGAGTGTAGTGTGTGAATGTGTAGCGTGTGTGGGGAAATGTTTGTATGGGGGGGCTGTGAATGTGTGTATGGGGCTAGAGTTCACTCTCAACACTGCGACCACCAGGAACTCGTGGTGAGAGTGAACTCTAGCCCATAGCTCCAGGGCTAGAGTTCACTCTCGTGAGAGCCGGAGCAGTGCTGTGGTAACCGCGGCAACGCTTTGTGCTCGTGCGAGAAGGACGCAGAGGAGCTGCAGGCTGACCTCCCGGGTCCTTTCTCCCTCCCCTGCCGGCTCCACCCTTTCCCTTTGTCTCTCTCTCCCCCACATCTCTCTTCCTCTCTGTCTCTCTCTCCCCTGTCTCTTTTTCCTCCCTCCACCATCTCTCTATCCCCCCTCTGTCTCTTTCCCCCATCCTTTCACTGTGCCCCTCTATTTTATTTGCCCCCTCCCCTTGTGTCTCTTTATGTCCCCCCTCCCCTTGTGTCTCTTTATTTCCCCCTTCCCCTTGTGTCTCTTTATTTCCCTCCTCCCCTTGTGTCTCTTTATTTCCCCCCTCCCCTTGTGTCTCTTTATTTCCCCCCTCCCCTTGTGTCTCTTTATTTCCCCCCCTCCCCTTGTGTCTCTTTATTTCCCCCTCCCCTTGTCTCTTTATTTCCCCCCTCCCCTTGTGTCTCTTTATTTCCCCCTCCCCTTGTGTCTCTTTATTTACCCCCTCCCCTTGTGTCTCTTTATTTCCCCCCTCCCCTTGTGTCTCTTTATTTCCCCCCTGTGTCTCTTTATTTCCCCCCCTTGTGTCTCTTTATCCCCCCTTGTGTCTCTTTATCCCCCCCTTGAGTCTCTTTATTCCCCCCTTGTGTCTCTTTATCCCCCTTGTGTCTCTTTATTTCCCCCCCCTTGTGTCTCTTTATTCCCCCCTCCCCTTGTGTCTCTTTATTTACCCCCTCCCCTTGTGTCTCTTTATTTCCCCCCTCCCCTTGTGTCTCTTTATTTCCCCCCCCTTGTGTCTCTTTATTTCCCCCCCTTGTGTCTCTTTATCCCCCCTTGTGTCTCTTTATCCCCCCCTTGAGTCTCTTTATTCCCCCCTTGTGTCTCTTTATCCCCCCTTGTGTCTCTTTATTTCCCCCCCCTTGTGTCTCTTTATTCCCCCCCCTTGTGTCTCTTTATTTCCCCCCCTTGTGTCTCTTTATTTCCCCCCCTTGTGTCTCTTTATTTCCCCCCTTGTGTCTCTTTATTCCCCCCCTGTGTCTCTTTATTTCCCCCCTCCCCTTGTGTCTCTTTATTTCCCCCCTCCCCTTGTGTCTCTTTATTCCCCCCTTGTCCTTGTGTCTCTTTATCCCCCCCTTGTGTCTCTTTATCCCCCCTTGTGTCTCTTTATTTCCCCCTCCCCTTGTCTCTTTATTTCCCCCCTCCCCTTGTGTCTCTTTATTTCCCCCTCCCCTTGTCTCTTTATTTCCCCCCTCCCCTTGTGTCTCTTTATTTCCCCCTCCCCTTGTGTCTCTTTATTTCCCCCCTCCCCTTGTGTCTCTTTATTTCCCCCCTCCCCTTGTGTCTCTTTATTTCCCCCCCCCTTGTGTCTCTTTATTTCCCCCCCTTGTGTCTCTTTATCCCCCCTTGTGTCTCTTTATCCCCCCCTTGAGTCTCTTTATTCCCCCCCTTGTGTCTCTTTATCCCCCCTTGTGTCTCTTTATTCCCCCCCCCTTGTGTCTCTTTATTCCCCCCCTTGTGTCTCTTTATTTCCCCCCCCTTGTGTCTCTTTATTTCCCCCCCTTGTGTCTCTTTATTTCCCCCCTTGTGTCTCTTTATTCCCCCCCTTGTGTCTCTTTATTTCCCCCTCCCCTTGTGTCTCTTTATTTCCCCCCTCCCCTTGTGTCTCTTTATTCCCCCCTTGTCCTTGTGTCTCTTTATCCCCCCCTTGTGTCTCTTTATCCCCCCCTTGTGTCTCTTTATCCCCCTTGTGTCTCTTTATCCCCCCTTGTGTCTCTTTATTTACCCCCCTTGTGTCTCTTTATTCCCCCCCCTTGTGTCTCTTTATCCCCCCCTTGTGTCTCTTTATTCCCCCTTGTGTCTCTTTATTCCCCCTCCTTGTGTCTCTTTATTCCCCCCCCTTGTGCCTCTTTATTCCCCCCCTTGTGTCTCTTTATTTCCCCCCTCCCCTCCCTTCCCTTCCACTCCCCTCCCCTCCCATTTACCTGATTGAGTGGGGCTGGGACCGGCCGCATTCCGCGCTGGAGCCGCCGGACCGGGTGGCAGCCTCGCCGGTCCGGCGGCACTGCTTTCACTAATGCAGACACGCTGGGGGCTGATGGAGGAGGGAGGAGCATGTCTCTGTACCATGCTCCCTCGCGGTTCCTGTGCTGGGAATTGTGGGAACCGCGAGGGAGCATGGTACAGAGACATGCTCCTCCCTCCTCCATCAGCCCCCAGCGTGTCTGCATTAGTGAAAGCAGTGCCGCCGGACCGGCGAGGCTGCCACCCGGTCCGGCGGCTCCAGCGCGGAATGCGGCCGCCGACCGGCCCCTTCAGAGATTGTGCCACCGGACCGGCCACCCGGTGGCACATACTTGTTCAGAGCAGCCCCCAGGTGCCGCGGCCCACCGGGAAAATTCCCGGTATCCCGGTGGGCCAGTCCAGGCCTGCAAAGAAGTAGCCTGGGCCAGAGGAGTAGCAGGGAGAGCCTGGGCCAGAGGAGTAGCCTGGGCCAGAGGAGTAGCCTGGGGTGGAGGAGAAGCAGAGAGAGCTTGGGGCAGAGGTGAAGCAGGGAGCGCCTGGGGCAGAGGAGAAGCAGGGAGAGCCTGGGGCGGAGGAGAAGTAGGGAGAACCTGAGGCGGAGGAGGAGCCTGGGGTGAAGGAGAAGCAGGGAGAGCCTGGGGCGGAGGAGAAGCAGGGAGGGCCAAGGGCAGAGAAAAAGAGGAGATGGGACAGAGAAAAACATAAATTTGAAATAAATGCAAATATATTAATTACAAACATTTTGTCCCCATGTCTCCCAGTGTCCCCAAATATCTGTCTCCCAGTGTCCACATGTCTCCCAGCCAGTGTCCCTAGTGTCTCAGTGTCCCAAATGTTTTCAGTGTCCCCATGTCTCCCAGTGTCCCAATGTCTCCCAGCCAATGTCCCTCGTGTCTCAATGTCCCTACGGCTCCCAGTATCCCCTAGTTTCCCAGTGTATGTGTCCCCATGTCTTTCAGTGTCCCCAAATATCTGTCTCCCAGTGTCCACATGTCTCCCAGCCAGTGTCCCTAGTGTCTCAGTGTCCCCATGTCTCCCAGTGTCCCTATGTCTCCCAGCCAGTGTCCCTAGTGTCTCAGTCTCCCCATGTCTCCCAGTGCCCCCAAATTCTTCAGTGTCCCCATGTCTCCCAGTGTCCCCCAGGTCTATGTCCACAAGTGCCCCCATGTCTCACAGTGTCCCCAAGTGTCTCAGTGTCCCCATGCCTCCCAGCCAGTGTCCCTAGTTTCTCAGTGTCCCCATGTCTGCCAGTGCCCCCAAGTCTCCCAGTGTCTGTGTCCCCATGTCTCCCAGTGTCTGTGTCCCCATGTCTCTGTGTCCCTAGTGTCTCTGTCCCCATGTCTCCCAGTGTCCCCATGTCTGTATCCACAAGTGCCCCTATGTCTCCCAGTGCTCCCTGGTGTCTCAGCGTTCCCTGGTGTCTCAGTGTTCCTTGGTGTCGCCCAGTCCCCTAGTCTCCCAGTGTCTCACTGTGTCCACATGTCTCACTGTGTCCCCTAGTATCCTATTGACAAGGGAAACACTGAGACATGGGGACACGGGGAGAAATTAGGACACTGAGACACTGGGAGACTAGGGGACTGGGCGACATGGGGACACTGACACTGTAATAGATAGGGACACTGATGCCAGGCTAGCCTTCCAATTCTTTGGACAGACATGCCCCCTTTTGGCCATGTTCGCCCCTTTTGGCAGTTCTGGTCACGTGATTCTCGTCAGTGGCACACCCTTTTACCCTGCCCATTGACTTCCTGCTTCACTGGACACTGATGTTCGGGGGTATGGTTTTACTTGAAAGATGAAAGCATAAATTAGAGAGAGATTAGCAATGAGTATGTGTTTTCTTATGGCTGCATCCTTTGAGTTTCCCTCCAACACCATCTCCATCAGATATAAGACGCTTGGGAGGTATGACTGTTTTAGTGTTTTTGGTCGATAAGATTCTGTAATTAGGCCCATCATAATTGTCAGCACCAGGCCTACTGGGCTCTGAATCTGTCCCTGCTGGCAGCATCGTGCTGTGGGGATGTTTTTCAGCAGCCGGGACTGGGAAACTGGTCAGAGTTGAAGGAAAGATGGATGGTGCTAAATACAGGGATATTCTTGAGCAAAACCTGTACCACTCCTGCGCGTGATTTGAGGCTAGGACGGAGGTTCACCTTCCAGCAGGACAATGACCCCAAACACATTGCTAAAGCAACACTTGAGTGGTTTATGGGGAAACATGTAAATGTGTTGGAATGGCCTAGTCAAAGCCCAGACCTCAATCCACTAGAAAATCTGTTGTCAGACTTAAAGATTGCTGTTCACAAGCGCAAACCATCCAACTTGAAGGAGCTGGAGCAGTTTTGCAAGGAGGAATGGGCTAAAATCCCAGTGGTAACATGTTGCAAGCTCATAGAGACTTATCCAAAGCAACTTGGAGCTGTGATTGCTGCAAAAGGTGGCTCTACAAAGTATTGACGTTAGGGGGGTGAATAGTTATGCACATTGACTTTTTCTGTTATTTTGTCCTATTTGTTGTTTGCTTCACAATAAAAAAAAAAAAATACATCAAACATCAAAGTTGTGGGAATGTTCTGTAAACTAAATGATGCAAATCCTCAAACAATCCATGTTAATTCCAGGTTGTGAGCAGGGGCGTATTAGCCGCGAGGCAAACAAGGCATTTGCCTTGGGCGGCATTTTCCAGGGGGCGGCAAAAAAAGCCGCCCCCAAATGCCCAGGGCAAATGCCTTGTTAGCCTTGCGGCTAACTGACATGCAGTCTGGGCGAGCGATCTGCTGGGCAGTGCTGGCGGGCGGCCGGCGAGGGAGCACTTCCTCTGAGCTGTCTGCTCAGCTCCCTCGCGCGCCGCACAGTGAGGCTGGGAGCCGGAATATGACGTCATATTCCGGCTCCGCCTCCCAGCCTCACTGTGCGGCGCGCGAGGGAGCTGAGCAGACAGCTCAGAGGAAGTGCTCCCTCGCCGGCCGCCCGCCAGCACTGCCCAGCAGCCACTGGACCACCAGGGAGAAATAGGACCCCCCCCCCCAGCATTCCCAAAGGTAAGGAGGCGGGGGGGGGGGGGGGGTAAATTTAAAAAAAAAAAAAATGTGTGAGTGAGTATGTGTGTATGTCTGTTAGTGTCTGTGTGTTAGTGTGTGTGTCTGTCTGTTAGTGTGTGTGTGTCTGTCTGTTAGTGTGTGTGTCTGTCTGTTAGTGTGTCTGTGTATGTCAGTGTGTGTGTCTGTATGTCTGTTAGTGTGTGTGTGTGTGTGAGAATGTCAGTGTGTGTGTGAATGTCTGTTAGTGTGTGTGTGTGTGTGAATGTCTGTTAGTGTGTCTGTGTATGTCTGTTAGTGTGTCTGTGTATGTCTGTTAGTGTGTGTGTGTGTGTGTGTGTGTGTGAATGTCTGTTAGTGTGTCTGTGTATGTCTGTTAGTGTGTGTATGTCAGTGTGTGTCTGTTAGTTAGTGTGTGTGTGTGTATGTATGTCTGTTAGTGTGTATGTCTGTTAGTGTGTGTGTATGTATGTCTGTTAGTGTGTGTCTGTTAGTGCGTGTGTGTGTCAGTGTGAGTGTGTGTGTATCTGCTAGTGAGTGTGTGTCTGTTAGTGAGTGTGAGTGTGTCTGTAAGTGTGTGTGTGTTTCTGTTAGCGAGTGTGTGTTTCTGATAGCTAGTGTATGCGTATCTGTAAGTGAATGTGTGTGTGTGTATTTAGAAGGCGGGGCGGGGGAAGGGTGGGGGTGGTGCGGGCGGGGGGAAGGGTTGGATGGGGGTGGCGCAGGCGGGAGGGGGGCGCCTGAGTTTTGTCCTGCCTAGGGCAGCACAAAACCAGGATACACCACTGGTTGTGAGGCAACAAAACACGAAAAATGCCAAGGGGAGGGGGATAATTTTGCAAGGCACTGTAGATAACCTTCTGGGAGCTGGTATCGTTGAACACTGAGATTAAAAAATTAATAAAAGTAGGCACATCTTAGAATTTGCTTACTGAGTCTATACATTGGTTTTCTATACAAATTGCAGGGAATGCTTATTATATGGAGTCTTGTTTTTTGTTTGGACAATTTCTCATGTATTCATGTATTTTTTTTTTTCTTTTACTTGTTCAAAATAGTTTTCCATGTATATGTGTAACAGTAATGATTGCTAATATGTCGTACTGATCTTTGTATTTGACGAGCACCACCAGCCTAAATAAAGAATTAAAAAAACAAAACTGCGATAATTCTTTAAGAGGTTACTAAAGAAGAGAATATACACTGAAATCATTTAATTCAGGGGTATGTTTTAATTTATTTTTTGCTCTGCCAGTATGTCAGCAATGCTGGCAACTGCTTGGGAAATTCACAGTCTAATTACCCAGACACCGGATATTACATTTTGAATTGGAGTCAGTAATTGCTGTGGGAAGAGACAGGGAGAGAATAAGATCGCCATGTGCAAAACTGTTGCTCAGCTGAATCCCCCTGCAAGCATATTACCCGGAGAGATGATAACTCCCTTCACCCTGAAGATATATTCTCCATGAAGTGTTTTAAATGTAAGGAGGACTTCCTAAAGTGTTTAAAGGGATACTCCTAGCCCCATGACCACTCTAGTGATTTGAAGTGGTTATGGTGCCTAAGATCTGTATGTGCAGCATTTTGCTTTGAAACTCTGTCCATACCGAGTTTAACCACTTTGCTGCTGTATCTGTGACTCCACCTCTAGCAGAGTCATTGGAGTGTAATCAGCCAGCACGGAACCAGAGTCACAGGCTGGCTAATGTCAATTCTGTGAAAATGTAGATGCACTAATTTATTGATCTTTCAAAACCACTAGCAAAAGGATAGATATTTAGCAAAATCGCTGCAAAAATAAGGTCCCCCTGAATCCCGAGGTCTGTCAGCATTAGAACCGCTGTCTTGTCAACCCCGCATGTTTAGATATAATGTTAAGTCAAATTAAATAAACTTTTCTACCAACTGAATTTCTACCTATTTGAATACATTGTGTTGAAATATATAAGATAGATTTTTTTTTTTATTAATAATTTTGTAGATGGGATTCTGGTTATGTAGAGAACTTTAGAAATCAATTTAGAGCCGTTCAGATCTGTTACTGTTTGTATCCTCCTTTTTGTTTTGTAGCGATGAAGGGCCGTTAAGCTACAAAAGGCGTTGGCGCCATCCATGTGCACTGTTCTGTTTTATGTTTTATGTAAATAAAGGTAGATGCCTTTTTATTATTTTTCTGCTGATTTTTTTTAGCCTGGCTCCTATTTGTATGCTTTCTTTATTAAAACTCAGTTTTAAATACAAACAGAGAACAACAAATATCAACGTGTTATGTAAATGAATGGCCGTCTCAACTGTTTGTGTTGGCTTGCGAATCGCAGTTCTATCAAAGTCTAAAGTGGATTATTACTCAATATCCAATTCTAGAACCATTCACAATATATATTACATGTTACTTTCACTGTCCTAAATATATACTTAGTAAAATGATAAAGTACTTAACAATGGGACTGGTCTTTTGGTCTATTTTAGCAAATTAATTAGAGAAAGGCTTTAACGACTGACAGTGGAGTGTGACTCACAACAAAGATCTCACCATATTTTTCTGGAGAGTTAGAATGCAATGAATCTGAATGATTAGTTGAGTTACGTTGTACTGTGAACACTTCACATTTGCTGTTCATCCATGGCATAATTGATATTCATGGCTAATTAACCATATTGCAAATCTTTATTGTCAGGAAACGCTTGTGACAAATGGCTCATAAACTGGGATGATTTGCAAGTGTTCCTGAGGTTTGGCTCTGACCAGTGCTCTGGCCTCAGGTTGGCAGCCAATTTTCTCTCCATTCAGTTTGACTTTTCTGTTCTCTTGAAGGGATTCTCTTTTGAATGGTCCCCATTTTCACTAGACTAAGCCAAGTCCCTCAAAGACAAACTGACATATCCACTAGGCTCCTGACCGGCTGAATAAGAACTATATTTGTAATCCTCCCATCCATCTGCTTTGTCAGATTTCTCTTAGAGCCAAAGTTCTTAAAGCAGAGTTTTACTTCAAATTGAAGTTGTCCAACTGAAATGATGCCCCCTCAATGAGTAAAGATGGTTTCTAAATGAATATAAAATAATAAAATAATACTTTATATTTTTTCTGTGTGTAAACCTTATTTTGTACTAGACGTGGACTTTTCTATAACATTTTTATACCGTCTCTTTAAGGATCTTCCCTCGGCTTTTTTTTTTTTTTTTAATTCTTTGTTTAAAAAAAACACATGAAGGCAATTTGTCAAATGGTATATACACACATGAATGGCACATTCCAAACAGTTTAGTTAAAATTGCATACCCAAGTGATACATTTGTATTTGCAGAATAGCAATTCATGCCTCCACAAGCCAGTTATTTAAAAAAACAAAAAAAACGGTAACAACAACAAAAAATGGAGTAGAGAAGAAAAAAAAAAGTCTTCACTTTTGCTTTTTAAAATGCACAGTAATATCCATAACGCGTTTCACCAATATAGGCATTTTCAAATGGAATAAAAAACATACAATCTGGCTAGTTGGAGTTTATATATATATTATTTAATTTAGGATTTTGGTTATCCCGATAGTCTATTGTGCCATCACCTTTATATTTGAACAACTTATTTTAAAAAGAGCAAAGAAACGCGTCGCAAGAGTATACTGAGAACAGACAGCAGCTGAAATAGCCTGCCCTTCGGTGGGTCCCCGCTCAGAACTCAAGCTGGTTTTAGCTCATCTTGTGCCCTTACAGAGAGAACATATATGAAGCATATCAGACAGGTCCCACCCATGCGGGTAGTCCAGATCCGAAATGCCAGCAAGTTCCCTCTGCACGAGAGACACAGCAACCCCAGACGATCGTTTCAGCCTTATTAGGCATCATCAGTGTGGCATAGCTGATATTTCTCTAGGCACCGTGAGCAAGGGGTCCACGTCTGGATTACCCTTTAAACTTATGGAAAGCAAAAAAACGGGTCCCAAGAGTATACTGAGAACAGACAGCAGCTGAAATAGCCTCTACTCTCGAATATCCCAGGTGGGGATCATACCACCAACGTTATCATCATAGAGCAGTGAGCCTGCTCTACTCTTTTGATTAGTTTTATACAATTTGTACTAATTTATTGAGAGCACTATTTGTGGCTATTTTTATTCCCTTTCTGAGTACCTGGACACCCAGGGCTTTGCTGTGAACGACCCTCACCATATCCCATAAGTGGGGATTGTACCACTGTATTCGATATACACTAGAGCTGGTCATAGCTTTTTTACATCACTATTATTTACATACTGTCACACTAAGCTCTGACATATTGCACTATTAGGTTGCCTTGTCTTTTTCTATCCACTTACGAAGACTAAAGACAATCAAATCTACCACATCTCCCAAGCATAAAGAACTTGGCAACTACAGCTGCATATACAGAAAAGGAGACCCTTGAAACAAGGGGATCCTGAGGAGCAACTTTGAACACGGAAAAGGCACTTGAATGCCTGGTAACAGGAAAGAGAGAAAGAGTAGTGGGAGAGTGAGCAGGTAAAAATGACCTATGCCGTACCCCCAACTTCCTTAATAAACCATACTTGGACAGAATATAAAAATAAAACGAAGGAACCTCCAAAAACCTCTCCAATAGCTACCTAGTATAGTATTGCCTGTGAAGGCAATCACCTAAACTAAGGCAAACTCGCTAAATACCTGATACCATAAGCAAACCAAAAAAGGCCACCTAATAAAAAACTATAAAGGTGCTACCTAAGTAAAGTGTAAGACAAACATATAAAGTGAGGAAAACGCTCGACGCGCGTTTCAGCGTGGATACACGCCGTCGTCAGGAGCTAGTCAACCACTGTGTGCTCCCAAGCTTCTTAAATACCTGACATATCGTAGCCGAACAGCCTACAGCTGATCGGAGCAAATTGGAGGGGCGTGTGTGGATGCCGTTCTATCCCGCCTCCTAAGCCACGTCATAGCCAGCCTGTGGCTGTACATTGGTGGTTGAGTGGGTCAATCAAAGGTGAGCCCACGGAGGATCCGCCTCTCCTAGTTACAGCACACTTTCGGCGGTGGTCATAGGCTAAACGACCCATCCGTCGGGTGTGGGCGGAGAGGGAGGAGGGATACAATTACTGGCAAGCTGTTCGCCGTGTGTCTTCTAATACTGGGCAAACAAGTGGGAATGTGAAGCACCGTCTGGAGGGCGGGGCTTAACATCGCTCACTATAGACCGGTCAGTGGGAAATATACACCAAAGTAGCATACCACATGTACACCTTATGAGGTGTTTAGCGAGGGCTAATGTGTGGATCCCTTGCCAGTGCCCATGGGTAGAAGATCAAAGTGATTTCGGCATATCCCCGAAATTGGAGTTTAATAAAGCATACACTGCAAAGCCAACTCTATATATCCTCTGTCCAGACAAATTATGCTGATGCTTAATAAGGATTAAAAAGTCAACCCCATATGCTGCAAACATAGGACAGAGGAAAAGAGAGGGGCTATTAGTTGGACTGCGTTCAATAACGATCCGAATTTAAAGGGATAGTCAGAGAGGAATGCTATATTAGTCAGGCAGGGCTATCGATTACACACAGTGTTGTTCCAAAGAACAAAAGACAAAAAACAAAAAAACTTTATTATTTACATAAATACACAATTGCACAATCAGCAAATTAGGAATTAAAAATAGTCAGAAAAAGGTGACCAGCCTATAACCCGTGGATGTTAGGTACCCTATAAATTATAAAAATGACGTAAATGAGAACCCTTCGTTGAGTCCTTTGGGGGAGATTGTTTTTAATTTATAAATCCAATAGGACTCCCTTTGTCTCAGTTTACGGTCCCAATCACCTTTACGTTGGGTCTGAGGTATTAATTCTATACCCATAAAACGTAGCCTGCTAGATGAGTTGGCGTGATGTATCTTCAGATGTCTAGAGATAGGGGTTTCCAATCTCCTTCTGACAGAATTCACATGCTCCCTAATGCGGAATTTGAAGGGGCGGAAAGTCTTCCCAACATATTTAATTCCGCATGAGCACGTCAGAAGGTAGATGACCCCCTCAGAAGGTAGATGACCCCCTGAGACAAAGGGAGTCCTATTGGATTTATAAATTAAAAACAATCTCCCCCAAAGGACTCAACGAAGGGTTCTCATTTACGTCATTTTTATAATTTATAGGGTACCTAACATCCACGGGTTATAGGCTGGTCACCTTTTTCTGACTATTTTTAATTCCTAATTTGCTGATTGTGCAATTGTGTATTTATGTAAATAATAAAGTTTTTTTGTTTTTTGTCTTTTGTTCTTTGGAACAACACTGTGTGTAATCGATAGCCCTGCCTGACTAATATAGCATTCCTCTCTGACTATCCCTTTAAATTCGGATCGTTATTGAACGCAGTCCAACTAATAGCCCCTCTCTTTTCCTCTGTCCTATGTTTGCAGCATATGGGGTTGACTTTTTAATCCTTATTAAGCATCAGCATAATTTGTCTGGACAGAGGATATATAGAGTTGGCTTTGCAGTGTATGCTTTATTAAACTCCAATTTCGGGGATATGCCGAAATCACTTTGATCTTCTACCCATGGGCACTGGCAAGGGATCCACACATTAGCCCTCGCTAAACACCTCATAAGGTGTACATGTGGTATGCTACTTTGGTGTATATTTCCCACTGACCGGTCTATAGTGAGCGATGTTAAGCCCCGCCCTCCAGACGGTGCTTCACATTCCCACTTGTTTGCCCAGTATTAGAAGACACACGGCGAACAGCTTGCCAGTAATTGTATCCCTCCTCCCTCTCCGCCCACACCCGACGGATGGGTCGTTTAGCCTATGACCACCGCCGAAAGTGTGCTGTAACTAGGAGAGGCGGATCCTCCGTGGGCTCACCTTTGATTGACCCACTCAACCACCAATGTACAGCCACAGGCTGGCTATGACGTGGCTTAGGAGGCGGGATAGAACGGCATCCACACACGCCCCTCCAATTTGCTCCGATCAGCTGTAGGCTGTTCGGCTACGATATGTCAGGTATTTAAGAAGCTTGGGAGCACACAGTGGTTGACTAGCTCCTGACGACGGCGTGTATCCACGCTGAAACGCGCGTCGAGCGTTTTCCTCACTTTATATGTTTGTCTTACACTTTACTTAGGTAGCACCTTTATAGTTTTTTATTAGGTGGCCTTTTTTGGTTTGCTTATGGTATCAGGTATTTAGCGAGTTTGCCTTAGTTTAGGTGATTGCCTTCACAGGCAATACTATACTAGGTAGCTATTGGAGAGGTTTTTGGAGGTTCCTTCGTTTTATTTTTATATTCTGTCCAAGTATGGTTTATTAAGGAAGTTGGGGGTACGGCATAGGTCATTTTTACCTGCTCACTCTCCCACTACTCTTTCTCTCTTTCCTGTTACCAGGCATTCAAGTGCCTTTTCCGTGTTCAAAGTTGCTCCTCAGGATCCCCTTGTTTCAAGGGTCTCCTTTTCTGTGTATCTTTTCTGGGTTATCCCCTATTTTGCAGCTTTGAGGTAGGCTATGTATAGGGTTCTTGTCAGTATTTTACATATGGTTATGTGAATTATTGCACCTACCCTATTCATCATCCGTTTCTCTGTTTACAGCTGCATATACCTCTTGATAAGAGACATCTTTATATGTGACAACTTGCATTATTGGGACGAGAATCTTCAGTACTATCTGTTCAATTTTATGTGGCGCACCCCTTATCTCTTTTTTCATATATCCTATCATATAACAGTAGAATGTTTTGTTTCTCTTGGTTCCATTTGCAATTTTTTTCGTTATTCAGAAGTCAGGGTTTCTGAGCCGTGAACGAAACTACTAATGGATATTAAGAAGAAAAAAAAATTCTGATGAAGTGACTTTGAATTTTTATTCTGACCTGTGAAACGACCTGGATTGACACAGCTTTAACTGGTGGCATTCAGAATGCATGTTTTTAAGAATTAGCTCGATAATTGCCTGTATTTTATGTAAATGGACTTGTTATGGAGGAAAATGGTGAACAAATAAATGTGCGACAGGAGGGACAGTTACGCCTGTTCTGTGCAAGGATCTGGAATTAATGACTTGTCACTTGGGAAGCCTCATGCCCGACACATGTGGCTCCTCGGACATGCTGTATGAAAGTCAATGAGCATTGCTTCCTAAGACTGCAATTAATTGACCTTTAACCTCCTGTACTGACCTTTCAGGGAAGCCATTGTGCTTCCAGTTTTGTCAGTATTGAATTCTAGCCATTCACACTGATTATTTTGTTTCGTACTCTAACATTGTGCCAGGGGTGTGATGAGAGATATGGACTAATCCAATGAATTGGGGGATCCCAGAGGTTCCCTTTTATCCTGAGGAACGTCATAGCAGTCTCCCATTCTATACATCCAAACTGATACTCGGAATCGCCATAATAACCAGTAGGGATGTGGATAAAGTTATGGTGGAGGAGGGTTTGAGTGTACCCAACCTTCCCCTTTAAAATATCTGCCCCATACTGCCTTAAATAGATATTATAAGCATCAAAACAACTTTAGCTTAATGGAGCAGTTTTAGTATATAAATCATGCCCGTGCAGTCTCACTGCTCAATTTTAAATGTAAAATTCTTCTCTGTAAGCTGGGCCTAAACGTTACTGGGCACTGCAAGCTTGGAGGGTCCATAGTTCGCTCATCACAGGTGAGTTACTCAACAAGAATGCATTTTCACTTACCATAGGCTAGTGGGATAGTGGAAATTTTGAGCCCTGTTGTGAGTTACAAACTATTTTTTTTTAAATCACTGTTTAGTAAATATACCCCAAATTAAAACGTTTTTTTTATTCTATCAATAGGGGTATACCTAAAGTCAGCTAGCAAAACCTGCAGATCTCTTGTCTGCTGGCTGTCCAATCCCAGACTTCCCAATACTTTGTGAGTCAGGTGCTCTGTCTCTTGAGGTCAGCTGCATTGAACTAACGAAACCAGGAAGTAACATTACATGTTGTCTGCTTGAAAGTCAAGGGGGTGTAACCAGGTTACTTTATAAAAGTGTCAATTTCTGTTGAAATCTTCTTTTTTTGCAAAATGAAAAAATGAGGACACACTTTTCACACAAAGTTTTTCAGCCAGCTAAAGTTGTTAAAGGGTCTGGAGTGACCCTTTAAGCAGTAAGCATGTTATTCTCCCATGTTAACATTAGTACAGTACCGTGTACAATTTGTAAACCTTGTAAAATGTAAACTTTTTTTTGTGTGTCTGTTTTGTTCCTTAATCTGGATTTTGGATAGGCTGACAGAGTTAAATCTTTAATAAATTCTGACTTTTCTCCCAGTTGCACTTGGCTGCATGATTAAAGATGCACATCAAAGACACTAGATATTGAGGAGAAAAACAAACAAACATATATAACCAGCTTAATAATTCGTTGTAACTTTCTGAAAAATTTATTTATTCCCCCACCCCCAAAACCTTGTAAAAAAAATTATAGACAATATATATTTTTTTAACATCACATACAATATTTCATATACATATATTCATACATTTTATTGTAAATTTATAAAAATATTTCAACATTCAATAAAATCAAAACTATTCAGTCCCAGACTGACCATCAATGCTTTTAAACAACCATAAAATAAAATAAAAAATAAAAAAATTGCTAAAATATATTTTTATATATGTTGCTATTCCAGTGTCAATTATTAAAGGAACACTATAGTCACCTAAATTACTTTAGCTAAATAAAGCCGTTTTAGTGTATACATAATTCCCCTGCAATTTCACTGCTCAATTCACTGTCATTTAGGAGTTAAATCACTTTGTTTCTGTTTATGCAGCCCTAGCCACACCTCCCCTGGCTATGATTGACAGAGCCTGCATGAAACAAAAAACTGGTTTCACTTTCAAGCAGATGTAATTTACCTTAAATAATTGCATCTCAATCTCTAAATTGAACTTTAATCACATACAGGAGGCTCTTGCAGGGTCTAGCAAGCTATTAACATAGCAGGGGATAAGAACATCTTAATTAAACAGAACTTGCAATAAAGAAAGCCTAAATAGGGCTCTCTTTACAGGAAGTGTTTATGGAAGGCTGTGCAAGTCACATGCAGGGAGGTGTGACTAGGGTTCATAAACAAATGGATTTCTGGTAGACAGCCACTAGAGGAGGAGTTAACCCTCAAAGGTAATTATTGCAGTTTATTAAAGCAGGGTTTATGGACCTGGGACATTGCACCCAGACCACTTCAATGAGCTGAAGTGGTATGGGTGCCTATAGTGACCCTTTAATCCTTAGACGGAGATTGCGAACCTTCAACAAAGAAATGCAGAATTCGAACGGAGGTTCGCCGCTGTAGAGGCCGAGCGCCGAGCAGCTAACATAAAAGTAAGGGGACTACCCGACGACATACCTGCCGAGGAGCTACCGCACTACGTACGCAGGCTACTGGCAGAATTACTCTCACCAAAAGCAGCCAAAGCCATCCAACTCGACGGCACATTCAGGGTCCCGAAACCGGCCAGAGCCCCAGCAACAGCCTCTCGCGACCTAATAATTCGCTTTCAGCACAGAAAGGACAGGGCCGCAACCCTGGCAGCGGCTAGAGACCGGGCACAACTCATATTTGAGGGCCACGCCTTGTCTTTCTTTGTGGATCTCACGGGTGGCACTTTGGCCTGGAGAGGGTCGTTAAAACCCTTCACCACACTTCTCAGACAAAGGGACATACCATACAGATGGCGCCCCGACCGCTCCCTTCTCATCCAGAGGGGCGAAGACAAACACGTGGTACACGACCTCCAGGGAGCACGGGACTTACTTCATGCTTTGGGTCTACCCCAGGACACCATGCACCGCACAGCGCCCCAGACGACCACAAGGCTTCCACACAGCTGGGACCCTGAACGGGTAACAACTTTTGTGCCGCAACGACCCAGGCAGGAACCCTCTGAAGGAGCCGGCACCTAGAGACCCGGAATGACCCACGAACCGTTTCCTGATTCTACTGGGACAGTGCACAATTTATTATTTAGCCACAACTCCTTGGCATCTTGACTTACCATTTTGACTTACCATCTATCTAGCCATTTACCAGTCAAACTTATATTGTTTTTGTTATCTCTACCGATCAGTCGGAACATGTTCTACCTTACCATGGCGACCGCACACACGGACACCTCTCCGCTCCCACTACTATTAGATACCACAGCATGACACACTCAGACCCCCCCCCCCCCCCACCCCCCCCACCCCCCCCACCCCCCCCCCACCCCACCCCCCACCCCCGTCGGTTAAGAGGACCCACGGGGTGACACGCGAGGGAACAGCAAAATGACACACAACTACTTATGTAAAGCAGCAGCGTAGATGACAAGACCTACACACGACTGCTTACACGGCACAGACGTACGCAATCACTACTATAGCCATTGACCCATAGTACACAGAACGCTGATACTCTAGTCCGATTTACACAAAAACCCAACACCGTCTATTGGAAGTAAAGACTACCCCTCAGAGCGGAATACATGACCCTGACGCGTAGTTCAAAGTTTGAGTCTCCCCGCAACCTATTATAATAGCCAGCAATGATTACACAGCAAAGCGCACTACCATAAGGCAGGTGTACTGATATAACTAATTTAGCTAGCTTAGCACTGATCAGCATTGTCGCCTGTTCTTCTGCTCTCTTTACGGATGATCTCTATATTTCACCTAACTGGCAATATAGCGCGGATTAAGCTACAAAAGTTACCCGTACTGAGCAACAACTGTTACCACGTGTTTAATTTTCTACCTTAATATAAAAATGTGCATCGCTCAATTGTCACCTTTGTAATAACATTGTGATATGTTCATGCTTACGACCGCTATCGTGGCAGGGTAAGCTGTCCTGTATTTCCATGCACTCAAAAATAAAGAATTAAAAAAAAAAAAAGAGCCGTGCTCTCTGGATTAAAAACGAAAGGGTAACACATGAAATTGTAAATTAACTTGAAAAATTACTTTTAAAAAATGTTTTAAAAGACTGAAATTAAATCTTTTTGTGAAAAAAACTAATAATATTACAGACCGTTTATATATCTCTTTGCATATCCTCAGCAAATTTTCATTTGAACAAAACATTTAAAAAAAAAAAAAACACACAAAAAAAAACCCTTCCATTGGCTTCAGAATTTTGGGTCCATGTGTAATGTTCAGCATCCATTGCAGTAACTCACAGGGTTTTTCGTTACGTAATTGCTTCATAACATTGGCTTCTCTAGGTCTACACAACACTGGCAATTTGGGCAGCTTGCCTCCTTCTGTTGGTTATTAATCAGTAATTGCATCGATTGTAGAATTTCACTAAACTGAGCCCGAAGTAACTTCTTAGATCTCTAAAAAATGAAAAACACATTCATTACTCTCATTCGTCATCTAACAAGTTAATGGAAAAATAGCAATATTACAAGTTAAAACAATTGAACAAAAAGCCATTTTATAATTATTTTTTTCCCAACATTTAAAGGACATTATGATGAAGTGAAAACACTTTTAGAAAAAGGGGATTCTGGGTCTTAATCAATAATTAAACTGTATGCGTGCTGTTACAGCCGACTATAGCAGTTATGGTGGCCCAATGTAATGGTTATGGTGGATCTTGTCCAGAGGCGTAACTAGAAACCACAGGGCCCTGCTGCGAAAAGTGCCCTGGGCCCCCCCCATATATCTTCCCCTGCTACTCCATTTGTATAGCACATACAGATACATACATGGACACACATGCTAATACACAGACACACAGAATGACACACATTCAGATACACAGAATGACACTTCTACAGATAAACACACACACACGGATACACATGCGGATACACAGACACACATGCAGACAGACACACATGCAGATTCACACACACAGAATGACACTCATACAGATATAAACAGTGACACACATACAAATACATAGGGGCACACACTGACACACATGCAGACAAACAGATACACATACAGACCGACATACAGACACACACACAGACACATAGACACACACACAGACATACACCCACATACATACACACACACACATACACACACATACAGACATACACACAGACATACACACATACACAGATATACTGATTCAAACATTTACACACACACAAACTGTTAAAAAAAAATTTAGTCACTCTCCTGTTTCCTACTTTTTAGGTGCAGGAGGGTGACTTCTCTGGGGTCCAGTGGTTGCTTCATGCTGATAGAGTCAGAGCTCCCACTCTGACTCCCTCCTCTCCTCCCCGGCGGTCTCCTCCCGGCTCCCACGCGTGCTCTGTTAGCTGGGAGGAAGTGACGGCTTCCTTCCAGCTCTGAGATCATCACTGGGGCCCGGTCGCACTCTTTAAGTTCCACCAGTGGTCTTGTACAGCAGCTGTGGCTGTAGCCCTGCATCCAGATTTTACTTGCAAAAGAATCCAGTTAGCTCTTCTGAGTGAAACAGGCCACGCATGGCCACATTTACTGGCTGAGAGCATCAACTGACCTCTAAGCCAATAAACTTAGTCCTGAGTTAGATCCTACACTAGGAGGCAGATATTCTAAACTGTTCTAAAAATTTTTTGACAAATTACTCTGGAAGCGGACTCTAGGCACCATAACTACTTTACACCGCTCTAGTGGCTATGGTGCTTGGAATGTTCTTGTAATAGACCTTCATCCTTCCAAATTCGTTATGTGAGAGTTTGGCATTAATGGTACTTCACTTAAAAGCCTTCTGAAGCACAAAGGAACATCATTTAATGTCTAATAACAGTAATACATTAGGCTTTATTTTTATCACGAACCCATTGATCCATCCATCCACGAATCCAGTTTTCACTCATCTATAAACCATTAAAACAAACACTCTTTGCATTATTACTACTACAGAGTACTATAGTGGTTATGATAACAGCTGGCTGGATTTCTCATTAGGCATAATAGGTACCTGTCCTTAGCTGGATTCCTGATAAGGGTGCCTGCTCTGCTTGTTAAATTCTCCCTACCTACCTCCTGCCCGGTGGATCTTGCTGTAGGCCTCTGAGATCGCTGGATTCAGTCTGAGAGACAAAATTGTGTGGTGTAAAAAGTGTGCAAAATACAAACTAATGTATGTGTTCCTCTTTTAATGATAAAACACCAATATAATAAAACGGTGAGAGGAATATAAAAAAGGCTTACTCTTTTAGGGGTCTTCACAAACTAATAATGGCCACAGAGTAGTACCACACATCTCAGTAGATGGAATATTAAATAATCTTCATAATCTATAATCACTTAAAACACTAAACACTACCAGAACACCACAATTTTTTTTTTATTTTTTTTTATGTGTATGTTCATTTCGGTTTTTCGTATTAACCCGTGTGTTGGTAGTTAGAGGTGGTCACTATTGTATTCTGGTTTTATCAGTCGGAGAGAGCCTGATCTGTGAAAGCCCGCCCCATATCTACTCACATTGCTGTGCAAACACACACACACACTCTGCTACTAATCAACCAAAAAATTTAACGAAAAGGAATTGGATCACCACTTAGATAACATACTTCTATTCCTGTTGCATTGAGTGCTTAGTCTACTGATTATTACAACTCTTAGAACAGGTTGCCCAAAAGGTAGATCACCAGATGTTGTAGAACTACAACTCCCATCATCCTTTTACATGTCTTTGCATGCCTTTAGCATGGCAAGGCATCGTGCAATTTGTCGTTTTAAAACATATGGGGACCTACCTTTTAAGCACCCCTGTCTTAGAATGTACTGAAACAGACTGTGTATAACATATATTCCATATTCCTGGCAGGGGAAGCTAGAACAAAACTGGTGTGCATCGTAAAGTTGGTTTCTATGGTAACATTTGGCTCCAAGACTTTCCATGTTGCCAAGCAGGGACAACCTTAGATAAAATGGCAATTTCTACAACATGTATATTTGCAATGTATCTTCTTGATCTCTTCTTCTTGAGTGGTTTCTCCACTTCTTTATTCCCTCAGTTTTTGGGTGTTCTAGCACCATGTCTCCCCTCATTATCAATAAACCCCAAATTGTAGCGAATTTAACACAAATTTACTAAAGACGCCTAAATTCTGTCCTTCCTCAGCATATGAATGGTGGAATGAACGGGAAATCTCTTAATACTATGTCACCAGCTTCTTTTTTAAAATGTGACCATAGTCTTCCTTTATCTCCTTTTATTACCAAGATAGGTTTTTAATAACATAAATAAAAAGAAAGGCACTATTGAATGCGCTCTATCACAGCATTTGCCAAGGATGCCTGGCTCCTGTTCCGTGCACTCACCTTTTGTTTATGTCTCCACAAGGCATAAACTGCAAAACCGCCTAAGAGCACAGCCACGAAGATACCCAGCGGTAATTGCCAACTACGCCCCCCTGCGTGATAATCAGATTAACAAATATTAAGTAAAATGCTATGTTAGATAGATCTTCTATCATTAGTCATCAATAACCCCTCCCTCACCCGCAACCCACATGGAAGAGATTTGGAGAGGAATTATGTATAAAAAGTGAAAGTGGTAGATTTAATCGGAAATCAACATGTAACATGGTGTGAAAAATCGTAGGTGACGTACTAGAGATTACGGTATGTATGCAACTAAAACATAGGACACGAGGTCATGCGTTTAGACTGGAAGAAAGAAGATTTTGTCTAAGGCAAAGGAAAGGTTTTTTTACTGTAAGAACAATAAGGATGTGGAATTCTCTGCCTGAAGAAGTGGTTTTATCAGAGTCCATACAGATGTTCAAACAGCAACTAGATGCATACTTGCAAAAATAGAATATTCAAGGATATAGTTTTTCAATGTAGGGTAATAGCTGCTTGATCCAAGGATAAATCTGACTGCCATTCTGGGGTCAAGAAGGAATTTTTTTCCCTAGTTTGTTGCAAAATTGGAAGTGCTTCAAACTGGGTTTTTTTGCCTTCTTTTGGATCAACAGCAAAAACAAATGTGAGGCTGAACTTGATGGACGCAAGTCTCTTTTCAGCTATGTAACTATGTAAGTATGTAAAATGTAATTTAGGACAAGAACATCAGGCAGCACCGTCTGAGTGACTGCCACTGGAGGTGTTCCTAGGCTCTAAGGTAAACACTGTATTTTCTCTGATAAAAGAAAAAGCCTGCATGTTGTTCAGGTGACTATAGTGTCTCTTTAGACAGAAAACCTTTGGTTATATTTAACTATTAATTTATTGTTATTTTCCCACATACAAGAACATTACATTTTCACTATGAATACTACACTCATGATGTGGGCTAGTGCAGGACTAAACCCACTTTGGATTCAGATACATCACCTGACTAGAGTTATACTGAAATTGTGTTGGCCTGTTAGAGGGACACATTAAATACCTCCCAATTTCAGAATTTATATCTGCAGATTGTATCATGCAAAATAAAGATTGTAAAATATAAAAAAAAAATGCAAACGATTAAAGAGTGATTTACAAGGCCCGTGTCATTTTTGGGGAAGAACAGCCCTAACCAACCCCAGCCATAGCTAACACTAACCCTGTCCCTAGATTGCTGAGTGATCAGTGTGAGAGCCATTTGCAATAATTAGAAGCCTTTGTCAGCAAGTGCATATAATATTAAGGGTCTGTTTACAAAACATCACATTTTGGCCAGATTTTAAGAAAATTGGGACCAAACGCTTTAATAAATTATGTGGGCTTTTTTGCAAACACATGCTAATAACCAGTACTATTTGGCAAATACTTAACCCTCTTCACAAGAGGTAAGCCATGTGGCAGCTGGTCTTAAGACTTGCCTAACAATATTAATAATATTGGTAATTGGAATTGGTGCTACAGTTTTTAATTTTTTCAGGGATTTCTGTTTTGTGTGACTTTTTTATTCTTAATAGTTTTGTTATTGGTTTATGGTTGTATGTATTCTACAGTCTACAATGAAGTACTTTTTACATACACATAGCCTTGTCACTGGCTCATATGAGTCATATCTATCTTTGTCAACACTGTTGATGGAATAAAACTTGTTGAAAATATTTTGGATTATGTGAGACCTCCTTACAGCATTGCCAGTATATATAAAAAGGGGACTATAAAATATCACATTTTGACCAACATAAAAGTCTGTGATACGATTTTTAGTGATTTATCTTGCTTGAAGGGAAGAGATTCTGTGCAGACCATAACACTTACGATTGTTTGGATTATCGCTTTGGGTGTCAGACTTACCTATAAAAAAAAAAAAAAATTAAAATAAAACAACAACTCATGAGCTGAAAATTCCAACTTAAAATGTTGTCGACTGTAAAAAAATGGGGGGGGGGGGGTGAGGGGGCGGGACCGGACCGCCGAGCTGGATGGCAGCATGCACGCAGAGCTCCTGCAAGCCATCAAACTCTAAGCTTTGAAACTATGATTTCCAGCTCCAGAACCAACCACCAGCAGCGGTCCACGGAGCTAAACGGACACTGCATCCAGGGTGAGGCTGGCTTATCGTGCTGCAGTCCCCTGGAGGAGAGGGCACCCAATCGAGGCCTACTCCGGCGGTGAGGGGGGCAGACGGCCGCTGCCACACTATCCTGCCTAACGGCGCCCAGCCAGAGGCCCAGACCCGGGTGGACCCGGCCCTGTCCCCCCCCCCTATGGACCGGTGGGGGTGATCCCGGTCCTCACCCAAAGGCTACGCAACCAAGGCCCAACAACACTACCACCCCGCTTGGGGGCCCGGGCGCCGCGCACTTACAGCACTCAGTGAGGCTTCCGGTCACAACTTGAGGGGGTTTGAGAAGATCGCAGCCTTCCTATACTACATCGCAGCCCAACAGGAGGTCTTTTACCTGTCCCATCAACTAACCAGGCCAGCGGCGGAGACCAAGCCGAGACGAAAATGGCTGCTAATATGGAGGGTCAGAACACCGCACAGCGACTACCCCCGCCAGCGACTTCCAAATCAGCAGTCAAGCAAGGTACTCCCACAGCGAGGCAAACCACACACGCACCTCGCACTCACACCTCACTGAGACAGCCCCAGCGAGGGACTTAACTTGACACCCTGCAGCAAGCTCTCCTGGTCTACGTCCGGCTACCTACCCCGGTGGACTCGACCCTATGGCTGCCCAGACGCGGCAGACTTCATCCAACACGGTTGTGACCTGAAAGAAGCCAACAAAGAATGCAACGACACGCCTGGTCGGACCTTGCTCGGATCCCTGCTTTGACGGACACTCACGCACTGTCACACAGACACAGCAGATCAGTCTGCCCCTACCAGCGAGGTGTCATGCCCGCCCTGCAGTCAGCCCCTGGAGCCGGTATCAGTACATACCTATTAGACCAGCCAGGGTGATATTTTTTGCGAAGCTTACTATTTAGACCCAGCATGTTCATCAATTAAGCCTTTTGGTCCAACGTATCAGTATAATCCCGTATTACACTCACTAAGCATGCATTCAGATAACCTGTACACAACTAGCCGCACACTGATACACCTGCTTGCTTAATAACCTATTAGCTTACTCGTGATTACTTATGTCTCACTAACGTTTTCTTTATTCTTAAACATGCACCCACATTTGAGCAAAACGTCAGTTAGTACTTGTTAAGCATTACGTATCAACGTAGACAACTCTCTGACATAACTGTAGAAAACGTAGGAAACGTCCTTTTTAAGCGTGTCTCTAACCAAGCTTTACTTTAACAATGTCAGAACGTTTAATTCAGACATATTTAGGACCTACATTGCTTCATAGATGACATGATAGATAATATAGCATGTATTTACCAGTAAAGCGCAGCAGTTTTGTAAGCTTGATAAATGCTCTCCTAAAATTAAAATGTGCCTGACTAATAATTGTCACAACCTGCAATGATGTAATATTGCAGTGATCTATACCTTGTCACCGCTGTTGTGGCGTACCAAGGCTGTCTGTCAATTTTGTGCACATCAAAAATAAAGAATAAAAAAAAAAAAAAAAAGGGAAAACGAACAACAACAGCAAAAATAAAATAAAATAAAAAGGGATTATACAAAATCACATTTTGACCAATATAAAGTCTATTACAATGCATTAGAATTTACTTTGACTTATATTGTTACTCTTCCTTTAGATCTCATGTTATCATGGGAAAAAGAGTCTAGTTTAGAATTTAACTGATCACATAGAGTATATATCAAGTATAAAAAGATTCTCTTCTCTATAGACCCCTAAATTGTGGATGGATAAATTGTTCCCCCTTTTCCCTTTTTTTTTTTCTAATGTACCCTTTTACCCAGTTATATTTACCAGGTTAAAAAAAAATAAATATGAGAATTATTTGAAAAGATTGGTATAAAATTACTAATGTCCTTCAAGTTATCACGCAATGTTCCAACCATCTAGAAATTCATTTCATTCAAGATAAAAGAACATTTTTTAAAATTCTACTGATGTATGTTAGAGAAACTGTGGTGAATTGGGATCCATGACAGAGATATGGTGGCACTGCAGTAAAATAAAACAATTTTGGCAATCGATGCACAATTTAGTTAAATCAGTTCCATCAAATGTAATATTCTCATCTAAAATAGGATTGTTTTTTTTACACAGTTAACAAGCCAGAAAGAATTATCATTGGTTATGTCAAACACCAAGTTTAACGCATTGTTTATAAATAGTATTCTCTGGTTCTTATTACATTTAATTAAAATGTGTAAGATGTATGCCAGTTTTATTTGTGTACATTATATAGTCATAAGTCAAAGTAAATTTTAATACATTTGTAATCGGAAGGTGGTTTTAATGTTGTGACTGATCAGTTTAGAATGTTCTGTTTATTTAGTTTTCGAGGCTCGATAAAGATATGCATTTGTTAAACATATTAATTGTAAGCTAAAGTGAAAAGCAAGAAGAAAAAATGAGAACTGAAATAAAGAAAACAATCCCACTCAGTGGGTGTAGTCCAATCTCGTTCTCAATAATATACCTCCAATTTGTAAGTGTCCCATATAGAAAGAGGGAGAGGGGAAAAGGGAGGGGGGGGGAAGGGGGTTTCTGTTTAAGCCTTTATTAGAGTATATTAAAAATTAGCAACTAGTTTCCCAATAAGTAGTGAAGCCTAAGAGGTGGGTAAATTGAATATAATTACCGTATTTGGTTCGTATAGCAACAAGTATATCCAGGATACAAACACCTGGGTAGGTAGTGAGTGGGGGGGGAAAAAACAATGCAGGAAGGGGAGAGAGGGGAAAAAGGGGAGGGTATCGATATACCAAAAAATATAGAGAGGTGCCTGGTAGCGGTAGAGGTAGCTCAGGGAGTCACTATACAAGGGACCCAGTGGTGCACATAAACTGAGAGGGTATGGAGCATATGTGTGTAGGGAAATACACTTGGTATTCCCTGGTATTCCTGCATATGACTTGTGCAGGTATATTGCTCTGATATCAGGGACCGGCTAATGTTACAGAGCCGTAACCCTTTGCTCACATAGGTGCCACACCAAAGTCCTAGAATTGCCCTGGACTAACTGTCAAAGCTCACAACAGTGAGACAGAAATTAAACTGCTACTTCGAGGCAGCCTCAACCTTTCCCTATCTCCCCATACAAATAACAACCCCAAAGTACTAGATGGGGGTATTCCCCGTCCACTTAGCAAACAGTTGCACGAAACACAAAAGGAAAAAATAATTAACAAACCACCCAACAAGAAAAAGGTTAATAAATCAAAGCGGGAAACTGAAAAATAAATTGCATCGGCTCAAAATTAGCTCGACGCGCGTTTCGGCGTTTAAATGTGCCTTTGTCAAATGCGCCTTTGTCATGCGCATTTAACTTTGGTCCCGTGTTATGTTTATTTAATTTAATTTGGTCTTTTTGGGGGCGGGGCTGCAAAAAGACAATTAATGAGTAAAGAAGAATTTTGAAAGCAAGTATGAATTTTTATTTTACAGGTATTATACTTTTTGGGTCCCCTCAGTATTAAGATGAGTGGAGTAGGTGTTTGAAGACCCCTAGCCACATGGGAGTAAGGGGCCATTGACTCTGATATGTGTATGTAGACTGCTGGCCCCTCTGGTAGTATAATCCCAGTAGATTAATAACCCTTACAAATTGAGGGGGATGGGGGTGGGGGGGAGGCAAGGCATGTATTGTGCATGGACTACTAAAACCATTTAAAGGGACACTATAGTCACCAGAACAACTACAGCTTAATGCAGTTGTTCTAGTGAGTATAATAGCTCCCTTCAGGCATTTTCATGCAAACACTGCATTTCAAAGAAAAGGCAGTGTTTACATTGCCCCTAGGGACACCTCCAAGTGGTCACTCCTCAGATGGCCACTGGAGGGGCTTCCTGGTTTAGGGCTGCACAGTAAGCAGTCCTGCCGTTCAATGTTCCCACGTTCTGCATGGAGATGCTGGATTTTCCTCATAGAGATGCATTGATTTAATGCATCTCTATGAGGAGGTCCTGATTGGCCAAAACTGCATTTGGCCCCGCCCATGTGCCGATTTTAGCCAATCCAATGCTCTCCCTATAGGAAAGCATTTGATTGGCTTAAAATCTGCCATTTTGATGATGTCACAAAGGGTACGGAGTCAGTGCCGGCAAACGCGCCGCACTGGAAAAAGGTGAGTTTTAAACTTTTATAAGGGGGTTAAAGGGGGGGGCAAGCAACCTATATGGTGGGTTAAACACTATAGGGTCAGAAATACATGTTTGTGTTCCTGAGCCTATAGTGATCATTTAATGTTATCTTGTTGGGATTATGGATCAAACTAGCAAAAATACTGAATCTCACTTGTGTCCATTTTTTTGTTTACATAGCTACATATCAAGTGCATACATTTTAATAAAGGGAAACTAACATTAAAAATAAAACCATGTATTTCTAATGCTAAGGTTTCTTCCTGCTTATTTAGATTCACTGAGATAATCATTAATGGTGATATTAGACAAACTAAACATGTGTGGTAATCACGTTGCTGTGCCAATCATAATCTGCTCGTAGAGATGCATTTCACTAAGGCATATATATCAGGAGCATTTGGTGTCTTCATGCTGGGCATAAGGACAACGAACGTCAATCCTGAAAACATTGGCTGACTCTAAGGAGGAAGTATCTCTTGTTTCTGAATGACAACCACTTGAGGAGTACCTAGAGCTCAACATAAACAGTGCCTTTGCACAGCCAATGCAGTATTAACAAACAAGACAGAGGATAGAGTGTCCCTTTAAATGTTATTATGACGCTATTATTGAATTATCATAATTTGCTTGTGCTTTGGTGTATTGTGGTTTTGAGCATATCTCCATATATAGCAAGTTGCAAGAGGATACTAGGACGTGCCGTAAGCGGTATTGTGCATGTGTTTGGAGCCTGCCATTGTGTGTGTGCAGAGTGAGCTGATTGTGGTGTGGTATTGTGTTATAAGGTCGGTTTTAGTCGTGTTGTGTTTGTGGTGTAATGTAATGCATATGTGGCTAGGAGCTGTAGATAATGTATGTACAGGGGATGTAGCAAAGTGTGCATACAGGCTATAGTGTGTGTGTGTGTGTGTGTGAATATTATATAAATATGTTTGGAAGTATTGTGTATGTGTGTGGTGCAGTGTGTCGGGGGGGTCTGTGTGTATGTGAGGGGTGCAGTATGTGTGTGTGAGGTGTGATGTGTGTGAGGGTGCGGTAGGTGCTGTGTGTGTGGGCGCTGTGTGTGATTGATTTGTGTGAGGGTGCTGTGTGATGTGTGTGAGGGTGCTGTGGGTGTTTTGTGTGTGTGGGTGCTGTGTGGGTGCTGTGTGTGATGTGTGTGTGAGTGCTGTGTATGATGTGTGTGAGAGTGCTGTGTGTGATGTGTGTGTGAGCGCCGGCCCTGCATAGACAGGCAGGGGAGATCCTGTGATATCCCTGCCGGCCTCGGCCCCAAGGCCATCGCGGCCCACCGGGCATTTGCCCGGTGTGCCCGATGGCCAGTCCAGGCCTGCTTCCAGGATAACCTGGTCTGTAGCTCTCAATGTGTGTCCTTCTCATCACTGCTGATGAAATAAAGCTTGTTAAAAATGTATCGTATTGGGGGGCGGGGCCAACCGCCATGCTGAGAGGTCGCATTCAAGTTGAGCTCCTGCAGACTCACGACAATTATGCTCATTAAAAGCAAATAAGCTACTCACCTGCAGTTAAGCAGCAGCGGTCCTGCGGGCAAGGAGGTGCTGGAGCTGAGGCTACTCGGATTCCAAGCGTTTTGAGAAGGCACATAAGCACAGCTCCATCTGAGGCCTACCCGAGCGGTGAGTGAGGTGGACGGGCGCTACCTCGCTATCCTGCCCTGCGGTTTCCCTTCGGAACTCCGATGCCAAGCGGTAAGGGCCCCGTATCCCGCCCCCTTTGGACCGGGGGGGTCATCCCGGTCCCAGGAGACTGCCTCCGCGACCTGTAGTGCTTGGGCCTGAGGGGGCTCCCCACGACCAAAATGGCGGAAACGGGAGGAAACCCTAAAATGGTGGCGCAACCAGGGACCACCAAATCACAGCTACACTGATACCTAGAGGCTGTCCAGACGGCGGAAAAGCAACGGGGCCCCTCGCTACAGCGCAGCTACCAACTTACCTATCCACAGACGGGGATTCCCAGCTCCCGCGGCAACGAGCAGTCGGGACCTGCCACCCGGTCCATCAATAGGCAAGGCTGCTACTCCTGCCGACCTACACGACAACACAGCAATCCAAGTACATCCAGCTGAGGACCTCACGATGGAATCTCACAAGGGGAGAGCACTCACCCCTCTTACCAGTGAACACGATGGACTCACTCCTACCATGCCACACACTCTGCAGATCGGGGGTTGGATAAGCATGAACTGCCACAGCATGAACTGCCAAAGGGACTCTCTCTCAAGGTCTGGGCTGCACTCAGGGGGAGAAGCTCCTGCCACTTTTGAGCAGTTACAGGATGCCAGTCTAATTTTGTATAGTTAAATGTGCCTTATTGCAATGTTACGCTGCTTCCTCTCTCCTATTTACAAATCTATTTGAACTCTTATGACTCCTCTGTAGACAAACACGACTAGCCTGTGTACTAATATACTCACTGTTTATATTGACCATCATTACACTCAGACAAATGCTATGCTTAAATATGCTTACAGATTACATCAGCATGTATTGAATCATATTTTCTAGTACTCAGTAACTAATCTACAGCAACAGTTATACTTAACCTGCCATACTATGCATACTTATGCAGTGTAGTTTAATCAACTATTAATCTATATAAAAATTGTGCAGAATATTCCACATGCCAACCAACTGTTAAATATCTGTTTGTATGCTTGTCAAAGCTGTTGGGGCATGACGAGCCCACTTGTTATATTTTCATGCACGCTAAAAAAAAAGAATTCAAAAATAAAAAAAATTATCGTATTGCATGAGATGTTTGGAGCATTGCTAGTCTGAGATCTGATGCTTTTTGATTTACCATGCTCAACCTGATCATGTGATCTTTGCTTTTACTGAGTTTCCTACCTATGATGGCTTACTTGGTTATTTTTTTTTTAGTTTGATATCTGCACCTATGTCATTGGTAGGGGGCGTTATAATTATATTAGCATATATCGATGATTACATCATTTATACACCTAACCGTATGAAGTAATAGTAGTCAAAATGGTCAATTTACAACATAAAAAATATTAAACAAAATTGAAAAACGTACAGAAAAAATCATAATATCAACAGGAGAGGAAACCTACTTGGACTTGAGATTGGGTTGGCGACGCAATTTGTTTCTGTAGAGAAAAAAAAAGTGTAAAAATAAAGCATTCTTGTATTTGATAGATCGCTGAGTCACACAGCCTGCAGAGAGTATTGTTTTTATCTGAGTGTGTTTCTTCCATATATATATATATATATAATATAAAAAATATAACAGACTTGCCTCAGTCTCTCCCTGAGTTAGGAATAGACGACTGGAATTAATGTCAGATTCTTTACCATCTGAGCTGAAAATTCCAACTTAAAAGTTGTCGACCATGAAAAATAACACAGGATTTAACGGAAAATCTGCTATTAAGGACTAAATGTTACTCTTTACAGCAAACATAATATAGATAATAAACTATAATATACCAGCAAAGAATGTCCTGTGTATATTTAGTTTTGCAGGCTCAATCAAGCTAGGCATTTGGTAAACATGTTTATTTCAAGCTAAAGTGGTTTAGGGGTTTGGAGTGTTACTTTGGCCCCCACAGCCACAATGCTTATCATTTCACTATCCATTTTTCTTCTTACTAGACTTTATGCTTTTTCTGACTTTTTATTATCTCTCCTCCACTCAGCTCTTCCTTCTTACAGATCACATTCCGTTCTCTGCCGTCTTTTCCTCTCTAAGCATTTAGTTAATTTCTCTCTATTTTAAAATTGTTGTATCGCCCAAGGTTATTTTTTTTGCCATCACACTATACAATACACCCCGTTACCCAGATAATGTTTTCCTCATTATCAGCATATATTCTGTGTTCTCTCTCTCCCCTTTTAATCTATTGACATGCCATCTCTCTCTTTACAGCACACAAGGAAACTGTCTGGCAAGAGATTGGTCGTTCCACTCTATCATTAGACTTTTCAATCCTTCCCATCCCTTGTCCTTCCCATGTCTCACCGATGCTTATCTGTCACTCATGCAGGTATCTTATTCTTCCCAAAATATCTCTGTACCTCCCATGCATACAGATTAAACACTAATGAGAATAAACAGTCCAGATCTTTCACTCACCTGTCACATCCAGGTCCTCATTACAATCTGAGGTTTTTATTGAGTCTCTGTTTATCTCGATCATCAAGCCATAGTTGCCTGGTTTAGTGACATTTTTGAGTTTTAGAGTTAAAGTATTGTTGGAATAAGTAAACGTTCCGTTCTCATTTTCCCCAGGTTTATCAGTCGTACAATGAATAAGTTTAGTCATGTTCCAGGTTGCTTTTGCCATTTTCAGTCCGGGTACATTAGTACATATGACATGGACATCTGTATATTCCTGTATGGTTATTGTGCAATGGGCAGCTGACAAGAAAACAGATTAAATAAAAAAAAGTTTTGCTGGTAATAATAATTTTTATTTTATAATTGTATTTATGTACATTTCGAACACCCTGCAATAATAATGTATAGGACAATGTAAGAAAGGTGTAAGAGCAGATATTAAAAGGACAAAATAAGCACCAAAACAACTTTAGCTTAATGAAGCAGTTTTGGTGTATAGATCGTGCCCCTGCAGTCTCACTACTCAATTCTCTGCTATTTAGGAGTTTAATTGCTGTTTATAAAGCTTCTTTATCACTGCTGTTTATCAGTAGTCTCATCCGTGAAAGGGGCGACGGTCTGCCTAAAAATGCTACTAATCCAACCAGCTCTGGTTCTGGACATCCAGAGACTGCTGGTCTTGGCTCCACTAACAAACTGCAAGCCAGGAAATGGCTGGACAGGAAGAGGAAGGGATCACTTCCCATCTGCCCACTGACAACCTCTCACACAGGAAATACATTGCAGGAGATAAACCAACATAAGGGATAGGGTTAAAACTTAAAGAGAAACTATAGTACCAGGAAAACACCCCCCACGGTACAGAAGGGGTTAGAAACGCCTTCTGTCACTTACCTTGTTCCAACGCCAATGTGTCACAGCGCTGGATGGAGCTACTTCTCTGCTTCTCCCCCGTCAATGTCAGGTGGCGGGAGAGACCTAATGTGCATGCGTGACGATGTCTGCACTCGCCTTAGTGCTTAGGGTTTGGGTGACGCTGGATGTCCTCATGCATAGCGTGAGGATGTCCAGTGTCAGTTAGGTGACCAAAAGTTAGGGGCCCCGGAAGTCCATTTAGTGGCTTTCTGGTAGACAGCCACTAGAGGTGGAGTTAACCCTCAAAGGTAATTATTGCAGTTTATTAAAGCAGGGTTTAGGGACCTGGGACATTGCACCCAGATCACTTCAATGAGCTGAAGTGGTATGGGTACCTATAGTGACCCTTTAACTTTTATTTGAGATATACAAACACAATCTATGCTAAAACAGCAAGATGAAAGGTAAAACATATATAAAATGATAATTGATTAAGACAATCCACACAGCTACTAGAGTAGTGCTACGAATGACCTAATATATCACTTGGTCACAAAATTGTGTATGGATAAACGTTCAACACCTATCAGAGAAACAGCTGCAATAGTGTTTGTAACAAGGACATTGAGTAGCGTAAATATATCCTCCAGAGGTAACAATGTGGCAAAGATAACTGCTCCATAGATCAGAAGATAGATAGATAAATAGAAGACCCAGGAATAAGCAAACCACCCATGTGTAAATAAACCGAATTATAAACATGAAGCCAAACTGCACAATAAATGAACACTTAAAGGAACACTAATAAAAAAAAACAAGTCCTACGCTCACTCCCATCACTCCTGGGCGGCAGCAACGACCACAGTACACATAAGCCCCAATACATACAGCAAAAACCAAAGAAAAAGTTACCTGTGCTCTCTCCTAAATCCCTATTAAGTTACTCCAATGGCCATCGGAGGGAATGCCCGCCCGCCAACGCCAAGGCAGACCCCCTTAGGTGGGTCCCACAGTGACCCTTCACCTTGTTTCCTTGAGCCTCTGGCAAAGATATCTCTAATGAGACAGAGAGGAACACTGCACAAGGCATCATGTGATGGAGATATTACCTCAATAAGGAATTTTGGGGCAGGTAAGTTTTTATTACCTTACTTCCACTGTGTTATTCACCTCAGTAAATGCGTAAATAGCGTTTTGTGAGGTGAGAGAACTTCTCTTGATTGATATTTCCTCATTAGCCATGTGTGAAGCACTTACAGCGAGAATAGTAACATTGGTAGAAGATATCAACTTACAACCATGTTCTTTCCACTCCTCCTGTTCCTTGTTGTCCGCTACTGGAAAAACAAAAACAAAACCATCAGTTAAAATAAGCTTGAAAGTGATAGATGTTTAGAAAATAACTGTTCCAGCAGAAAGCATTATTTCATCTGAATGTATTAAGAATGTATTCACCTCAGTAAATGCAGAAATAGCGTTTTCTGAGGTGAAGGAACTTGCCTGGAGTGACAGTTCCTTTCTAACCATGTGTGAAGCACATACAGTGAGAATAGTAGCAGTTAGTAGTTGATACCAACTTACAATGACAACTTCCCATCTTCTTCTGTGTCTTGTTGCTGTCTGCTGGAAAAACAAAAATGAAACATCAGTCATTAGAAACTTAAAAGTGACAGATGTTTAGAGAATGACTGTTCCAGCAGGAATCATTATTTCATCTGAATGTATTTTGTTTAATTTTAGTCTAAATGAACGTCTATTAAATAGCATGCAAATCATAGATAAAACTAGGAAACCGTAAACAATTATATTATAGATAATAAAACTACAAAAATATATATTTTTCAGAAAAACAGAGACATTACATTAGAAATCTTTCTGTAAGGTGTATTCTAGGCACCCACCCATATGTTAGGTCCAATGTGAAGGTTAGGGGAGGTGTGGGTAGGGCTGCATAAACAGAAACAAAAGTGATTTAACTCCTAGATGGCAGCAAATTGAGCAGCGAGACTTCAGGGGCATGATCTATACACCAAAACGGCTTCATTAAGCTAAAGTTGCTTTAATGACTATAGTATTCCTTTAAAGGGACACTATAGGTACCTAGAACACTTTACCTGTCACCTTAACCCTAGTTTTAGGGTTAACCAGTTTTAGGGAAACTGCAACGTTTACATTGCAGGGTACAGACTGCCACTAGACACACTTCCTGCATATTCACGGAGTTTAACTCCCTGAAACAATGAGGACGTCCAGCGTCTTCAAAATCTCCATTGTAAAGCATTTATCAATCTTGTCCTAAGAGGGAAGGACTAATGCGTGCGTGGCGTTTTCCGCACAAATGCGCATTAGTTTTCCCATCGGCATGACATTGGAAGAGGAGTCTGGCGAGGGACCTCCGCAGTGGAATCGTTTAAAGGCTACCTACAGATAAGGGACTCTAGAGGGAAAGGGGAACTATAGCTTTAACAAACAATACAGTTTTGCATTCCTAATGCTATACTGTTCCTTTAAAACTTCTGAGTTGGATGTGAATAATCACATTGAAACTAAACCCACCCAAAAGCCCCTGCAGTAAGCAAAATATGATAACTACAAATATATTTGGAAAATAGTCCATTGATTACTGCATAATTGTCTGCATTTTAAACTAATCAAATACTATTTCTGAAATAGGATTGGATGGGATAGCGAAATAGTTTTTTTTCATTATTTAAAACATTCTGCGAAAAAGAATAATTTTTAAGAATAACAGCTTAAAACACAACACGGCTGAATTTACCTCCTTTAAACGTTACATTGTGAGTACAGGGAGAAACGCAGAGAGAAACGGATGCGAAAATAACGAGGCATTGCGCTAAAACCCGATGCATTTTTAAATGGTGGTAAGATACAGCTGCAGAGACGTAACAGGTGGTGTTGGGTTTTTAGACAGAGACCGCAATCGCTGGACGGTTATCGTGAATACGTTTTTGATTTCTGAAAAAAATAAAAGTAGATCACATAATTATACATGAGAATCAATGTCACCATCAAATATAATGTCTGAATAATAGCTTTCCATGTGTCTGTCTAATCCGCTATTTGTAGGACACGAGCTTGTCACATATTGTCTCCTAAAACAAGAAACATGCATTGGAGCTTAATGTAACTAAACAGAGAGTGTTATTTGGGACTTATATGTACTAACATTTCAAAAGCTTTCTGTGCTGCATACTGCAGCTGTATGTAAATGGATAGATATTTGAAAGATAGTTATCGATAAAGAGAAATATTTATCACATTCTTATATGTTAAATGCTGGGTAATAACCCTATGCACAAATCATAGCTATGTAGAAATGCCTTATACACATATTTGAAACTGAATGAAAACCGCCAGTTTGTAAGGATTCTGTGATTATTATATAATTTTTGGACAGTTCAGCTTAAAGGGGCACTGTACTGCCCTACACAAAAAAATAACAACATAAAATCACTCTTTAATAGATACAACCCAAATAAAAACATGTATGCTTTTAGATATGCATTTATTAAATTTGGAGTATATTTAAAACACATTACAAAAGCTGGATTTTTCTTGTCTCAAGCCCTCCCCTTTTAACCCCGCCCAGACTTTCTGTGGCTGCCCAATCACAGACTTCCCTGTGCAGCTGCCTGTGCATACAAACCATGGTAAGTAGTTAAACTGTTTTAAAATGGTTTGCCACTTTGCTGGGTATGTCCAGGCCAGCCTCCTTTTATGTTAGCACCAATGGAGATGTTTCGTTCAAATATGGACGAAATTGTTATAGTTATTGCAGAAAGGTAACTCCTGCTTTAGATATAGCAGAACTGGAGACCAGGCAGGAGAGGCAGAAGGGACCATGTAAGTGTGTAACGGTTTAGAAAACAGTTTGACTATTTACTGTAGAGCAGCGTTTCCCAATTGGTGTTCCGCGGAATCCTAGGGTTCAGGACAACAAAATTGGGGTTCTGCCGTGAATCGCCACATCCAAGTTGGCTGCCGCTCCCTACTGTTCCCGGAAGGTATGGAAAAAGGAGAGATTGCGCAATCTAGATTAAGAGATTGCGAGATTGTGCAGTTATGTATGCCTGCCGTCTGCCTGGCCGTCATTAGCCCGCCCTCCGTCAGCCATCAGCCATTTTATATCCACTCGATGATAGAGAGTGGAAGCATTCAAGTCCTCAGATCACAATACTGGCAACAGGAGAAATTATTTATTTTACTGCCATTTAGAGATTACTGCCCTTTGTGGCATATGAGGATAGGTTTATTTTATTTTTATTGTTTTGTAGAGATTGTGTAAAAAGTCTGCAGCTGAAAACAAGTTACTTGGGTTGGACTTTTCATATTTTTTTGGTTAAACATATATATATATTGTGATAAGGTGAATGGGGTTGTTTGTGAGGGCGTTTATATATTTCCGCTAAATCGTCCAGAGGGGCATATGACGTTTAACCCCTGTGTTATATGCAACATAAATTAACATTCAGATATGGGCCCCTGGGCTAGAGCATTCGGAGAGTAGGGTGGACCGGTGCTCCACTCCTCCGTTTACAGGTAACTGGGAGAAAAAATGTCCAGGCCAGGAATTCAGACTGTCTCCAGCCCATTGCTCACCTGCAAGTAGCCTTTAGATCATAAGCTCATGGGCTGCCTAGCTAAGCACTTTGCATAAAAGAGCTTCAGTGGTTAGATATCAGCTTATGAGCAGGGCACTCTCTACCTTTTGTATTTGTCTGTGTATATTGTACGTTCTCCGCTAATTGTACAGCGCTGCAGAATATGTTGCCGCTTTATAAATACCAGTAATAAATAACAATATTTATAATATAACACTAATTAATTAGCTGCAGAAATTGAATAAATCCCTCCCTGCTAGGCTGGTGACTGAGCACTGGAGTGCAGAAAAGTGACAGTAAACAAGGTTGGTGAAAACTGTGTTTTGTTTAAGTTTAACTTCTGATAGATAAGGACCTGAATGTTAGTAAGAGCTCAGTAAGAGCTAGCTAGGGTTTTGTTTGTAGGGATTTCTATTATATTTCTTTGGTATTATTTCTGATGCTGCCTCCTGAGTGGATTTCAAAATAAAGTGCCTGAATTTATGTAAATCAGTGGTAGTCAACCTTTTTCTAACTACCGCCCACTAATGCATCTTTTTGGTTGAAAAAATTTCCTTACCGCCCACCAGTTTTCGCGCAAGTGCGGAATATTTTTTTCGAAAGGAGGGTGTTTTAAAAAAAATAAATGTACGTACATTTATCTTTTTATTTGCAATTAATGCATGTTTATAATGTTTTTAACTTTATAAAAAGTTTAATGAGAAAACAATAAAGTAAATTGAAATTACCTTTACTAGTGATTAATGAGATCCTTGAGGTTGTAAGGAACAAACGAAGGTCTCCTCTTTCGGTGATATTCAGACGACTTCTCTGTTTGCGCATAATATGATTTCTCATCTGTGCGTCAGCTCCCCTCTTCTCCCTCCTCAATTCCCCTCCCCACCTTTTTTCCCCCTTTTTTAACCTTCCTTATAGCAATGCCCAGTAGGAAGGCTGAGCTAGGTATCCCACTATAACAGACTGGCACACATACATACAGACATACAGACACACATACAGACATACAGACAGACAGGCACACACACACACACACAAAGACATACATACAAAGACACATACACATACAGATAGACACAAGAAACAGACACACATACATACACACACACGACACATACATACACACATATATACAGACAGACACACACACACGACACATACAAAGACATACATACAAAGACACACACACACACACACACAATACATACATACAAAGACACACACACACAAGACATACATACAAAGACACACACACAAGACATGCATACAAAGACACACACACACACACACACAAAACATACATACAAACACACACAAGACATGCATACAAAGACACACACACAACATACATACAAAGACAAGACACACATATATACAGACATACACACAGACACAAACAAGACATACATACAAAGACAAGACACATGTATACAGACATACACACACACAAGACACATACATAAGACACACACAGGACATACATACAAAGACAAGACACACATATATACAGACATACACACACACACAAGACACATACATAAGACACACATACAGACACACACACAAGACATACATACAAACACAAGACACATGTATACAGACATACACACAAGACACATACAAGACATACATACAAACACAAGACACATGTATACAGACATACACACAAGACACATACATAAGACACACACAAGACATACATACAAAGACAAGACACACACACATAAGACACACAACAAGACATACATACAAAGACAAGACACATGTATACAGACATACACACACAAGACACTTACATAAGACACACACAAGACATACATACAGACACACACAAGACATACATACAAAGACACATACACAAACAAACACACATTATATTTAAGTCACCCTCCTGTTTCCTACCTTTAAGGTGCAGGAGGGTGACTTTCCCTGGGGTCCAGTGGTGGCTCAGGTGCATGGGAGTCAGAGTTCCCACTCTGACTCCCTCCTCCTCCTTCCTCCTGCGCGGGCTCTCTGTATGCTGGGAGGAGTGACCGGGGAATCACTTCCTCCCAGCAGATTTGATGTCATCACAGGGGGCCCGGTCGCGCTGTTAAAGCGCCCAGCGCTGACCGGGCCCCCTCACAATCCACATCCATCGGGTGGCCCTGACAGCATGGGCCACCCGATGGACTCCTCCATATGCGGCCCCGGCGGTTTGCCGCCGGGGCCGCAAGTGGTGATGGCGGTACCCAGTCACAGTGGTACCGCCGGCTCGCGCGCGCCCGCCCGCCTGCCCAATTTATAAAAAAAAAAATTGAAAATCCCTACCGCCCACCTGGAATCCTGAAACGCCCACTAGTGGGCGGTAGGGACCAGGTTGACGACCCATGATGTAAATCCTACAATACTGCATATGTTTAAACTGTAGAGGACCGTGTTTTTTGCAATACAGGATCACAATACATATATTATTCTGCTTACTATCTGTAGACATCAGTGATATACCAGCATCCTTTGCAGTCTGGTAATGAGATCTGTTTAAAAGTGTTCTAATCTTTTTGCTGTGAGACAGACTCAAAATCCTGCTTCAATTAAGTTCTTTCTAAAACTTTTATTAAAAAACCAAGAAACAAACAAAAAAAAAAAAAACAGCATCCATTGTAGACAGGTGGTGAGATCTGCGTTTTTTTTTTTTTTTCCAACCAACAACAACGAATTTGGACATCTGGAAAAAATAAGGAACTATCAAGAGAAAAATTACTAGTTCTAACTGTTCGGCACTTAAAAAAACGAGAAAGACGATGCAACAAGAAATCAAGGAAACAGCAGGAAGTGATGTAAGACGATGAAGGGGCAGGGCGTCGGAGTATGAGCAGGAGAGACTTTAGCAAGTGCTCAAGACTCACTGAGGGAGAGAATGCTGGATGAGGACTGACTGAGAGCAGCCCGAAATCTGTGGAATTAGTGGAGACCAGGAGAGAACCTGCAATTTGTTATCAAAGGGATTGGATGGTGTCAGCATGTGCAGAGTTGAAGTGAGCAGAGACCTGCAGAAAGACGCTGTCACGGTTCTCGCCACAACATCCAGTCTGCCAGACAAGGTCACCCCAGGAGTGCCCAGCAGGGGATTTGAACCCTGGACTTTGGCTTCTTGAATCCTGCTCTTTTGCCACTGTGCTATCCAGCCATTTATAGTATTGCCTTAATAGGTGTCCTTGCCTTGTTTCCAGCACTGGGAGCTGAACTTACCCATGGCTGCTCTAGCACACTTGTATCCCATATTAATTGGCTGGATATAAAAGCCTGCCTCACCCTGGGAAGGGTGTCAGTTCATTGACTCTGGTTCCCTTGTTTGGTTCCTGTCTCTCCGTATCAGCATTCCAGTATTTCCTGACTGATTCTGGCTTCTGACCTTGGCTTTCCTCCTGGACTACTCTGATCTCTGGCTTCCCTGATTTTGGCTTTCCTTGACTACGCTTCTGCTAATCCCTGCTGTACTGCGACTTTGAGCACTTTTAATGGAAAGCCCCCGTGCACAGACTCACAGGTCAGGTGGCGTCTTACCTGGTCACCCTGGTCTGTGTCTACTTTGCAAGGGTGAGCGTATAACTCTGCGAGCTGGACTCCCCATCAGGTAAGACTCCTTACATAATGAACTGACCTCATATGGAGTCTGCAGATTTTTACAAAAAGTAGAAAAGAGAGGCGTTGCCATAATGATCTCAAACACAGTGAAATATGTATATAGAAAAATACAAAAGGGCAAGAAAGTGGACTCTCCATCTAAAAACTTAGCGAAGGCATTTCAAGAGACCCTTGCAACATTTAAACTATGGGATGTTTGGCATACCCTAAACTCACTGGACTCAGATTTTACATATTTTTTAGAAACAATGTCAATCTTTTTCAAGATTGGACATGTTTCTAACTACTGCTGACTCAATATGAAACTGCCAGAAAAGTATGATAAGATCTTTTGCATGGTCTGATCACGAACCCCTCCTTTTGCCTATTAAAACTTCATGTACAATGGAAAGGAATCAGTGGAGAATTAAAGATTTACTCCTACAAAATACCTGATAATCATAAAGAATTAAATGAAAAAAAAATCAAATTAGCAAAATTAAAGAGGCGATCAAAGAACAGATGCTATTGAGAGCAAATAGATCACTGGTAACATTTAAACAAAAATGCTGTTACCTGGGAATTAGAGCAGACAAAGTATTAACAAACCAACTAAGGAAGGAACAGGCTAGTGCTAGGATCATTAAAATTATCACAGAAAATGGAGCAGCTATAAGTCCAAAGGATATAGGTAAAGCTCTCTTGGGCTAATATTCCTCGCTTTATAATATTCCAGCGGGTGCGCAAAACAAGCTAAGCATTGAGAACTATTTAAAAGAGCTCAAATTACCAACTTTAAACTCAGAACAAAATACTAAATTAGAATCTCCACTTAATACTGGAGAGGTTGAAGAGGCAATAGCCAGTTTAAAAAAATAATAAATCTCCTGGTCCAGATGGCTTCTCAAATTCATTTTATAAAAAAATGTCACCTATCATATTGTCAGGATCGGGACAGGGATCCAACACGCAGGGTACAAAGAGTGGAAAGGTACGTATACCGGGCCTTAGAATGGCCGGACTAACGTACCGAGAGTAATAGAGAATAGTCAGAGACAAGCCGAGGTCGAGGGAACGAGAAGACAGATAAGCGAGAGACAAGCCGGGTCAAGGGATAACAGAGAAGCAGGGTAGTACAACAAGCCGAGTCAAAACCAAATAGAGCAAACTAGAATACCAGAGCACTGAGTGACTAGACAAGCTAGAACCACGACAGGGCAATGAGCTGAAGTGAGAAGTAAGCTTAAATACTCTGGCTCCGGATGAAGGACACGCCTCTGACAAGTACCGATTGGATATCGGACACTTGAGTGGCAGGTCGCTCGTGATAGCGCCATGACGTCACGTATTGAGCGTCCCGCTAGAAAAGGACGTGGATTCCTCGCGGTCGGTGTTTAAGTGACTGGATGAACCGCGAGGAACGAAGGAAACAGCTCGTTTGGACGGATAAATCACTAAGTCTCTACCTCTTTTAGAGGTAGAGGCCTCAGGTACCCTGACAGTACCCCCCCTCTCAGATACGCCCACCAGGCGGAAGGAACCGGGACGAGATGGGAAGCGGAGGTGAAATGCTCTGCGAAGGCGAGAAGCATGAACGTCCTCCTGAGGTACCCAACTCCTCTCCTCAGGACCATATCCCCTCCAGTTGACCAGATATTGCAATTTTCCCCTTGAAATTCTGGAATCAATGATGGAGCTGACCTCGTACTCTTCCCGACCCTCCACCTGAACAGGACGAGGTGAGGAAACCTTAGAGGAGAATTTGTTGCAAATAAGAGGTTTCAACAAGGAGACATGAAAAGAGTTAGGAATGCGTAAGGCAGGTGGCAGAGCAAGGCGATACGCAACCGGGTTGATACGAGTGAGGACCCTGTAAGGACCTATGTAGCGAGGAGCAAATTTCATAGATGGAACTTTTAGGCGAATATTCTTAGTACTCAACCACACCCTATCCCCAGGAACAAAGACAGGAGCCGCTCTTCTATGCTTGTCAGCGTGTTTCTTGAACAACGAGGAATTATGTAACAGAATTTGCCGAGTCTGATCCCACAATTTCTTCAGGTTGGCGACATGATCATCAACCGACGGTATCCCCTGAGAAGAGGAAACCGAAGGAAAAATCGAAGGATGAAAGCCATAGTTCATGAAGAAAGGGCTAGAGCGAGTTGAATCACAAACAAGGTTATTGTGTGCGAACTCCGCCCAAGGAATCAGACCGACCCAATCGTCCTGGTGTTCGGAAACAAAGCAACGTAGATACTGTTCGATCTTTTGATTGGTACGTTCAGCAGCTCCGTTAGACTGAGGGTGATAGGCAGAGGAGAAGTTCAATTTGATACCCATTTGAGAACAAAAGGATCTCCAGAAACGTGAGACAAATTGAGATCCTCTATCAGAAACAATCTCCGAAGGAATCCCATGTAGGCGAAAAACCTCTCTCGCAAAAATCTCCGCCAATTCAGGAGAAGTCGGAAGTTTAGGTAATGGCACGAAATGGGCCATCTTAGTAAATCTATCCACCACCGTGAGAATAACAGTCTGTCTCTTGGAAGCAGGCAAATCAACGATAAAGTCTATGGACAAACAGGACCAAGGTTTCTCAGGAATGTCCAAGGGGTGTAACAGACCACATGGAGATGCATGAGGTTGTTTAGTCTTGGCACAAGTCTCACAAGCTGCGACGAACTCCTCAATATCTTTTCGTAGTGAAGGCCACCAGAAATCCTTGGATATCAGAGAGTATGTCTTGCGAATACCAGGATGACCAGCTACTTTACTTTCGTGAAAACATTGTAAGAGCTCCAGTTGGAGTTCAGGAGGAACAAAGTTTCTTCCCTCAGGAGTGTTTCCAGGAGCTAGATGTTGTGACTTCAAGATCTGGTCAAGTAGCGGAGAATGAATTTTGAGACTGGTATTAGCAATAATATTGCATTTGGGTACAATGGAGGACAAAAGTGGTTCAACTGAAGCAGAAGGCTCATATTGGCGAGATAGAGCATCGGCTTTAGAATTCTTTGAGCCAGGTCTGTAAGTCAGAACGTAATTGAAATGGGTAAGAAACAACGACCAACGAGCCTGCCTGGAGGACAAACGCTTGGCCTCTCCGATATAAGACAAATTTTTGTGGTCTGTTAGAATGGTAACAGGATGTAATGTACCTTCCAATAAATGTCTCCACTCTTTCAAAGCCTTGATAACCGCTAGTAATTCTCTGTCACCAATGTCATATCTGCTCTCAGTACCGGACAATTTTTTAGAGAAAAATCCACATGGATGTAATGGTTTATCAACACCCAACCTTTGAGATAGGACAGCACCTAAACCAGTCTCTGATGCGTCTACCTCAAGTAGAAAAGGCAGGGAAGTGTCGGGGTGAACTAAAATTGGAGCGGAAGCGAAAAGCTCCTTGAGAGTTTTGAACGCAAGAAGAGCTTCAGTAGTCCAATTCTTAGTATCAGCCCCCTGTTTGGTCATATTAGTGATAGGAGCGATAATAGAAGAATAGCCCTTAATAAAGCGCCTATAATAATTAGAAAAACCAATAAATCTCTGTACGGCTTTAAGACCTTTGGGTAAAGGCCACTCTAGAATGGACTGGAGCTTATCCGGATCCATCTTAAATCCCTCCCCAGAGATCACATAGCCGAGAAAGGTTACCTGGGTTTGATCAAAGCTACATTTCTCCAACTTGCAGTATAAGCCATGCTGGAGAAGCTTGTGCAAAACCCTCCTGACTTGCTTGTGATGAGTCTCAATCTCACTAGAATGTATGAGTATATCATCTAGGTATACAATGACGCAATCTTGCTGAAATTCCCTAAGAACCTCATTTATCAGATCCTGGAATACAGCTGGTGCATTGCATAACCCAAAAGGCATAACAGTATATTCATAGTGACCATATCGAGTATTGAATGCCGTCATCCACTCATGTCCCTGCTGGATTCTCACCAAGTTATATGCCCCTCTGAGGTCTAACTTGGTGAAAATTGTAGAGCCCTTCAAACGATCGAAGAGTTCAGTGATCAAGGGAATCGGATAGGCATTTTTAATGGTTATCTTATTTAGGCCTCGATAATCAATACAAGGTCTCAAAGAACCATCCTTCTTTTCAACAAAAAAAAATCCAGCCCCGGCAGGGGAGGAGGACCTCCTAATGAATCCCTTGTCTAAATTTTCGTGAATATACTCCTCTAGAACTGAGTTCTCTTTCGTAGATAACGGGTATACATGACCTCTGGGGGGCATGGTACCAGGGAGTAGGTTAATTTTGCAATCAAAGGACCTGTGTGGGGGTAAGGTATCGGCTTTCTTTTTGTCAAATACTGCCTTTAAATCTAGATACTGAGGCGGAATTTGTGTCTCTGTAGGATTGTCAGAGTTAGCCGATGTGTTGGTTAATCCGAGAGGTGAGACCTTCCGCAAGCATTTCTCTTGACAATTCTGTCCCCACGAAACTATCTCCCCTGACTCCCAATTAATAATAGGGTTATGTCTCCTCAACCAGGAGTACCCCAGGACTATGGGAATAGACGGAGAAGAAATGAGCAGTAAGGATATGTCCTCTCTATGTAGGATGCCAACAGTTAAGTTAATCGGTATGGTCTCATGGAAAATAACAGGCTCAAGTAACGGTCTACCATCGATGGCCTCAACAGCCAGTGGTGTCTCTTTTAACTGGGATGGAATAGCATGCTTGGCAGCAAAACCCTGATCTATAAAGCTCTCAGCAGCTCCAGAATCGATTAGTGCCATAGTCTTAACTACTCCCTTTTCCCACTTTAAAGAAACGGGTAACAGAAGCCTGAGCTCTTTGTAGTTGTGAATAGAGGACAAAGTAGATACACCCAAGGCCTGTCCTCTAGAGAAACTTAGGTGCGAGCGTTTCCCGAACGATTAGGACAATTTAGGCGTAAATGACCTCTGACTCCACAATACATACATAAACCCTCCCTTCTCCTGTACTGTCTCTCCCTCTCTGTGAGATGAGTACTGCCTATCTGCATAGGTTCAGAAATACATAAGTCCTCGAACTCAGAATTTTGAAAGGTAGGCGCTAGTTTAAAGGAGGGTCTACGGGTCCTATCTCGAGTGTTCTGCCTCTCTCTTAGGCGTTCATCAATACGAGATATAAAAGAAATTAAATCCTCCAAATTTTCAGGGAGTTCTCTAGTAGCGACCTCGTCAAGAATTACATCTGATAACCCATTCAGAAACACATCTATATAAGCCTGTTCGTTCCACTTAACTTCTGCCGCCAAGGACCTGAACTCTAGTGCATAATCCACAAGTGTTCGATTGTCCTGTCTAAGGCGCAACAGTAATCTAGCTGCATTGACCTTTCTACCAGGAGGGTCAAAAGTTCTTCTAAACGCAGCTACAAAGGCATTATAATTATAGACTAGTGGATTATCATTCTCCCATAAAGGATTGGCCCATCTCAGAGCTTTCTCAATGAGTAAAGTAATAACAAATCCAACCTTCGCTCTATCTGTGGGATAAGAGCGGGGTTGTAATTCGAAATGGATGCTAATCTGGTTCAGAAAGCCACGACACTTCTCCGGTGACCCGCCATAACGTACTGGTGGGGTAATACGGGAAGAAGCACCTACAGTGGCTACCTCTAGACCTGAGACTGCAGGAGAAATAGAAGGAGTACGTGTCTCCTCAGGTGGATTACTAGCACGAGACAAAAGTGCCTGTAGTGCCAAAGCCATCTGATCCATCCTATGCTCCATGGCGTCAAACCTGGGATCCGAAGAACCAAGCTGACTGTTTGTACCTGCAGGATCCATTGGCCCTGTCATAATGTCAGGATCGGGACAGGGATCCAACACGCAGGGTACAAAGAGTGGAAAGGTACGTATACCGGGCCTTAGAATGGCCGGACTAACGTACCGAGAGTAATAGAGAATAGTCAGAGACAAGCCGAGGTCGAGGGAACGAGAAGACAGATAAGCGAGAGACAAGCCGGGTCAAGGGATAACAGAGAAGCAGGGTAGTACAACAAGCCGAGTCAAAACCAAATAGAGCAAACTAGAATACCAGAGCACTGAGTGACTAGACAAGCTAGAACCACGACAGGGCAATGAGCTGAAGTGAGAAGTAAGCTTAAATACCCTGGCTCCGGATGAAGGACACGCCTCTGACAAGTACCGATTGGATATCGGACACTTGAGTGGCAGGTCGCTCGTGATAGCGCCATGACGTCACGTATTGAGCGTCCCGCTAGAAAAGGACGTGGATTCCTCGCGGTCGGTGTTTAAGTGACTGGATGAACCGCGAGGAACGAAGGAAACAGCTCGTTTGGACGGATAAATCACTAAGTCTCTACCTCTTTTAGAGGTAGAGGCCTCAGGTACCCTGACACATATCCCCATATTTATCAGAAACATTTAATAAAATTAAAGCGAACAAACTTTTTCCAAGAGAATTGCTGCAAGCCAAAATAGTGCCCATTCCAAAAGAAGACAGAGATAGAACCAGAGTTACAAACTATAGGCCTATGTCACTAATTAATTGTGATACAAAAATATATTTGTCAATACTTGCTGAAAGATTGAAAGGAATAATGCCACTCCTAGTACATCAAGATCAAGTGGGATTTAATTAAAACAGATATGCACGTAATAACACCAGGAAAATAATAGATATATTGAGCTATACTGGATCTAAAGATATTCCCACACTGGCCCTGTCATTGGATGCTGAGAAAGTCTTTGACAGGGTCAGATGGAATTTTTTACAAGAAGTATTAAAAAGCTGTAATTTTGGAAATTTAATAAGGGTACGCAATAATGGCCATATATTCTTCACTAACTGCAATCATTTCTGGTCAAGTTTCTTAACATCTAGTTTCTATATAAATAACGGCACTCAGCAAGGCTGTCCTCTAGCGCCAATGTTATACATCTTGACCTTAGAGCCTTTACTTCAAAAATAAGGCAAGATGAAAACATAAAAGGAGTGAATATAAACAGTTTAGAATGTAAATGATCAGCATACGCAGATGATTTAATTTTAACAGTTACATCTCCTAAAATATCTGTGAAAGCTCTATTCGAAATTTTAAATATATATGGAAAAATGACCAATTATAAATGAAATATAGGGAAAACTGTAACATACAGTATGGAACCTGAACAAACTGCCTTATTAGAATAAACTTATCCTTTTCAATGGCCCCAGGAAGGGTTAAAATATTTAGGTATAACGATCCCTAAACAAATAGAAAATCTTGCAGAAGCCAACTTCTCGCCCCTAATTAAAGACGAAACTCAGAAATTAAAGACCTGAAAGGAGGCCTTTGTTTCTTGGATGGGCAGAGTCAATGTAATTAAATCATACATTTTGGAGGGGCGGAGCCAAGCGCTCAAACGAAATGGCCGCAACTACCTAGAGCTCCGACAACGGAGAACAAAAAACGGGGGAAAATTACCGCACCCGACACACCACGGAAAGTAGACACCCCCCACCTCGATACACCCGGTCGGGAGATACAATCCGATGCCTTTCCTGTTCCCGCAACCCAGCAGGAAGACACGCCGGAGGCCTGGGGCCTACTCCGGGCCTCGCAACGCTCGAGCCTCGTGGGAAATACCGGAGTGGCCGGAGACCTACTTATACTCCCCTCCACACCAGACCCAGCACGCCCCAAAGCCCACAAAGCAAAAAAAACCACAAAGCCCCCCTGACAACAACCAGAGACACTCAGGACATAGGCGTGATGTTACAGCGCCCAGCTACCGCGACGGCGGCTCAGGGGCAATCTGAGGGCCCGAAAGCACAAGAGGGACCTGCAGAAAGGCCCACTCACACCACACAGTCTGAACTGAACATAGTGGAGCAGACATTGGTACCCAACCAAACGCCGGCCACGAAACAGGATATAGCGGATTTACTACACGAAATGCGGCGGTTACATGCTGCTGACCTGGACTTACTCAAGAAGGAAATCACAGCGGTTGTAGTCCGTACTCAGGCCTCCGAGGATGGCATCCTGGAGCTCAGACAAGAGGTACAGGACATAAAAGAAACCCTGAATCAACTGCAAGCATCCCAAACCGCGCTCCTAACTAGAGCGGACCAAGCCGAGGACCGCCACAGGCGCCTTAATGTTAAAATAAGGGGCATCCCTGACTCTGTCAATCTAACGGAATTGCCCCACTACATCAGGAGGCTCACCACATCGATAATGCCACACATGCAGGCAAAGAAACTTACCTTTGAGAGCCTCTTCCGAATCCCGACACCACGGCAAGCACCAGCTGGAGCACCACAGGACGTGATAGTCCGATGCCACTCGACCACCGATAAAATCCAAATGATGACAGCAATTCGGGGCAAAACTCCGCTTAATTTTGAAAACGCGCAACTAACGTTCTACCAAGACATAACCCGCTCCACGATGCTATGGCGTAAATCGATGGGCCCAGCGACCAGCCAACTCCGCAACGCTGGCGTGGACTACCGGTGGGCCCTACCACGTACCCTCTTAGTCACCAAAGACGGGAACACGAAGAGACTGTCCAACCTACAAGAAGCAACCACGTACCTGCAAACTATGGGTCTCCCTGCACTAACTGAGGAAAGAGCAACTACCTCGGGCTCACACGACTGGGACCCGGAGAGATCGGTGCCCTTCACCCCGAGAGACAACGAACGCCCAGCAGCCCCAACCTGAAAGAACTGTGCTCACTAACAGGGAACAGTAGTACCCGGCAAAACTTGAACTCTGGCTAAAAACACTCCGCTCACAAGTTATCGGTTAACGTTCAGTTTATTTAACTTTGTTTGCCTCTACAAGGCCTCTCCTGTAAACTGATGTGGCGCAATGCACACCTACAAAGCTCACGGTGACATAGGTCACTCAATGCACACAGGTTAGACACATACCAACACACTCATGCACTTCACTACACGGGAGGTTGAAACAACTCCGAGATGGCCTCATACCCACCCTCACGGAACCCCGGCAAGAGACGGGATCACTATAGCGACACCCCCCACACACACACAAGTCTCTGCCAACAGGAGACACCCTCTACCGAACACCACAGACAAACGATTACTCTAGGAACAACAGGCGCCCACACTTTCTATAATGTTAAGGCGCAGAATACAGCAGACCGGGTAGAGTGTATGACACCGGGAAGGCACACTGATACCGCCTCACAATACCGCAGCACACGAACAGACACACGACAGACGTAAAAACATCCGAGAAACTTTACAAAATTACATTATATACATGCAAATATCAAACGACTTTAATGCTAACTTTGTATGTGAACGTTTTATCACTTGTCAAAAATGCACATGAGAAGAAACAAAAAACAAAAGCAGAACTTACAAAGAATGTAGCAGGTACCGGGGAATGTTAACTACATGACTAGCTCAGTTTACCCACTGACTTCTACCACTGAATAGCACTAGATAGCCCCAATACACATGAAAATGTACCCCCGGCTGCACTGAACATATTATTGACGAACGCAGTGCTAGCTTTACTGTACTGCCACGACTATATTGATCCATGTTACGACCCAACAGCATGGCGAAGGCAAACGAACCACGCTCCTTAATTTTACATACGTAGCCAGTTACTAAGACCGAATGACACTCTACACCACCTTTATGTAGGCATTTTTAACCTGACAACACAAAGTCGTTTATAATATAAAATGAAGCGGACACTCATGTAAGAATGTATCAGTGTTATTGACCACTGTCTATATGTGCATTTACCATGATATATTTTTCCTTATTCTTCTTTACTGTAACGTATCCATAAAGCTTCAATAAAATAAAGACATTTTGCCTATTTGGTCTTATAACTTTAGGATGATTCCTTTTAAAAGTACCATGCCAATATATAAAACTATTTCAAATACTGGTAGAAAAATTCTTATGGTTTAATAAAAGGCCGTGCACACTAAAAGATATGTCCTCTATATCAAAAGAAAACTCAGGGCGGTGTAAACTTCCCAGATATTTTAGAGATCAATTCGCAAGTAGCCTGACCCAAGTTCACCAAATATTAATGACACCTCAAAAAAAAACGTGATTGGTACAAAATAGAACAGCACTTAACAAAAGTTGATAACCTGGAAACATTATTGTGGTGTAAACAATCAGAATTAGAAAAAATCTTGTTGAAAGCTGATTGTATAGTCTTGACCAATATTCTCGATGACTGGTTTCAATTCAAGAAAAAAAAACTGAGCATTTTGCTATGACTACTCCATTAGAAACTTTGAAATATAATATTACGGATTTTAAACTCCCACTAAGTCTTCAAAAAAAATAAAAATAAAAAAAAATAAGAATTCAAGACCTTTATACTTTAAGAAAATTTAAAACTTTAAATCAGTTTCAACGAGAATATGAATGCACAGTGAAAGATCACTTCCCACTGATTAAAATAAAATATTACCTTAGCTCTGAACTAAGTGTAATTGAGGAAAAAAAAAACCATTAAAAGATCAACTCGATAGGTTACTAGGTAACAACTTGAACCAAACAATTGTGAGAGCATGGTATGACTTGTTGGAATTTACCTTACACACAGTAAATATTAAAGGATCACTATAGTGTCAGGAAAACAAAGCGGTTTTCCTGACACTATATAATCCTTGGGGGACCCTCACCCTCAGGGTCCTCCTCCCGTGGCGCTGAAGGGGTTAAAACCTCTTCAGCCACTTACCTTAATCCAGCGCCGGGCTCCCTCGGCGTTGGTGACCTCTCCTCCCCCGCTGACATCAGCTCCCGAGTGGAGCGTAGTGTGCATGCGCGGCAAGTGCTGCGCGCGCATTCAAACAGTCCATAGGAAAGCATTTCTCGATGCTTTCCTATGGACGCTCTGCGCGATGGATGCAAATTTGCATCCAGTGTTGCAGATGCGCCTCTAGCGGCTGTCAGGAAGACAGAAACTAGAGGTTGGATTAACCCCTAATGTAAACATAGCAGTTTCTCTGAAACTGCTATGTTTACATTTGAAGGGTTAAAACCTGAGGGACCTGGCACCCAGACCACGTCATGAGCTAAAGTGGTCTGGTTGATTATAGTGTCCCTTTAAAGCTTTAGAATCATGGAGTGAGGAAATACTAATCCAAATAGATAGGGAATTATGGTGGGAAAGTTGGACTCAAATAGGAAAAGTAACTCACTGTCTATCACTACAGGAACTCCGTTTTAAAGTTGTACACAGATGGCACTTATACCCAGAGAAATTATATAAATTTAAAGCTAAAGACAATCCATTATGTTGGAAGTGTAATAAAGAGACTGGGAATCTGATACACATGTGGTGGTCCTGGGAGAAAATTGAATCCATATGGCGGAAAATCATAGGCGTGCGCACGGGGTGTGCCGGGTGTGCCTGGGCACATCCTAATCCCCGCGGCACGCCTATGTATTGAGACCGGCAGGGGAGATCTCAGGATCCCCCCTGTTGGTCCATGCAGAGCTGGCGCTATCCGAGCGCCGGCTCTGCTCTCAGCCTCCCCTCACCGGCTCACAGGCAGTGAGGGAGGCAGGAGAGGACCCGGGGAGCTATTGCCAGCAGCTCCGCCGGGTTCCTCTCGCGAGATCTGAGCGTTGCCGCGGCAACGCTCAGATCTCGCGTGAGTGAACTCTAGCCCTGCGGGGCTAGAGTTCACTCTCCACTGGACCACCAGGGATGGATGGCGGCAGCAGCAGCAGCAGGATCCCCCCTCCCAGGCATACGGTAAGAAGGGAGGGGGGATAACTGATCTGCCCCCACCTCCACTGGACCACCAGGGAAAGCAGCAAGGAAAGATCCCCCCTCCCTACATAAAGTAAGAAGGGAGGGGGGATATTAAGTAATGTACCTCCACCCCCCACAATCACCCACACACATATACACAGCACCAACACACATACAGCACCCACACACAGCACCCACAGACATACACAGCACCCACAGACATACAGCACCCACAGACATACAGCACCCACAGACAGCACCCATAGGCATACACAGCACCCACAGACATACAGCACCCACAGACATACAGCACCCACACACAGCACCCACAGACATACACAGCACCCACAGACATACAGCACCCACAGACATACAGCACCCACACACAGCACCCATAGGCATACACAGCACCCACAGACATACAGCACCCACACACATACAGCACCCACACACATACAGCACCCACAGACATACACAGCACCCACAGACATACACAGCACCGACACACATACACAGCACCCACACACATACACAGCACCCACAGACATACACAGCACCCACAGACATACACAGCACCCACAGACATACACAGCACCCACATACAGCACCCACACACATACACAGCACCCACACACATACACAGCACCAACACACATACAGCACCCACACACACATACAGCACCCACACACACACACACAGCACTCACACACACAGCACCCTCACACAGCACCCTCACACACAGCACTCTCACACACATTACACAAACAGCACTCTCACACTCACACAGCACACTAACAGTACCCTCACAAACACAAACAGGACCCTAACAAACACACACAGCACACTACCAGTACCCTCACACACAAACATCACCCTCACACACAGTACATTTACAGCACCCTCACAAGTGCACACACACACACAAACACCCTCACCCACATAGTACACTACCAGCACCCTCACACACACATCACACTAACAGCACCCTCACACAGCACACACACAGCTTTGTGTCTGTGTGTGTATATATGTGTATATATACATATATACATACATACATATACATATATATATATATATATGTGTATATATATATATATATATATACACGCTGCGTGTGCTTGTGCTTTAGGGTGCACACCCTAATGCAATAGGCTGCGCACGCCTATGCGGAAAATATTCACTTTAATCTCAGAATTGGCGGGTATAACAATCCCAATGTCACCAGAAACTGCTATTTTCCACTTTGGATTAGACAACTTAACTTTTTCTAATAAAGCCTTGTTAATACAAATACTACTTGCCATGAAAATCATAATAGCAAGGCAGTGGAAAAGCCAAGGTGAACTAGAATGGTTAAGGAATGAAAAAAACAGATAGTTCATGAATGCTTAATGGAAAATGGGTATTATTTAGCAAGACAGAAATTGTTATTATACAAAAAAATATGGGAAAAATGGTTAGCTAAATAAAGCCAGATAGGCTAAAGAAACTAATATAAAGGCAAGCTCAATGAATAGCCTTTTCAAACACCTGTTACAACTACAACCCTTAAAGGGGTCTCCATGCCAAGATTTATTTTGTTTTGTTTTTTGTACTATGTTTAGTTTTATTCTTTTAAATGTTCACTTATTAGTCCCTGCTGAATTAATACACAAGATGAAAGACAAATGAGGACAAAAACATATTTTTCAGCGGACCCTAACGTGTTTTTTTGTCTGTTATTGTATTTTATGTATAATAGGTCAAACTTAATTTTTATGTGCATAATTTGACAAGTATCTATTCATGTTGACTTGTGAAAAAAGGCACATAATGTTTGTATTTTATAAAAGAAATAATAAAAAAAATTAAAAAAAAAGAAAACCGCTCAGAAATAGTTAAATCTACTGTTTCTCAAATATAGACAAGTGGCAAGTCAAAGAAAAGCACACACTGCTAGTCAATATTGACTCAAATAAAGAAAATTTAATGACTGCTACTTGTCATTTGGATTCACAAGTGCCAACAATAACAAACTTTCTGAAGCACAATGTGCACTTTGCAAGAACATATTACCAAACAGGTCGTTAGCACCTGCTAAATTTATGTCGTCATTTTGAGCAAAACCACGCAGAGTACAAAGACAGTTTATGAGCAACACATTTAAAAATGAGAATGAAAAAGCCACTCATTTAAAGGTTTGTGCTATGGCGCAAATCTTTCTGGGCAGTTTCCACGATGTTGGTATAAAGGTTCCATGGGAAAAATTAATTGGGAATCTCTGCTGTAGAGTAATGTCAGCAGACTTCTGGCATCATAACAACCAAAGCAGGCTGTAGTTGTTATGGTGCTTAGAATGCCCCTTTAACCCATTCACTTCCAGAATAGAGTCTTTTTTACTTTCATGTACTTTGCAAAACAAAATGTAGTCCATGAAGTCCTCACCTTCGTTTATCACCCAGGAATGATTACCAGCCTGTACAGGAACAAGATTATCTGCCAGAATCTACTACATATTTAATTCTTGCAAGTTTTCTGAAAGGGTCAACTCACCCCAGTATTCCAAAACAGTTAAGGAAGTTTCAATGGGTGATATCATTTCCACAATCATATAGGGGGAGTAATAAAGGAGCTCTTCTATTTCTCAACTCCCCCCCCCATCCTGACAAACAAGACTTTTTGTTCTGTTTATTGTGTTCCTTTGAAAACCAAGTTCCTGCACTGATTTTATTTGCCACTAGTGGCCTCCCTAACCACTAGCACATAGATTTCCATCTCATTCCCACCTGCCCGGACTAATTCAGATCCTATAAAACAGGGGTTTTCAACCCAGGCGTCAAGGACCACCAATTACCAGTCCAGGATTTAGGGATTACCTGGGTGTGTCTAAGGTGTTTAGAAAAAGAATCTGGATGTGTTGTAAACTGTTGGATTATGTACGCTTTTAATTTGTTTATTTTCTGTACAAATGTATACAATGCCTCAATAAAAACAAAGATTGCCAAAATAAAAATAAAAACCAAGAATATAAAAAAAAAAAAATAACACCTTTGACACACCCGGGTAATCCCTAAATCTTGGACTGAAAGGGGGTCCTTGAGGACTGGGTTGAGAACCCCTGCTATAAAAGGTTACACCCAACTCACCTCATGGCCTTGACGTTGACGTTGATGATTGCCCGAAATACGTCATATCCTGGCTCCTGTGTTATAACCTGAGGACTTATCTTATTGGCTTCAAAACCTGCTCCAGACTTGGCTGAACAACTCTACATTCCTGCTTATTTCCAAGCCTGCTCCATGCAAGCCTGAACAACCCTACATTCCTGATTGACTTCCAACTTGCTTAATTCTATACTGGACTTTCATTTTATATACTACCTGCGTCACTACTATATTGGACTTACAAACATTTCAGATAATATTGGCATCAATCATAAAAGACCTGTCACTGCAGTACAACCTCTGATGAAGAGAGACTGAACAACTAAAGACCCTTTATATCGTAATCCTTACGTTTCTGTCTAGTTCTGTTTTAGTCGCTATTTTGTTTTCCTGTAACTTATTATTTCAGTAATTGTCATTCTCTTGCTTTACCTCTCTCTCTTATAGGTTTCTTTATATCATGTTCTGGGACATATTGCCTAAATCCTGTTTTCCCTTAAGATTTGTAATTCCCTATAATTTCTCTTATAGGTTTATCTGCAATCTCCTACCTATAACTTCATTTACAGGTTTACCTAACTTTCACTTTGGGCTTATTGTCTAAACCCTTTACTTCATAGCCTAGTTATCCTCACCTGTAATCTGTTATTCGATTCTATTTTCTCTCTCTCCTATTCTTATAATTCCTGTTTTTACTATAATGTCCAAGATAAAAAAAAATACCCCGACGATAACCACAGTTTCAGTCTCATACCTGACCTGCACAAGATCATGACACTGATATCGTGTTTTAGAAGAGAAAATAATCATTTTGATCTCTGAATCCAGGTTGTATATAGTTTGTGTTTGTATGTATTATTTATTTATTACTAGTATTTATAAAGCGCCAACAGATTCCGCAAGGCGCTGTATAATTAGTGGAGAACGTAAAACATACACAGACAAATACAAGAGGTAGAGAGCCCTGCCCTTAAGCTTACAATCTAAAGGATACAATGGGGATTTGAGACAAGAGGTAGCAGGGGAAGTTTAGAGGTGATGACTGAAAGAGTTAACAGAGAAGCAGCTGTTGGTAAAATACAAAGGGAATGAAGAGGTAATTGAGTGAGAATCTCAAACAGCGGGAGGAGCATGCTATATATATTTAGGGGGGCCTGGTAGGCAGGAGGAGGAGAGTGGGGAGAAAAAAGGCAGTGTTTCACTAAGTTTGAGTGTGAAGTGAGGCCTGAAGAACAGGAGGGTAGAGTGGCCATGTGTTATATACTATTGAAAATTCTATCACCCAAAATATTAATAACTGTGTAAATGAAATATTGGTCAGAAACATTAAATGAAAATAGTACAAACTGCATGCACAGAAAATTCCAGTGGCAAACTACAGGTTTAAATGGTAACAAATCTATCGTAACACATGAGAATATGGTAGCAAGCCAAGTATTCCAATGTAATGTTTGATTGCAGGGGTGTGTATGAATGTAATGTTCACTTTTTAATGTGGATGTACATTTGTGTGATGTATTTGTGTTTGAGTGAAGGGGTGTGTTTGTATCTATTTTTTTGGAGTTTGAATGCAGGGGTGTGTTTGTAATATTTGTGTTAGATTGCAGGAGTGTGTTTGTATGTTGTGCTGGTGTTTGATTGCTTGGATGTATGCATACATACTTACACAGGTATACATGCACATTAACACACAGATACATAGCTACACACACACACACACCCTGACACACACAAACATCGATACATGCACACACCCTGACACACAGATGCACATTGACATATACATATACATACACACACACTTTCATGTCCAGGAGGGTAGCTTGGAGTCTGTAACATATTCCTCATTACCTTGCGGTGTTTGCGCCTAGCAGCCGTCCGTCTGTACTAATGACTCTTGCAACATGTTAATGGATGCCGGTCGCTGCAGACCCACGCCAAATTATACCCTCACGTCCGCCCACGTTTTGGGGTTAAAGGCCGTTTTCGGGCAATCAGAATTGTAAAGCACTTATTTAAGCTCAGATTTACTTTTCCTCATTGCCCTCTCGTGGTTTCTGCCTGATGGTAATCCGGGAGTGCGTTTCTGATCTTGATATTTTGGTATTTGACTTTGGCTTCGTTCTGACATCCCTTATTTCTTGTATCCTTGACTTTTGGCCTTTTCTCATCATTGTGTCTGATTCCGTATCCCTGACCTCGGCAAGTATTCTGACTATTCTTTGGTCCGGTCAGACTTTATCCTTAGTCTTGGGTGTGATACAATTCTGCGTGCGGGATCAACTAGTAATCCTGACAGAGTCCTGCTGGCTGCTGTGTGTGAGGGGTCTGGAGCAGCTCTGGACTGCTCCTCTCCCCTCATGCTGCGGCTGCCTCCTCTCCCTCGCTGTCTCTCTGCATGACGCTAGGAGGAGGTGACAGGCTGACACTTCCTCCCAGCCAGGCGACATTACAGGGAACGGTCGCGGGGGCCACGGTCCTTTAAAACCGCGGCACCTGACCCGGCCCCTGCTTAGCAGTTAACATTCCGCAGCACCTCTGTGTGCTTGTTGCAGCGCCCCAGGGCGCTGCGACACACAGTTTGGGAACCGCTGTTATAGACCACTTAGACATGTTTGGTATCATCTGCCAGGATGTCTGATGTCACCCATTGAATTGCATTGGGCAGTCATATCCAGGGAGCCCTAGAAGACTGACCTGCATATTGTCTCACGTTCTGGGGCTCTCATTACCCCGTTTCATTATGCATGTGTGATGGCCCTTCTACAACTAATGACTCCTTGTGCATAGTAGATCTGGCTGTGCCTAAATGATTTGGAGAGTTTTAGCAACTCACAGAACCCAGTATGACCAGCTCTCCTGTGCACAAGGAACCCAGTTCAGACCTAGCCTTTCTGTGCATTAATAACCTGAACACATTATAACCCAATACCCTTCCATCAAAGCCAGTCCCTTCCAGATATTAAAGGGGAACTATCACTTTCCAGGATTTGTAATATTATGCGTACTTATCCCCTATCTTTAAATGATTATATAATTTGTGTGGTATAATTTTTTTTTTTTAATTAAATCTAGAAATCCACACCTCTTTATTTCCTAACTAAGGGCCTCTGTCTTGTCTCCCTGTCAATCCTTGTTATAAGCTCTGTCTTAAAGCGGAACTCTCATGACCACATCCTCATTTGTTTTAAAAAACTTGAACTGGATTATGGTGTCATTTTCTAAGTGTTGAACATGCATTTAAAATAAAACCGAGCACATAAAAAAAAAAAAAAAAAAAAAGTTAACACATATAGGTGATTTTCAATGTTTTATTCAATGGAGTAATTTTAGTGGCAGGTCTTCTTAAAAAAAACATCTGGCAGCCGAATTGGTAAAGGAAAGCAAAGTACCCAGCCCGATTGCTTCCTGTGAGTGGTAGTTTGATTCTATATAAGTGATGCATTCTGTGTATGTTTTAGTGCCGACAAGCATTGGAAAAGGAAGGAGGGATTTAACTCCCATTACGTTAGGCCCATAGCACAGTCCCACCTCAGCCTGGGGGGCCTGAGCACCCGAAAGAGGCTTTGTGATGGACAGGTCTGCTTTGCTTAATGTGATGGGAGTGATTTTATATTCTAAAAACCTCTCTGAACTACAAGCATCATGCACATATAGGACGAGCCACAGATGGAGTTCACTCATCACATTAAACCGAAATTTGGCAGCGGTCCTAAAAAATAGGTCTTTCCTCTTACGTTCTCTCTTTGGCTCTCACACCACACGTCTTTTACACTCGTCCACTTTCACTTTCTCACACTTTCATTCTCTCTCTCCCTCTGGCCCATTTCCTTCTCTTCTTTTCTGCCCTCGGGATATTTAATAATGTCAGTCAGACTCTGTCTAGCCTGTTATGTGCTAACTGACTCATTCCTGCAAGTCAACGCTTCTGCTGTGTTTTTAAAAGCACTGTAATTGTCATGTAACAATCCCTGAATGTTGGGCTAAGATAACATTCCCGAGAGGTACTTAAAAACCAGAGTAATCTGAATGTACCTTTCCTGGTTAAATACTTTGTTGTTATTATTATTTTAGGCTAATGTAGTAGAATGGGAAGATCTCCAAACCAGCTAACTTTTTATTTCAGCAAATTCTCAGCAGATTGAATGATCAGGTGAAAATCTACATATAGCAATTCCCTCAGATTAAAGAGGAATAGTCAGTTTCTGGGATTTTTATTATCAGTACTCACAAATGTCCCTGTTATGGAGGGACAGTCCCTATTTATGGCTCGACCCCTCTGTCCCTCTTTTCTAGGAGCTCCATGTTGTTGGTGTGTCTGAGTGTATAACAGAGCTGCACAGCAATAATATTCCCATCAATGTGCCTTTATACTGCAAGAATTGTGTTTTGAAATCAGTCTGTGTAAACAAGACACAGTGTTATTGTTTTAAATTCCATTTTAGTTGCACAATTTGTTAAAGGACCACTATAGTGCCAGGAAAACATACTCGTTTTCCTGGCACTATAGTGCCCTGAGGGTGCCCCCACCCTCAGGGACCCCCTCCCGCCCGGCTCTGGGGAGAGGAAAGGGTTAAAACTTACCTTTATTCCAGCACTGGGTGGGGAGCTCTCCTCCTCCTCTCCGCCTCCGATCCTCCCTTTCGGATGAATGTGCATGCGCGGCAAGAGCTGCGCGCGCATTCAGCCGGTGGCATAGGAAAGCATTTGCAATGCTTTCCTATGGACGCTTGCGTGCTCTCACTGTGATTTTCACAGTGAGAATCACGCAAGCGCCTCTAGCGGCTGTCAGTGAGATAGCCACTAGAGAATTTAGAGGCTGGCTTAACCCTTATATAAACATAGCAGTTTCTCTGAAACTGCTATGTTTATATAAAAAAGGGTTAATCCTAGCTGGACCTGGCACCCAGACCACTTCATTAAGCTGAAGTGGTCTGGGTGCCTAGAGTGGTCCTTTAAAAGTAAGTTGCATAACATTTCTCAGAACAGTCTCGTCCCACTGATCACACACCTATTAACCGAAACTAAAACATCTGATAGAGAGATAAAGTGTCAGAAAGACTGATTATTTTGGCACGTTAGAGAAAAGGCTATAAAGTCTAAAGTGTACAAGTGGAGTGACAGTTTTATATACGAGAGAATAACACACACACACACACACACGAGACAAATGTGAAAGTGAACACAGCAATTTTTTTATATTTTTATTTCTCCTGTTCATTTGCAATGTTTAGACTAGCCATATCGTGATTTGCCAAATCTTTAAAAGGAATACAGCAGACACCATAACCACTACAGTTCCCATACAATTCATTGTTTCCTATTAATAAGTTATGTCACCTCCTAATCGTTTTATTTATTTGTTATTTTGACTACCAAACTAAAATCTTTGACTACCAAGCAATTTTTCTTTCAAAAAAAATATTAGCATAATATTTATTTGTGACATGGGGTACATAGCAAGCACATAAACACATGATAAAGCAGTGGTTTTGTGTATAGATCGCTGGACATAAAAAATGTAATTATGCAAATTAATTCAATCTTTATTTTGTATTTGTTTGTTCGTCCATTACAGAAATATTTGGAGAATGAAAAGCTGCAGGCAACATGTAGTAACCCTTATCTTGCAGTATTTCACGCAGAAGCTAAAATTTTTGTGTAAAAACAAAAAAATAAAATTATACTTGCATACCATCTGTGTGACAAAAATCGATAAATAAAAATGGTCAAATACCCTGCTTGCAGGTATCCTAGTAGCATTATTAGTGTTTGATTGTGTGTGTTTTGGATGATTTATAACAAAATAAGATTAGTAGTATTTGTTAAACAAATTGTTTACACCGGTGATGATCAAATCAAATACCTGCTAATCTACGCTCAAACGAATCGATGTGTCACATAAAGCTTGGATGGATCTATTAATTCGGTCATAGGATAACAGGAATTTAATCTTTTATTGCAGGTGAAAATATTTTGTGCACAGGTATAATGTGTGTGTGTATATATATATATATATATATATATTTATATATATTTTTTAATTTGAAAAAAGAGGAAAAAAAGCTGCCCACGTGGTTATTACATTAATAGATCTCCTTATATTTATTCTTGAAGATGAAAGGGAATGGTTAAGTGTAGTTACATAGCCTTTGGAACTTTCTATATAAAGAAATACCTTTTAATGGTCAGTCACACATGCCTACTAATACGTTTCTTACCCGAGTACAAAACAAGTAAAGTGACATTGTTGAAATGGCAAATGTTATTTTAACATTTATTTAGCACTTTTGTTATGTTTGTGCTATATTACTAAGTAGGCGTTCATTGCACAGTAAAATGTTTAATTTTTACATTGAGTTTTATACTTTTAAAAAATCCTGCAAATCCAACATGGTCCAGTAGTTCTTCAGTTCTCCGAAGTCCTAACGATATTTACTAAAATATCACTGGATAATAATAAAAGCTGCCTTTGAGGTCTGATCCCCCAAAAGGAGAGATTAAATGTAAATTATGTTTAAAGAGAACTAGCATATTGCATTTTTTGGATGGCGGTACATTGTATCACTATGTTGCATCTTATTATGATATTGTATTCTATTGCATTATACAATTTATCACTTTAAATTGCATTTTAGTACCCACCAGAAAGGCAAAAGGCCTGTAGTTAAATTTAGAATTCTACACAAATGTTTGAGTTTTAGGGCAGTACATGCACAGTACATAGATTTCTGATATCCTTGCTTTAATACGTTTTCACTAGGCTAAACTTTATTTGACTGCGGCTTAAAGGCTCGGTTAAGATATATAGATTATTTGCTAAACAGTGAATTGCAGTGATCTGAAATCCAAACTAACTTTCTTAAAACAAACATAACTTTGAAAGAATAAAACTAACCTGATTGCTATTCAGCTGAAGTCTTTTTGATTCAATTCTTCAATTTTGTCAGAGACAAATAGCATTGCCCCCAGTGGTGAAAAATCCTTTAAGTCAATATAATCCTTGTCAATATAATCCTTTTGTGTTTGTAGATCGCATGAAAGCACGTGTCTTCTCTTACACCAGGTTTTAATCCACAAGGCACAGCCAGACAGGTTTATAAAGAAAGTGGATGGGAGGAGCAGAGGAAGGGGTAGCTAAACTAGATTTACTTTAACGTCTTAGTTGAAGGAAAACGAAACAAATAGCAGAGTTCAGGAAAACAGCTGATCTGGAACAATTCTCCACCCTAAATATCATCATAGATTACGGTAGCTCTTTCAGTCAAAGGTGGCTCTAGACTTTATGAGGCCTTAGGCGAAACTCAAACATGAGGCCCCACTAATAAAAAGTGAACAAAATAGAGTTGCAATACATGCACACTGTCACATATACACATTGATGCACAGTTTACCTGTGTATGTGCTGAGAGTGTGTCAGACAGAGAGAGAGAGTGTGTGTGTGTGTGCATGTTTGTGTTTTTGTCTGGGACCCTATGTGTATGGGGTAGCTGCCAGAAGTGTGTTGTGTGTATGGGGGTCTACCTGTAGCCTTTGTGCATTGTGCTTATGGGAAAGCTATGTTTCCTGACCGTGTGTGTATGATAAATGATTGTGACAAGGTGAGTAAAGGGGTACCAGTGGCAGGGAGAGTGTGACAGGGCGCAGGGGGTAAGTGGACAGGGGGGTTGTGAGAGAATGAGGGACAGGGAGTATGACATGGTTTGATGAGGGAGTGTGACAGGGCGAGTGGAGGTAAGTGTGTCAGGGCAATTGTGGCATGGCAGAAGGGACGAGTGTGACTGGATTAAGGGGGGATAATGTGACAGGGTGAGTGTGGCAGGATTAAGCGGGGTTAATGGGACAGGGTAAGTGCGGCAGAGTGAGGGCAGGTGAGATTAACAGGATTAGGAGGGGTTAATGTGAGTGTGGATGCATGAAGAGGCTGACAGTGTGGGGGGGGGGGGGCAACAATGTGTGGGGAGATGACAGTTTGAGAGGATGCCCACAGTGTGTCTGGGGAGGCTGTGTGTGTGTGTGTGTGTGTGGGGGGGGGGGGTGATGAGAGGGAGGGAGAGAGGGGGGTGATGAGAGGGAGAGAGAGAGGGGGTGGGGAGAGGGGGGTGACGGTGACAGGGAGAGGGGGTTATGGTGTGAGGGAGAGGGTGATGGTGTGAGGAAGATGGGGTGATGTGACAGGGAGAGGGGGTGATGGTGACGGTGTGGGGGTGATGGTGTGAGGGAGGAGGGTGATTTGAGAGGGAGAGGGAGGTGATGGTGTGCAGGGTGATGGTGAGAGGGAGAGGGGTGATGCTGAGGGAGGGGGGTTGATGCTGAGGGAGGGGGGTTGATGCTGAGGGGGGGTTGATGCTGGGGGGGGTTGATGCTAAGGGGGGGTGATGCTAAGGGGGAGGGTTGATAGTGGGGGTTGATGCTGAGGGAGGGGGGTTGATGCTGAGAGGGTGATGCTGAAGGAGGGTGATGCTAAGGGGGAGGGTTGATAGTGAGGGGCGGTGATGCTAAGGGGGAGGGTTGATGCTGAGGGAGGGGGTGATGCTAAGGGGGAGGGTTGATGCTGAGGGAGGGGGAGGTGAGGGTGTGCAGGGTAATGGTGAGAGGGAGAGGGGTGATGCTGAGGGAGGGGGGTTGATGCTGAGGGGGGTGATGCTTAGGGGGAGGGTTGATAGTGGGGGTTGATGCTGAGGGAGGGGGGTTGATGCTGAGGGGGTGATGCTGAAGGGGGTGATGATATGGGGGAGGGTTGATAGTGTGGGGCGGTGATGCTAAGGGGGAGGGTTGATGCTGAGGGAGGGGGTGATGCTAAGGGGGAGGGTTGATGCTGAGGGAGGGGTGTTGATGCCCTGGGGAGTGATGCTGAGGGGGGTTGTTGCTGAGGGTGGTGATGCTGAGGGAGGGGGGTTGATAGTGAGGGGGGTGATGCTTAGGGGGAGGGTTGATGCTGAGGGAGGGGGTTGATGCTGAGGAAGGAGGGTTGATGCTGAGGGGGGGGGTGATGCTGAGGGTGGTTGATGCTGAGTGGGGGTGATGCTGATGTGGGGTGATGCTGAGGTGATGTTGAGGGAGGGGGGTTGATAGTGAGGGTGGTGATGCTAAGGGGGAGGGTTGATGCTGATGGATGGGGTTGATGCTGAGGGAGGGGGTTGATGCTGAGGGAGGGGGTTGATGCTGAGGGGGGTGATGCTGAGGGGGGTTGATGCTGAGGTGGGGTGATGCTGAGGTGATGCTGAGGGAGGGGATTGATAATGAGGGGGTGATGCTAAGGGGGAGGGTTGATGCTGAGGGAGGGGGGTTGATGCTGAGGGAGGGGGTTGATGCTGAGGGAGGGGGGTTGATGCTGAGGGGGGTGATGTTGAGGTGATGCTGAGGGAGTGGGTTGATGCTGAGGGAGGAGGGTTGATACTGAGGGGGGGTGATGCTGAGGGGGGTTGATGCTGAGAGGGTGATGCTGTTGTGGGGTGATGCTGAGGGAGGGGGGTTGATAGTGAGGGTGGTGATGCTTAGGGGGGGTTGCTGCTGAGGGAGGGGGTTGCTGCTGAGGGAGGGGGTTGATGCTGAGGGAGGGGGTTGATGCTGAGGGGTGTTGATGCTGAGGGGGGTTGATGCTGAGGGAGGGGGTTGATGCTCAGGGGTGTTGATGCTGAGGGGGTTGTTGCTGAGGGGGGTGATGCTGAGGTGATGCTGAGGGAGGGGGGTTGATAGTGAGGGGATGATGCTAAGGGGGAGGGTTGATAGTGAGGGGCGGTGATGCTAAGGGGGAGGGTTGATAGTGAGGGGCGGTGATGCTAAGGGGGAGGGTTGATGCTGAGGGAGGGGGTGATGCTAAGGGGGAGGGTTGATGCTGAGGGAGGGGGAGGTGAGGGTGTGCAGGGTAATGGTGAGAGGGAGAGGGGTGATGCTGAGGGAGGGGGGTTGATGCTGAGGGGGGTGATGCTAAGGGGGAGGGTTGATAGTGGGGGTTGATGCTGAGGGAGGGGGGTTGATGCTGAGGGGGTGATGCTGAAGGGGGTGATGATATGGGGGAGGGTTGATAGTGTGGGGCGGTGATGCTAAGGGGGAGGGTTGATGCTGAGGGAGGGGGTGATGCTAAGGGGGAGGGTTGATGCTGAGGGAGGGGTGTTGATGCCCTGGGGAGTGATGCTGAGGGGGGTTGTTGCTGAGGGTGGTGATGCTGAGGGAGGGGGGTTGATAGTGAGGGGGGTGATGCTTAGGGGGAGGGTTGATGCTGAGGGAGGGGGTTGATGCTGAGGAAGGAGGGTTGATGCTGAGGGGGGGGTGATGCTGAGGGTGGTTGATGCTGAGTGGGGGTGATGCTGATGTGGGTGATGCTGAGGTGATGTTGAGGGAGGGGGGTTGATAGTGAGGGTGGTGATGCTAAGGGGGAGGGTTGATGCTGATGGATGGGGTTGATGCTGAGGGAGGGGGTTGATGCTGAGGGGGGTGATGCTGAGGGGGGTTGATGCTGAGGTGGGGTGATGCTGAGGTGATGCTGAGGGAGGGGGATTGATAATGAGGGGGTGATGCTAAGGGGGAGGGTTGATGCTGAGGGAGGGGGGTTGATGCTGAGGGAGGGGGGTTGATGCTGAGGGAGGGGGTTGATGCTGAGGGAGGGGGGTTGATGCTGAGGGGGGTGATGTTGAGGTGATGCTGAGGGAGTGGGTTGATGCTGAGGGAGGAGGGTTGATACTGAGGGGGGGTGATGCTGAGGGGGGTTGATGCTGAGAGGGTGATGCTGATGTGGGGTGATGCTGAGGGAGGGGGGTTGATAGTGAGGGTGGTGATGCTAAGGGGGGGGTTGCTGCTGAGGGAGGGGGTTGCTGCTGAGGGAGGGGGTTGATGCTGAGGGAGGGGGTTGATGCTGAGGGGGTGTTGATGCTGAGGGGGGTTGATGCTGAGGGAGGGGGTTGATGCTCAGGGGTGTTGATGCTGAGGGGGTTGATGCTGAGGGGGGTGATGCTGAGGTGATGCTGAGGGAGGGGGGTTGATAGTGAGGGGATGATGCTAAGGGGGAGGGTTGATGCTGAGGGAGGGGGTTGATGCTGAGGGAGGGGTTGATGCTGAGGGAGGGGGGTTGATGCTGAGGGAGGGGGGTTGATTCTGAGAGAGAGGGGTTGATGGTGAGGTGGAGGGTTGATGCTAAGGGGGTGTGTGAGAGGGAGAGGGGGGAGACATACCTTGATTGGCTCCCTGGTGGTCCAGTGTGGGCTCCCTGGTGGTCCGGTGGCCATCATTTCCGGTCTGCAGACCATGAATCTCGCGAGATCCAATCAGAGCGTTCTCGGCGAGACACATGGTCTGCAGCTCTGCACACTGCAAAGCTGCAGACCAGTGTCTGATGGCTGGCCGGGCAGCCAGGAGGGGCCTCGCACCCGGCGGCATACCAGGCAAGCCTCCGGGTCCCCTCCTGGTGTCTGGTCCTCGGTCAGAGACCAAGGACCCGACACAGTCTGCCCTTAGGCGGTTTAGGCGGCCGCGAGGCCCTAGCCAGTGCAAGGCCTTAGACGGCCACCTAAACCGCCTAATCAGAGAGCCGCCTCTGATTTCAGCCTCAAAATATGCCATAAAAAATGTGTCGTTTGCCAAACTTCACTGTTTGAGAATGAATCATAATCATCTCCGTCATTTGCTAACGAATTTGAAATAATAAAGTGACAATAGAGATGTTTACGCAATTCGGCTACATTTTCGTTTTAATATAAATTGTGTTTTATTTTCACTGTTTAGTAAAAAAAATCTCAGAATGCATGTTCCCTTGGTGATATCACTGAAAACGAGATCATTAAAGGAATGCTCTAAGGTTAAAGACATTTAATTTTAACCATTGACTCGCCTTTTATTGTTTCAGATGAGTCCCCCTTTTAAATATTAAATAAAATAACAATAACACTTGCCTGTTCTTCAGTGTTAGGGCAGTCTCCTCTATGGAGCCACTTGTGAGATCATCACTCTTGATAACCTTTGTCCAATCCATTAGCTACGGCGCATGCATGGCAATCGCCGCACTCGACCAATATGATGCTTCTATTAACAGCATTCAGCATCATCACATAAAAAAGCTTTCAAAAGTCTTAAATGGACACTATCGGCACCAGAACCACTACAGCTTAAAGGAAAACTATAGTGCCAGGAAAACAAAGTTAAAAACCCCTTCTGTCAGTTACCTGATTCCAGTGCCGATGTCCCTCATAGACATCCACTAGATATGGAGTTAACCATGGCAGGTAATTATTGCAGTTTATAAAAAACTGCAATACTTACCATTGCAGGGTTAAGTGAGATGGGACACTGCATCCAGACCACTTCAATGAGCTGAAGTGGTCTGGGTGCCTATAGTGTCCCTTTAACCCCTTAAGGACACATGACGTGTGTGACACGTCATGATTCCCTTTTATTCCAGAAGTTTGGTCCTTAAGGGGTTAATGTAGTTTAAAGGATGATTTAAAAAAAATAAAAATAATAGGTAAGGGACAGGGAATTATGATTAGATAAATTATATAAAGCACAAAAAGGTAAGGGTACGGAAAATGTCCTTAATGTACAAATTACATTACCACTAATAATTGTAGGCACTTGGTAAGAAAAAGAGTAAAAAGTAAGGATGGAGATAGGGGGAAAACAATGCATTTATAAATTGATTATTCTAAACAATTTGAAGATCACTATAGGATTGATTCAATCTGTTATTTGTGGTTTTACATTTTAATCCCTTTTGGCATATAAAGAAGGAATAGGGGTTGAGAATTGCATTACATGCCATAATGGCATTAGGGACTGCTGGTTTACTCAATCGTAGAATGAGAGGAGATGATATAACTCATATGATTTGTTTTTGTTTTTTCCTCCTCCTATTCTTTTCGTGTGAAGATTACATTCTAAGCAATTCGAGATGCCGGGAACTCTTGTCATGTTTTTTTTTTTCATTTTCTGGCTGTAAAACCTACATTCGGGGTTACGGTTTGCAGCTGTAAGGAAGGGTAGCAGCAGAGATGCATTTAGGGGGTGGTTTGGTCTATCTTTGTGTCTTGAAGATAAATATTTCCTTATTTTCCCCCGGATTTCTCTTGTGTCTGTACATTTTTAAAGAACAGAGATCAAAAGTTTAGATGGCAAAGTTCTTGTCCCTTAATGTTCAGGGACCTAACATCCCCCCCCAAAGTTTCAATGTTAGCTAACTTAATTAACCCCTTCAGGACCGTGTCAATAGTGCACGTTCTGATTAAAACAAAACGTAAACAAAAACTAGAATTTGCGCTACATGTCTGTTCAACCGTAATTCACCGCTGTCACATTAAGTGCACCCACACTTATTATATATCATTTTGTTCAGGAGAAACAGGGCTTGAATTTATCATTAACTATTCATATATGGAACATAATTTATTATGAAAACAATTTTAAAAAGTGTGAGAAAATAAGATTTTTTTAAAATTTGTATTTCCGTCTGCCATTTTAGCTGTGAATGTCATAATACTGTCAGGTTTTACTGCAAAAAAATGCACATATTTGTAATCAGCGATGTCTCATGAGTACAACAGTACCCGCCATCAGGGCTGCCACCAGAAATTTTGGGGCCCCTAACTCAGCTCAGGGTCTGGGCCCCCTGGGGCCCGCCTCCAAATACTGCCCACAGGGTCCGCCTCCAAATACCGCCCACAGGAATACACTCACAGACACACACACACACACTGATACAGAAGGACACGGATACATACTGACAGACATACATTGATACTGGCATACATACATACAGACAGAGAGACATACCGTATTTTTCGCTCCATAAGACGCACTTTTTTTCCCCTCAAAAGTGAGGGGAAATGTCTGTGCGTCTTATGGAGCGAATATGAAGCTTTACTTACCTGTCTTGTAGCGTTGGCCGGCAGCACAGGGCGCACCGCGGTACTGGAACTTCAATTTCAGGTTCCGGTTTCCGGCGGGACTGAAAGGAAGTGCGCACTCAGCTCAGTGAGCACACTTCCTTTCAGTCCCGCCGGAAACCGGAACCTGAAATTGAAGTTCCAGTACCGCGGTGCGCCCTGTGATGCCGGCCAACGCTACAAGACAGGTAAGTAATTATGGGACAAGGGGAGGGGGACAGTATGGGAGAGGAGAATATGGGAGAGAAGAGGAGACTATGGGAAGCGGGGGGATGGAGCCTATGGGGAGGGGGGGGATGGAGACTATGGGGAGGAGGATGAAGACTATGGGGAGGAGGGGGGATGAAGACTATGGGGAGGAGGGGGGATGAAGACTATGGGGAGGAGGGGGGATGAAGACTATGGGAGGGGGGGACACTATGGGACAGGGGAGAAAAAAAATATTCTGAACAAACTGTCCCATAGTAAGAAACACTATGGGACAGTTTGTTCAGAATATTTTTTTTTCTGGGTTTTTTCCTCTAAAAACTAGGTGCGTCTTATGGTGAGGTGCGTCTTATGGAGCGAAAAATACGGTATATACAAATATACTGACATACATACATAATGACATACATTGATACATGCATACATACAGACATACATTCATAATGACATACATACTGACAGACATGCATACAGACATACATAGACATACATACATAGACAGACAGACATACATGCATACAGACATACATAGACATTTATTATTATTATTATTATTATCGCCATTTATATAGCGCAGATTCCGTAGCGCTTTACAATATTATGAGAGAGGGGATTTAACTATAAATAGGACAATTACAAGAAAACTTACAGGAACGATAGGTTGGAGAGGACCCTGCTCAAACTAGCTTACAGTCTATAGTTGACAGGTAACAGGTTAAATTACTCTGAAAAATTATGTTATCTTTATAACCTTTATCTATAAGATTCCTATTAATGTTCTCCCCCTTAACTGTGTAATGTTTACCTATAGTCTTAGTCTGTCTGTCCAGTAAATTGGCTTTTCTTTTCTTCCTCTCAGTAAGATGGGTAGACCAACATTCAGTGTTGGTAAACATTTCCACAATGCAATTTCTGCTGAGAACAATGCTGTAATTTGCAAATACTATGACAAGAAATATTATTTCCCAAATGCTCCAAGGATGACAAAAGACACCCGTGCACGCCAGAAGTGTCCTAAAGACATTAGGAAATACTTTATGGAATTAAACGATGAGGGCCATAGCAATGAAAGTGCAAGTAGCTTTTTCCTCCAAAGTTCTTCTGCCAGTTAAAGGACAACTCCAATGTTAAACCTTCAATATGAAGATTAAATATTGAGGTGGTCTTTCCACCTCCACAATGCCTTGTGGCCACATCCTACCGGCACAAATAATGCCAGTTACTTACCTTTTTATTTGCAATTTGTGCCAACGTGCAAATCTGATTGGGTATTTGCGATCATTCACCCAGTGAAAGCTTTTGAGGAGGATTAGAGAAGATTTTTTTTTATGTTGATGGTTTTATTTTTGTTTGGTTTTTTTGCAGCTTTTGAGGGAAAGGGAGGAGTTACCTGTTCTCATGTATAGTTGAAATGTTCTTAACATTTACAGACCTTGTTCCGTTTGTAACAAAAAAAAAATGAAGTTTTTAAATAAAAAAGCAAATTTAGATTATTTACTGATTATGCTGTACATTTATTTCAAGCATAATACTTTGATATACACTGCATTTCATGTCCCCAGTGTAACAAAATTATTTTCAGTTTGTAAAACTACTCCACTATGCAAATTTTAAAAATGTCAATTTTTTTCGGAAAAAGAACGGGACTTCCTAATTTATGGAAATTTTAAATCTCTAAATACAACCCTATTTACACCTTGTGTTCGTGAGATCAAATAAATAGGTATACTGAGTTATATACGTACCTTGTGGTTTTGTCCCAGCTGGTTGCCTAGTACAATATGTAGATGATGTGTTACCGACAAAGTGCTATCAAAACATTTTTTCCAACATCAACAAACTTTAGAACAGCTTAGCTTTATGTTTTGTGCTGGAAGCAGGGGTGTATTTGCCGCGAGGCAAACAAGGCATTTGCCTTGGGCGGCATTTTCCAGGGGGCGGCAAAAAAAGCCGCCCCCAGACGCCCAGGGCAAATGCCTTGTTAGCCTTGCGGCTAACAGACACCCTGGGCTGGTGGCTGGTTGCTGGGCGGGCGGGCGGGCGGCTGGCGAGGGAGCACTTCCTCTGAGCTGTCTGCTCAGCTCCCTCGCGCGCCGCAGAGTGAGGCTGGGAGCCGGAATATGACGTCATATTCCGGCTCCGCCTCCCAGCCTCACTCTGCGGCGCGCGAGGGAGCTGAGCAGACAGCTCAGAGGAAGTGCTCCCTCGCCAGCAACCAGCCCAGCAGCCCGACCGGCAGCCCCACTAGACCCCAGGGAGAGGGAGAACCCCCCCCAGCATTCCCAAAGGTAAGGAGGCTGGGGGGGGTAAATTAAAAAAAAAAAAAATGAGTTAATGTGAGTGAGTGTGTCTGTTAGTGTGTGTGTGTGTGTCTGTTAGTGTGTGAGTGTGTGTGTGTGTCTGACTGTGTGTGTCTGTTAGTGTGTGAGTGTGTGTGTGTGTCTGACTGTGTGTGTCTGTTAGTGTGTGAGTGTGTCTGTTAGTGTGTGTGTGTGTGTGTCTGACTGTGTGTGTCTGTTAGTGTGTGAGTGTGTGTGTGTGTCTGACTGTGTGTGTCTGTTAGTGTGTGAGTGTGTCTGTTAGTGTGTGTCTGTTAGTGTGTGTGAGTGTGTGTGTGTGTGTCTGTTAGTGAGTTTGAGTGTGTCTGTTTGTCTGTTAGAGTGTGTGTGTGTGTGTGTGAGAGTGTGTCTGTTAGAGTGTGTGTGTGTCTGACTGTGTGTGTCTGTTAGTGTGTGTATGTCAGTGTGTGTGAGTGTGTCTGTTAGTGAGTGTGTGAGTGTGTCTGTTAGCAGCTAACAGACACACTCACACACTCACTAACAGACACACTCACTAACAGACACACTCACACTCACTAACAGACACACTCATACACTCACACACACACACTGACAGATACGCATCCATTAGCTAACAGTTAGCTAATGGATGCGTATCTGTCAGTGTGTGTGTATTTAGAAGGCGGGGGAAGGGTTGGGTGGGGGTGGCGGGGGGGGGGGGGTGAGGGGGGCGCCTGAGTTTTGTCCTGCCTAGGGCAGCACAAAACCAGGATACACCCCTGGCTGGAAGCTTAACAAAATCTCCCCAGCTTGTACCTGAATTCTACTCAGTTGTCTACATATTGTTTTTCATGTAATTCAGACGACCATAATCAATCTCCCATACTGAATATGATCTTTAGGTAACATTGTGGTGGAATCTCGAGATTACCACGTGGCATGTGTACGTGCATATGCTGACATATCGGTCGGTTGGTTGCACGTGGCAAGATACGATCAGTAGTGTACGGAGCATGTGCGAGAATACAGGATGTAGTATTCCCCTCCTCCATTGTGCTGGACAGGCCATGCAGTCAAGCAGGAAGTTAATTCTTATTTGTTTTGATTGGTTAAGAGAATGTGCGGGTGGAGCTTAATATGGGAGGAGTTATGTGCCTATATAAGGAGCCTGCACTATTGTCCGGGGCTCAGACTTTGTTGTATTTTGGTGACATTAGTCCCTCTGAGTCCCAATCGGTGAACCGAATAAAGAATCTCTTCCTTCCTGAAGAAACCTGTGTCCATCTCTCTGTGCTTGACTTCCGTCAGTTTCTCCGGTATCAACATCAAATAGCATGCTATTACAGACAGCCAATATCATGCTGAGAAAAATGAAAGTCCATTTGTTTTGACAAACATAATGCATGCCCCAAAATTATTCACATCCACCACAAACTGAAATCTTTTTAGGAAGTGCCTGAGTAAGGGCACTTTCTATATGTGGATGACACTGCATCAGTTTCTACCCAAATGTCAAATTTGACATCCCACAATGTTAATGGCATACATGTATATACTGTAAATACAAATACAGAAAAGAAAATCCATGAAGATGAATTTTATGCTCCACTAAATTCAGTTTTTCTATTTAAAGATAAATAAATAAATAATTTAAGTTATGACAATCTAAATTTTTTGCGTATCTCTTTTGATGCACACAAATACCTTGACATGCATAGAATGACACATGGAGAGAATTTAGAAATGTTTTGATAAAAGAAGGTTTGGGCAAAGTTCTAAAAGAAGAGCAATCATAGTGGGAACAATAAATGTCCTCAGCGATTGATTGCTCTCTTTTAAAACTTTGCTCCACTTCTCGGTCATGATTACATTTATAAAATCTCTCCCCCCCCCTCCCTCCTCACCCTCTTTCCCCCCCCCCATGTTTACCAGGATAAGTTTGCAATAAATTATGGTATTCAAATACGCAAAAACTAGTCGCCGCCTGAATATGTACTTTGGAAAATAATTACTATTAAACATTGATTTCATACCTCTAGAAATTGATGAAACACTGGAAACAATGGCCAAGTTTTCCCTAGTAAGAGACCCAACATGCACTTTGCTGTATTCATATCTGTATTGTATATCTAGATTTCTCTGATCCTTTTCCCGTGCAAAATTCATACATACAGACATACATAGACATGATGCATGCAGACAGACAGACATACATACATTCATACACACACACACACACACAAACACAAAGCTCATTTTCCAGCCACCCTCCTGTCTCTTACCTTGTCTTTGCAGGAGGGTGGCTGGGGCTGATGGGAGTAGTCGGCCGGCTCTCCCTCACTGCCGCACGCTCGCGCTCCTCCCGCGCGGAGTCAGCTGGGAGGAAGTGACCACTTCCTCCCAGCAGCACTTGCTGCGGCTGCTTTTTTTTTTTTTTTAAAGGGGCCCGGTCGCGCTATACCACGGGCACGGCGCTGACCGGGCCCCTGAAGATATGGGGTCCATCGGGTGGCCCTAAGTGCATGGGCCATCGATGGGCCCCATCAGCGTGCGGGTGCCGGTGCAACTGCACCGGCGGCAATTCCGCCGCTACACATGGGCCCCGGGCGGCCGGGCCCCCCAAGGCCGGCCGGGCCCCCCAAGGCCGGCCGGGCCCCCCAAGGCCGGCCGGGCCCGTGACAACCGTTATGGTTGTCACCCCCTGATGGCGGCCTTGCCCGCCATTAACAGGTTTTATGGTGTTTTGGAAAGTTACAGGGTCAAATATAGAACATTCCATTTTCAAATTGAAATTTGCCAGGTATTGAAAGTGTGGTATGTTTTGTCTTTTTTAGTAGCCACTTAGTCACAAACACTGGCCAAAGTTAGCGTTCATATTTGTTTTTGTGTGGAAAAAAACTAATATTTGGCCAGTGTTTGTGACTTTGTATGATGTTACATATATATAATATGTATATATATATATATATAATATATATACATGTATTATATATATATATATAAATACATTTCTATTTTAATTTTACACATGTCTAATATAGTTTTTTTTTTTTACAGCTCCCACCAGCAGGGGGACTGTCTGACGGCATTAAGGGGTTAAGAAACTAAATCCAAAGAGGTTATGGTGGGGAAAAATTGTGATTGTAAACCCCTTCCACCTGAAGTCTGTGGATAGTGGATACAATGTTAAAAAAAATCTGCACACCAGTCAAGCCATAAGACTTGCTTTTCCCACAGAAATCACAAATCTGCAGTGATGTTACTAACGCACAGGATTCTGGGTGGGCATATGCAAATTAGTTTAACAAAGAATCCTTTGCGGTAGTAACATCACTGCAGATTTGTGATTTCTGTGGGAAAAGCAAGTCTTATGGCTTGACTGGTGTGCAGATTTTTTTTAACATTGTATCCACTATCCACAGACTTCAGGTGGAAGGGGTTTACAATCACAATTTTTCCCCACCATAACCTCTTTGGATTTAGTTTCTTAACCCCTTAATGCCGTCAGACAGTCTTATGTGTGGCGGGACATCACCACTAAGTGCCATGTCCCCTGAGTATTCAGAGGTTTGGTTTTATATTTTGTGTCTCCAATATGTACTGTGATGGTTTTCCCTTGTTAAGTATGTGTTTCCCTTTGTATTTGGCAATCACTTGCCCCTGTCCCCTGTGGCAAACCTAGCCACTTACAGAATGTCCTTGTATATATCTTGCAATTACTGCATTGCAGAACATTTAAAAGTTGACAGTTGACAGTTAACTCCTGGATAGTGATGTCGCGAACACAAAATTTTCGGATGTCGAACGGGAACTTCCGAAACGTTCGCGAACCGGCGAACTGGGCGAACCGCCATTGACTTCAATGGGCAGGCGAATTTTAAAACCCACAGGGACTCTTTCTGGCCACAAAAGTGATGGAAAAGGACTAACACCTGGACTATGGCATGCTGGAGGGGGATCCATGGCAAAACTCCCATGGAAAATTACACAGTTGATGCAGAGTCTGGTTTTAATCCATAAAGGGCAGAAATCACTTAACATTCCTAAATCACAATGGATATGGATTGACACCTGACATATGACATATTGACACCTTGACATATGGATTGACACCTTGACATATGGATTGACACCTGTCCTCAGAGACCCTGATACACACTGACACAGAGCAGAATAGGGACTGTTCCCCCTACATAGGGTCACTTGGCAGGTATGGATTGACACCTGTCCTCAGAGAACATGATACACACTGACACAGAGCAGAATAGAGACTGTAACCCCTACATAGGGTCACTTGCCAGATATGGTGTGGTCGTGGGAGGAGGAGGATGACTTTCACCTCTTCCCCTGTTAGATTCCCGTTGTGCTGTGACATCACCCTTATACGCTGTGTAAAGCATACTTTTTAATTTATTTTGCAAATGCTGCATCCTTTCCGACTTATTCTAATTTGGTAACATTTCAGCCACTTTCTGATTATACCGGGGGTCTAGTAGCGTGGACACCCAGTACAGGTCGTTCTCCTTCAGCCTTTTTATACGAGGGTCCCTCAACAGACACGACAGCATGAAAGACCCCATTTGCACAAGGTTGGATGCCGAGCTACTCATTTCCCGTTCCTCCTCCTCACACAGAGCAGAATAGGGTCACTTGGCAGATATGGATTGACACCTATCCTAAGGATCCCTGATACACACTGAAACAGGGCAGAATAGAGACTGTTCCCCCTACATAGGGTCACTTGGCAGATATGGATTGACACCTATCCTAAGGATCCCTGATACACACTGACACAGAGCAGAATAGAGACTGTTTTCCCCTACATAGGGTCACTTGGCAGATATGGATTGACACCTGTCCTAAGGATCCCTGATACACACTGACACAGAGCAGAATAGAGACTGTTCCCCCTACATAGGGTCACTTGGCAGATATGGATTGACACCTATCCTAAGGATCCCTGATACACACTGACACAGAGCAGAATAGGGACTGTTCCCCCTACATAGGGTCACTTGGCAGATATGGATTGACACCTATCCTAAGGATCCCTGATACACACTGACACAGAGCAGAATAGAGACTGCTCCTCCTACATAGGGTCACTTGGCAGATATGGATTGACACCTGTCCTAAGGATCCCTGATACACACTGACACAGAGCAGAATAGAGACTGTTCCCCCTACATAGGGTCACTTGGCAGATATGGATTGACACCTGTCCTATGGATCCCTGATACAGACTGATACAGAGCAGAATAGAGACTGTTCCCCCTACATAGGGTCACTTGGCAGATATGGCGTGGTCGTCGGTTAGTAATCCTCTTCTGCTGCTGCGTCTTGCTCCACATCAACGGCATCCCCTCAGCTCCCCAGGTACTGTTCCACATCCTGGATACGGCAGTGTCACGCCGTCTTGGGATTGACTTGCCTGAAAGCAGAGGGTCACACCGGACCAGCACTCCTGTCTGCCCTGAGTGCACAGGTGGATCAGTGGCTGACTCCGCACCAACTGGAGATCGGCAAAGTGGTTTGTGACAACGGAAGAAATTTGTTGGCGACATTGCATTTGGGCAAGTTATGTGCCGTGCATGGCACATGTGTGTAATCTGATCGTACAACGCATTGTGCATAAGTACCCAGGCTTACATGACGTCCTTAAGCAGGCCAGGAAGGTGTGTGGCCAATTTTTTTGCCACGTTACTGGACGCTCATGTGCAATGCCTGTATGCTCATGCGTCCTTTTAAAGAAGGTGACAACCCTAGTCAGTCGCACCGAAGGCACCATCAGCGACATCATACCATTAGTTTTCTTCTTGGAACGTGCCCGGCGAAGAGTGCTGGATCAGGCCGTAGATGAGCGTGAAGAGGAAGAGTTGTGGTCACCATCACCACCAGAAACAGCCTTATCAGCATCGCTTGCTGGACCTGCGGCAACGCTGGAAGAGGATTGTGAGGAAGAGGAGTCAAAGGAGGAATGTGGCTTTGAGGAGGAGGAGGAAGACCAACCACAACAGGCATCCCAGGGTGCTCGTTGTCACCTATCTGGTACCCGTGGTGTTGTACGTGGCTGGGGGGAAGAACATACCTTCAGAGAGATCACTGAGGACGAGGAACAGGACATAAGTAGCTTGGCATCCAACCTTGTGCAAATGGGGTCTTTCATGCTGTCGTGTCTGTTGAGGGACCCTCGTATAAAAAGGCTGAAGGAGAACGACCTGTACTGGGTGTCCACGCTACTAGACCCCCGGTATAAGCAGAAAGTGCCTGAAATGTTACCGAATTACGGCAAGTCGGAGAGGATGCAGCAGTTCCAAAATCAATTAAAAAGTATGCTTTACACAGCGTATAAGGGTGATGTCACAGCACAACGGGAATCTAACAGGGGAAGAGGTGAAAGTAATCCTCCACGACCACGCCGGCAAGGACAGGACGCTTTAGAGACGTGTTGTTGATGGAGGACATGCAGAGCTTTTTAAGTCCTATGCATCGCCATAGCCCTTCGGGGTCCACCCTCAGAGAACCACTCGACCGACAGGTAGCAGACTACCTCGCCTTAACTGCAGATATCGACACTCTGAGGAGCGATGAACCCCTTGACTGGGTGTGCAGGCTTGACCTGTGGTCTGAGCTATCCCAATTTGTGATAGAACTTCTGGCCTGCCCCGCTTCAAGTGTCCTGTCAGAAAGGACCTTCAGTGCAGCAGGAGGTATTGTCACTGAGAATATAAGTCGCCCAGGTCAAAAAAGTCTAGATTACCTCACCTTTATTAAGATGAATGAGGGATGGATCCCGAAGGGACTGACAGTGGGCGATACATTCGACTAAAAAAGGCCTGATGAGAGGGACTACTTAACACACCACTTCTATCTGGTGGCACATTAGATTGCACGCGCAGTGCCCCAAATTTGAAGTAGGAGGACCGACCAAGCATGTTTTTCCATCTCCCGCTTTCTAAAATCGATGCCTTATATACACGTCCCCTGATAGGGGACGTAACAGGGATTAAACTGATAGGAATAGTACTACATAACACACCACTCCTATCTGGTGGCACATTAGATTGCACGCGCAGTGCCCCAAATTTGAAGTAGGAGGACCGACCAAGCATGTTTTTCCATCTCCCGCTTCCTAAAATCGATGCCTTATATACACGTCCCCTGATAGGGGACCAAACAGGGATTAAACTGATAGGAGTGGTGTGTTAAGTGGTACTATTCCTATCTGGTGGCACATTAGATTGCACGTGCAGTGCCCCAAATTTGAAGTAGGAGGACTGACCAAGCATGTTTTTCCATCTCCCACTTCCTAAAATCGATGCCTTATATACACGTCCCCTGATAGGGGACGTAACAGGGATTAAACTGATAGGAGTGGTGTGTTAAGTAGTACTATTCCTATCTGGTGGCACATTAGATTGCACACGCAGTGCCCCAAATTTGAAGTAGGAGGACCGACCAAGCATGTTTTTCCATCTCCCGCTTCCTAAAATCGATGCCTTATATACACGTCCCCTGATAGGGGACGTAACAGGGATTAAACTGATAGGAATAGTACTACTTAACACACCTTATAATAACGCAGAGAGAGGCAACGCAGAGAGAGGAGTCTGAAGAAGAGGAGTCAGAGGAGGATGGTGGCTTTGAGGAGGTGTAAGACCAAACACAGCAGGCGTCCCAGGGGGCTTGTTGTCACCTTTCGGAGACCCTTGGTGTTGTACGTGGCTGGGTGGAGGAATAGACCTTCAATGACATCAGTGAGGACAAGGAACAGGACATGGCTAGCTTGGTATCCAACCTTGTGCAAATGGGGAGTTTGCGGTTGTGCAAGTAGACTGTTTGCGGTTGTTTGCGGTGCGTTAAACGGGGAGTTTGGTCTGTCACTGTGAAGCGGGCGTAACCCTTACACTACCTGATCGATACAACATCATACCTGATGTTTTAAAGCAGGTTATTCCAAACAATTTAGGAATGTTAGGTGATTTATGCCCTTTATGGATTAAAACCAGACTCTGCATCAACTATGTAATTTTCCATGGGAGTTTTGCCATGGATCCCCCTCCGGCATGCCACAGTCCAGGTGTTAGTCCCCTTGAAACAAATTTTCCATCACTATTGTGGCCAGAAAGAGTCCCTGTGGGTTTTAAAATTTGCCTGCCCATTGAAGTCTATGGCGGTTCGCCCGGTTCGTCCGTTCGCGAAAATTTGTGGAAGTTCGCGTTCGCCGTTTGCGAACGGAAAATTTTATGTTCGCGACATCACTACAGATGAGTCCTTCAGGACTGTAGTAGACACTGAATACACTAGCCTAGCTATCGATTTCCCTATTAAATCAGCAGCAGCTACACTGCCCCTCCTCTCACTAAGAATGCAGCTTCCGGGGGGGGGGGGGGGGGGGACACCTGGCCAGCATGGCAGACGGACATGCATGAAGTGAGCTCCCTGCATACAGCCTGCAAAGTGAGACCCACAGAGGCTGCTCACTGAGACCAAAGTGAGACCCTTTGGAGGTTGCTCACTGACCACTTACCTGTTCCTGAACACCAGGGAGCTTACCCGATCAAGTTTGTAGCAGCCTATGACTACGCACTGTCCTGTGACCTATCTGCTCTGGGGGTTCTGTGGCAGGGAGAAGCGGCCGATCTCCCTGCCTGGAGCTCTCATCGTGTCTGCACCTCATATCTACAGCCCCGTTCCCCCCCCCCTCTGGGGGTTATCCCAGTCCCCACCAGGGAAAGGCTAAAGTAACCCACAAGGCTAAATGGCCACTACTCACCCAGACAAAATGAGCCATCGTGTCACAGCTAAGATGGCCGCCACTCCGACAGAGCAATCAAGCCCACACTGGGAAGCTAAGTTCCATGCAGCCTTTGATGCTCTCTGTGCAGCCTTCTGGAATCGGATTGAATCACGGCAGAGGGCTTTGCTACTCACCTCACCTAGCATGGAGATCTCCAGAGGTGCCCCAGCATTGTGCTCTCCTTCGGAACAGAGAGCCAGGGGGGATGGCACGCAAACCAGCTGCCCACGACTGAACAGGACCGATCCCAGAACCTCACAGGTTACTTATACTGAAGCTGGAGGGCTGGAGGGCGACCAGGCATCTTCTTCCACAGTGGACTGGGCTCGGGGAGCAAGGGTGCTGATGCGCCGACCTGCTGACCCTCGTGGTCTGAGCGATCCTCTGGTGCACCCGGCAGGCGTTGGAAGCACTACTAAGTGGCACATGGATGCGAGTAGAGACGTCCACTCTCTCAAGCATGTCAGAGGAATTGGCTAAAACATCTCTGCTGCTGAGAATCTAAAATACCCTTGTTATGAGGTGTAGTCAGTTGTATAGCATTTAACAGCACTCACTAAGAGGTTATTTAGTCTACTTATTTCTAGTTTTGATATTCTGATTCACACATGTTGATCTATAACTGGTGGTGTTAATCCCCTTACCCCTCTTCAGTTCATGCATGTGTATTCAAACTTACGAACACTCTCAACATGTCTGACGATTTCCCTATGCCATGCTTTTCACTTATATCAAGACAAGTTTACCTAGCATGATTGTTTTATATTTTAAAAATGTGCAGTTCCTCTTGACATTTTGTTTCATAACTCTAAGTCTGTATTCCAATGTTTTGCATTGCACCATATGTCACTGTCACTACGTGTATGTTCACTGCACTTAAAAAAAAAAAGAAATTAAAAAAAAAGAATGCAGCTTCCGAATGAATCAAAAATGGATGCTGTCCAGGAGGTGGGAGGGTCTGGGAGGGAGGGTCTGCTGCTGATTGGCTGGAATGTGTCTGCTGACTGTGAGGTACAGGGTCAAAGTTTACTCAACGATGACGAATAGGGGGTGGACCGAACATCGCATATGTTCGCCCGCCGTGGCGAACGCGAACAAGCTATGTTCGTCGGGAACTATTCGCCAGCGAACTATTCGGGACATCTCTATTGTTGGTGTGTCTGAGTATATAACAGAGCTCAAAAGCAATAATACTCCCAGTAATGTGTCTTTTGAAACTACAATAAACGTGTTTAGAAATCAGTCTGTGTAAATAAGATACATTGTTCTCGTTCCAAATGATTGATTTATGTTAATAAGTACATTACTGGTGACAGGCCCACTTTTCTTATCATTTTAAAGCAACTCCCACTTCCACCTGTGATTCATTGCCCATTTAAAAAAATATTAAGACCTCATTTCATTTCAGCCCCCTCTTTAACCCCGTAAGGACCAAACTTCTGGAATAAAAGGGAATCATGACATGTCACACATTAAGGGGTTAAGGACCGTGAAGTTATCGGTAACCTTTTCTCATAACAGCAACTTGTATTGCTTAATGTAAAACATTTGACTGTTAGTTTTGTTTTGTCCACATGGGACCGTTTGCATTTTAACAGTGCTGTAAACCACAGTCTGCCAGTCTACCATAAATAGCCTCATTAAATTAGTTTAATTGTTTGTCTGTTTTATTTATTAACAAGTACATTAGCCAAATATACACCAAAATACCTTAAAAAGTAAATCAAGAAAGGACGCTTATACAGCTTCACGTTATGTAAGAATTGTTTTATTTATTTACATTGTGCAATTTTATAAAAAAACTGTGACCAATCTCCAAATAGGAAAAAAACCAAAACAGTTATTTACATATTTACATAATAAATGGAACATTTACATGGGAAAAATGCGTTACATAAAGAAAACTGCCAAACTGTTAGCCAAATTAGAAATCAACATATCCTAAAAATAGAAGGTTAATTTTGAATTTATTTTTATTCATCAATTCATCAATTAAGAATTTTTATATATATATATATATATATATATATATATATATATATATATTTATTTTAATATATATATATTATTTTTTTTTTTTTTTTTTTTTTTTTACATATAAACACACATGTGCAGTTCTCTATTTTCCACAATTCCTGGTTGGTGTAAAAAGTAAGACTTATTTTACACATTTGTAACAGCATAAAAAATAATTTTCATTTTACAGTTTGATAACAAAATATATTTTGTTCCGTACAATTAGGCTTTATTTATAAAATATCTTCATTAGTTAGCAAGTCATTTCCCTGAAAACTATGGCACAATGAACTTCTGTAAAGTGATAATCTTCCTGGATTCTGAGTGACTTTAAAATTTAAGGCGGAAGTAAGCTGACCTGGATGCATAACTGACTTTGAGAATTTTTCCAGTTTACCTGCTTTGTCCTTAAATTTGAAATTCACTGTAAATTGTGCATTCCCGACAATCCACACTTAAGTGAATAACCCTGTTAATTTTCTTAAAACATGAATTTGTCATTTTTTTATAGTTTGTTTTTTTAGAACAATAATTTGTGCGGCTTATCTAAAAGATAGAATTGTGGTATTAGTTATTTACACCCTAAAACAGGAGCAGATATGTATAATGACAAAAGGAATTTGAAATACCTTTTTTTTTAATTTACAAGGTAATTTTTGGTTCAATGTTAAAAATAAAAACTGTTGAAAGAGAAGCGTGACTAGTGTTACAGCTTCACGCTGGACCCGCGGAGAGAACCTCTTGTTTTACTGCTTAAGCAGTGAGAATAAAATCAGTCTTGCACAAGATCAGCTGAGGAAAGCACCATCAGATGTCAAAACGTTGCCGCACTTTGCTGTGGAGGAGGCTTGAATAGGCTTCTCTCAGATTGTAGCGTAATGAGGATTCATTCATTATCCTTATTTTGGAGCTTAGGTACAGAATACTTTCCTGCTTGAACTTCCTCGTATCTTATTTGCGTTTACTGTGCTTGGCGCCAGACATAGATTGCGTGTCGGTAAACAAAATCAGAAAATTGAACGGAAAGTGCTTTATTACTGGCTTTCTAAATTTTCCTCTCTGTTTATTTCTTGAGTAAAAAAAAAAACTAACAAAAACGGATGGGAGAGTATACAGCATTTAACTTGAAAAGTAAATGGTATCTCTAAAAAAAAAAAAAAAAAATGTTTTTATTTTCCTTAAAAAATTTTCTCTTGTAAATACAAGAAATATTTTAGATATATTAGATGAATTTCAAGGATCTTCTTGGGAAAGATCGATATTGCTTGGATCGTCCTGTGAGAAAATGTAAAGAAAATAATATATTGTAAGCACTTATATGTCTTGGAAAAAAATACATAAACATAATAAACTAAGAAATCATTTCAAGATCAAGTCATGAGTTGTGGTGTAAAGGTTTTGCAGTATTAACATATGTACCTCCGGAAACTTTGTAACTAAGAATGTTTTAAAATGTTTGCTAGCTTGTAATTAGGGAACAAAAGTTGAAGATAAGGTGGATTGACATTGGCTGCAGAAGTCAGTTCTGCAGCTAATGCAAGGTAATTATGTAGGACTTCGGACACATTGAAAAAACTAAAACCTAAATGTATTTCTTTATCATCTGCTTAAAAACATGCATTTATATATCTGCATCTTTCCTCTAACAGTGTGTGTAGGCATCATGAAGAGAATACTTAAATGGGAATTACCTGCTGTTTAAAGGGATTTTATAGTGCCAGGAAAACAAACCCGTTTTCCTGGCAATATAGGCTCCTATCTGGTAGACAGCCACTAGAGGAGGAGTTAACCCTCAGAGATAATTATTGCAGTTTCTCAGCTGAAGTGGTCTGGGTGCCTACATTGTCCCCTTAATCCTTGTATTGCTGGTTTAGTAGTCTCCCTTTTTCCTTCCTTTTTTAACATACAGATTCCTGGTTTCATAGACTAATATAACTAGCTGATATATCATATATGTGTTAATCTCAGAAAGGTTACATGATTAGTAAAATAAATAATTGCCTAAGTTTAGTGAGAACTTTAATTCTATTCCTAAACCTCTCACATCTTCTTCCCACTTTTTTCTTGCATTCATATTATCTGGTAAGCGTTTTAATATTAGGATTCTGAGTATAAGAGTTTTAGGATTAGGATTCTGATTATAAGAGTTTATAAGAGATTCTAAGAGTTTTAGGATTAGGATTCTGAGTATAAGAGTTTTAGGATTAGTATTCTGATTATAAGAGTTTATAAGAGATTCTAAGAGTTTTAGGATTAGGATTCTGATTATAAGAGTTTATAAGAGATTATAAGAGTTTTAGGATTAGGATTCTGATTATAAGACTTTATACGAGATTAGAGAAGATTTAGGATTAGGATTCTGAGTATAAGAATTTTAGGATTAGGATTGTAATACACTGTATCTTTTTGACACTTGTCCTGCCAACTTGATTCCTTTTATTCATCATACCATGAACTCTTCTGTCTCCATTCTCCCTGTGAGCGAACTTTCAGAGAAACCCCTTTCTGAAAGTGTTAAATTGTGTCATTACTCATTATACATTCGCCTTAAACAAAACACTCTCATTGACAACAGGCTACAGACAGAGGCAAAGAAAAAAACAAAACACAAATAGCCAATTATATAGAAACAATAAAAAGCAAGATTAGTGAAGGCAGTGGGATTGTGAACATTTTTAGGACTGTGGGCACCGTAATCTTTCTATGGAATTTGACTGCACCCTTGTCTCTGTAAACCTCACCACCTGACACATCGGGACCTACCCACCTAGCTCTATGTAGTCCACATTTCACACAATAAGATTTAAAGGGATACTATAGGCACCAAAACAAATTTAGCTTAAAGGACCACTATAGGCACCCATACCACTTCAGCTCAATGAAGTGGTCTGGGTGCCAGGTCCCCCTAGTTTTAACCCTGCAGCTGTAAACATAGCAGTTTCAGAGAAACTGCTGTGTTTACATTGAGGGTTAATCTAGCCTCTAGTGGCTGTCTCCCTGACAGCCACTAGAGCCTGCTTCCGCAATTCTCAATGCGAAAATCGCATTGATGACACGCTGGACATCCATAAGAAAGCATTGAGTCATGCTTTCCTATGGACAGTTTGAATGCGCACTCGGCAGGGTGCAAGACACACAAGAAGGCAAAAATGAATTAAAGGCAAAGAGGCACAATTAGGATGAAGACACAAATGTGGGATAAATACAAGTATGGAGAGATGAAGAAGGGAAACAAAAATGGGGAGGGTGATATAACTGTGATATAGGTGAGGTAGACACAAGGGAAGAGATATACAGAGATACTCATTACACCCTAACTACCATATAAACAGCAATAGCTGTATTCACTGAAATGTCACCTTTCAGTATAAAAATTTTAAGGGTGAGTGATGAGCCAAAGGACCAATCTGCCTCCGATGCTAAATGCCCTAGGTATGCCTTTTAGATAGATATGATAATATAGAGAGATATGCATATCTAAGATGTTATATATTGTTTGAATGCATTTACATATTTTTGGTTGCCATTATATGAAAGAGGTCACTGTGGTTACTTAATAAACACAATGGATAACTCACAGACAGGATACGCGGGAAATATTTTTAGATGTGATACGGCAAGGGAACAGATTGTGATATTTTAAGGCGATATTCATTTCCTATATTAAGTTGTTTTATTTTGATAGGTTTTTAGTGTTAACTCATTATATACAGCACTGGAGAATATGTCGGTGTAGTATAAATGACAGCAATAGATAAAATAAAATAAATGCCTCATTGAGTTAGGGCTGGAGTACACAGAGTTAAATATTAAAGGTCATGAAGTGAGTTTTACAGACAGAGGAGTTGAGCCGAATTGAAAGTCAAGTGGAACTCTTTGTGGGAGCGTTGTTTTATAGATACATCTGGGATTTGCTCACAATACTAAAAGTAACATTTTGGTTGTTTTCATACACGTCCAATAACTGGCTATCAGCTGGACTGAGGATATTCCAATTTACCTGAACGTTATTTGGGATTCTTTTTGGGATACTCATTGATGTTACTATATGCCCATTGGTAGTTTACTCACTATTCACTCAATAATTCCCAAAAATACTACTTTGATATCCCAATACTCAACAAATCTGAGGAAAACATCTTTATTCAGTGTGAACATTTTGAGAACTTGCTCTCTGTGGTATGTAAAAATGTTAGCACCCTGGCAAATGGGAGTGAGTGGAATGGTCGTGGGTGGACAGATAGATTATATAACAAAGGAAATGCTGATAACTATCTCCCTTTACCTCTTGTTGTTGGATTTTTCTTGCGCCTCATTAGTAGATACTTGTACACCAAAACCAGACCCACAACAACCAACACCCCAAGGACTATTGGGGTGACTATTGCTACTTTATTGTTATCTTCCTTAATTTTCTCAGAAGTTGATAACATCCCAAGAACATCTGAAAAACACAAAAAACAAATTGAGTGCTTCAGGTGCTTTACTTGTCTAAAACTCCTTATGAATTTAAACATTTCAAAAGGCCAACTTGACCTTATGCATATATTTTTCTGTCGCATGAGAGTTATTATACTCTATATTTTTCTCCTTGATAAAGAGGTACCAATAGATAGATGGTGATAAGATACACCAGCCGGTCAGGATTCTAGAGGTACACAAATATCAAAAAAATAGCCAAGGTCAAAACCAGAAGTACAAACAGACTTAAGGCACGCACTAATCGGGTACCAAGGTAAAACTACGACAGATCACTGAGTAAGGGCCTAAACAGGATATATGTAGAGTTACTGATTGGTCCATGTCACCCCTGCGACTCCAAAAAGTATGAGAACGAGGTCACCTAGGTAATGTGGACTTCTAAATCAGAAGTAATGTTATGTGAATGTTTAGCCATAAAGATGCGCCAATCGTTATAGGACAGGTTGTGCGGCCAAATGGTGAATTCACATGCGACCTGTGAAGACATCCGAATCAACGAGATTGATCAGATAGGTATTGTGACAAACAGGGAGTGAATGAGACCTCCCAATTTATTAAGGTTCATACCTGTTCTGTGAATAGTTTTTTTAATGACATATGCAGTTTACTTATTTAAAGAATAATTTTATGTCTTATATCATGTGTCTGGCTGTGTAACATGTTTTTGGTTGTTGATGTGTTTTAAACTTTAAAAGGACTACTCCAGGAACTGTAATGACTTTATTTCAATGAAGCTGTCATGGTGCCTGGAGGCCCTTGGTGCTGTCTTAACTTTTTTTTACTCTATTGAGATGTTCATGGCACTCATCCTTTTGTCCCCTCTGCCTCACCACGTTTTTTTTTAATAAGTGTTTGCAACTGGGATTCAATACATTTTATTGCAACTATATCTAAGAGGTGTCCATTTATCTATGCACCCCTCTTGAATAAAGTTGCAGTAAAATGTGATGTTAATCCGCTGATGAAGGTTAAGAAAAAATAAAGAAATGTGCCTTGGAACTTTTCTTGGAACTTGTCATTGAAGTGTGTCTTCATCCAAGAAAGGTTATAAGCCCTAGCTATGCCTATATAACAGTGGTTTCCGAGAGGGGTTGTCCTATTTCCTCCCAAACCATAATTCTTCTACATATGTCTACTTATTTCACCATACCACAGTTTATTTGTATCTCATCTACAGTTCAGTGGCACTTGGTAACATTAAATAAAAAAAAAAAATTACCTTTGGAAATGTTGAGGCACTTTTCCTTGAAATTTATATCATTGTTTGCAGAGCAGCAGACAGTATTATTCTTCTCTACGTCAGATAACCTTATCGTACTGTTTATCATGTAAACTCTTTTTGTTGGGAGAATCATAGCATTGTTGGGATTATTTGACACATTTGTACCAGGCCATTCTATTTTCACAGGTTGGGAGCTGTATACTGTACAGATCAACTCGCTTTCTTTCTCATAGATTGTAACATTACCTGTAAATAAAACCAGACACTGCTTTACTCAAATCTCTTTGAGAATAAATAACATATATTTAAGTGTTCTTGCATAGCAAGACCACTTATTGTTATCTCACATATATATCATTATTATTATTATTATTATAGCCAAATTTACCACCCTAACTCCTCCCACAGCTTTTACACAACATAGACAGAAATATACCGAAACGTGCGGATTGTTCCCGATTGGTGTCCTATTACTTTGTGGAACGTTTCGCCAAATGGTTCACGGAATATCGTCGTTCTTGTGGCGAAATTGGTCCCATAGGAATGAATGGCAAAATGTTCAAAACTAGAGTGGGAGCTGACAAAAGCTGAAAAATCAGGACATGATTTCTAAACTGCCACCACAGTTTTCACAATATGACCATTTGTTTGCAACTCACGCCGTCCATTGACATTCATTGAAACTTTACTCTAGCCAGCTGAAACTTGAAGGGCAATTTCTAAACTGTGACTGTGCCTTCATTTTTAATATGTCAGAGACATACTATGCAAAAATGTAGGTCTGGGTCTTGTGATTCTCACAATATAAAGCTCTTAGCTGTAGGATTTATAGTTTTTAAAATACGACCGTTTGAAGATGGCAACCGCCAAAATACTCTGACCTCTGCCAGGCTGGAGCAGCAAGTGATGTCATAGACAGAGCCTTTTGTACACCTGCTAATGTTTTTTATAAATGTATGTTTTAATGTAACTGTGAAGCACTTTGGGCAACAACGTTGAAATTAAATGTGCTATATAAATAAATAATAGCAGTTACCCCGCCCACTCCAGTTGTAGACTACTGGTGGAGGCAAGAACACTTTACACAATTTCCCCAGAAATTGTAGCTTTTCTACTTTCTAATGTTATGCTGAAGTAGCTATTTCAGAGATGTATACTTAGAATTTTGAAAATTGCTTTGTATCTATTCAAAAGAAAAATTATTGTGACTTGCCCAGTTATGTATATAAACTGCATCTCTTGCAGAAACAGAGCATGACCTCTCTATAAGTGAGTGAGATATTTGCAGAGACCAATTGTGTCTCTCCTACAAAAATGGTGCGATTTGCAAATACCTAGGGGCACCTGGATGTATTTCCCATAAAGTACACTAATCAATCAAATATAATCCAGATTTAGTAAATTATGATGCAGTTAATTGGGTAAAATAGTTATTTTGTCAGGGAGAAAAAAAATATGTACAAGGGGCTCTGATATATATGTGCCTTTTCCAACCATTGAGAACTCGGTAATATGGCATGGGGACAAAAAATTGGGTTTTGGCCGAAGGGTTAAGCACAACAGGACTAAACCCTTGTTCACCTATTCCTATTAAGTTTGTTCATACCTTGCCTTAACTATTTATTTATAAAATATTTTACCAGGAAGGTAAAACTACACTTGATCCCAACCGAAGGGTATTTAAATGAAGGACCAGGGATGAGACCACACAGCTGTTATACTAATGAGTTTTCAATGCAGATTTTCAGTGGACAGATATTTCATATATTTGATATGTTTTGGGTTTTTTTTTATCCACGTTCTTACACAACCTAATTTTTCTCCCATATTTTTGTTTGTTACACATCTCCACATCTATGAATTATCGTCTAAACCATTTTCTTTTATTTTTTCCGTTGTTGCCACTTACCAACAGTCAAATAAAATGTGTGATCTTGGTATCCATTTTTGCCACTCAAAAATAGACTGTATTCACCTTCATTATACAAGCTGACATTGTTTATTGTCAGTGCCACCTCGTGATCAGTGAACCCTACAGACATCGCTCCACTGGAATTGTTTGCACGGGTAAAGGTAAAGTTGGTGTTGTTAAATGTTACTTTAAGAGTAGCCACATGATGTGTAATATTACATCTCACAGTCACAGAGTCTCCACTCCAAACCACATCAGGTTTTGTGCAAGAAATTTTAAGATCTAAAAATTAATGAAAGAAGAGAAGTCAGTATCAGTGACAGTAGAACATCTTAAAATATACTACACTACACTACAGATTCTGTTTATACTTCCCTGCCCAGTTAAGTGCTACTACTAATTTGGTCTACAATGTTTAATCCCTCACAGTTCACCATTTTATGAGTACACATCTTATTAAATCTGTCCGTTCACCATACTCAACCTACGGGGTTATGTGGTGCTCAGAGAGGATCATGGGAGATACCATAAATCCTGTTACATATCGCTAAACGACTTTTTGGTTCATTTCAGTTCTGAAAACCAGATACTAAAAGTCCGCCTTAAAACCAGTGGGACTCCATATTGTCCAGTTCATCCTTCTCAACAGTGTGTTATCGATAAAGCGAATTCTAAAAGGTGAAATCTACAGACCTGCAAAAGTACAAATTGAGCTACCTTGTAACCGACGCATAGAATAGAGAACACAACAATTGGACTTCTCAAAGCATTGGTTATTGATTTTCTTTGTGCTATCTTACTGAAATTATTTATAACCATGTTAATTGTAAATTATATTAAAAAAAGCAAAATAAATAATAAAAAAACAATGACAAACAAACAGTAGGACCTCATTCTAATATATATTTGTGTATGCTAACATGTATGGGTGTGACCGGTGAAACAGGCCTATTTCACATGTGCGACTAAGTAAATACGCATAGTACCAGCCAGAGGTTAATCCACTGGGAATGCAAAATTCATTGGTACTATGGATGCACATTTGCCTTTTAGCTAAAAAAAAAAAACTACCAAAAACAGCAATTCTGTTATAAAATAACAACTTGGTGAGAGTTTTAATAGATCTGCAGCAGTACTTACAGACACTGCTAGAAAATCCAGCTAGCAGCGAAATGAAGAGGACGAACTGAGTTACATTCTGCACACAAGACATTTTATTTTTCCTTAATCATAGAGAAACGTAAGCTGTAAGATAAAAAAAAAAAAAAATGGACATTAGCAACCTTAATATTATTTAAATCACCAGCCCAACACGTATGACATATGACATAGTATTAGTGTTAATTTATTGCATTACAGAACATGCTTGCGCTGTGCAGTGCAGTAGTAGTTTTGTACAAAATATATGGTTGACATGCTGTATTCCTCTCCTACAGCCAAACTCGCAATTACTGGACATCTGGTCCTTTCCTTTATAATTCTATAAAGACATACTTGAAAACGAGAGAAATCGCAATGTATCCTGCCTGGTAAAATATTTTATAAATAAATAAATAATACGCCAACCTTGGACGGACTACCTATTACAATCTCAATTTGTCTGAGGCTGAGAAGCATTACCACCGAGATTTTTTATCTTCCTTATATGTTTCACTGGATTATTTAACTACGTTTGTGGTCTAGGGGCATAACTACTTTGATGCTTGTCTTGTGATTCCCCCTCCCCCCCCCCCAAACGTACAATATATTTTACCCATATTATTTTCGTAACTGTGTATACAATTTATCATCCATGAACATCATCATCTTCTTTCTCCCCATCATTGTCGGTACGCTATGTGTGGTTGTCTCTTCATTTTATAACATATTGTTATGTCTTTATCATTCTCATGCTGTGATGGCAAAATCACGTTTATTTGTAATTTTTGAATGGTCAACCCTTTTCATGTTTGTGAGTTCTGTATGTTTTTTTTTTCTTTCTTTTCTTAATAACAAATCAGTTTTTTTTTTTTTTTTTTTTAAAAAAGAGCTTGTAAATATTTAGTTTAGTTATAAAAGTAATTAGATAGCTTTAAAAAATTGCTGTTTAAGAAATGAGTTTCCGACAACGTAGACTGTGAATCACAAAACAATTACAGGGTTATTTAATAAAGTAAGGATTCAAATCGAATTTAAAGCGAATTTCAAATTTAAGCCTAAAATAGCCAAACTGAAAGTATAACTGAATACAGAATCTTTCCATCTTTTCTATTTTGACTTTAAATTTGAAACTCTATTTAAATTCACCTGGAATTTTCATGTTACTGAATAACCCTGTTAGTCATCCGTGTCATCCTTATGATGAGCTATATGCATTACGTTGGATGCAGTTGTGTTCCTAAAGTAATTCATAAAAGTAACAAAAGTAACTGCCCTTTTATAAATTGGGACATGGGGGCTTAATAGTCACCTGAACAACTTTAGCTTAATGAAGCAGTTTTGGTGTATAGAACATGCCCCTGCAGCCTCACTGCTCAATCCTCTGCCATTTAGGAGTTAAATCCCTTTGTTTATGAACCCTAGTCACACCTCCCTGCATGTGAATTGCACAGCCTTCCACAAACCTGTAAAGAGAGCCCTATTTAGGCTTTCTTTATTGCAAGTTCTGTTTAATTAAGATGTTCTTATCCCCTGCTATGTTAATGGCTTGCTAGACCCTGCAAGAGCCTCCTGTATGTGATTAAAGTTCAATTTAGAGAGAAAGAGATACAATTATTTAACCCCTTCAGGACCGGCCTGTTTTTGCGATGTTTGTACGTTAAGGACCAGAGCAGTTTTAACACTTTTGTGGTGTTTGTGTTTAGCTGTAATTTTCCGCTCTCTCATTTACGGTTCCCATACAAGTTATATACTGTTTTTTTCACGACAAGAAGGGCTTTCTTTACATACCAGTATATATATTATGTCATATATTGTATTTAAAAAAAATAATAAAATATGGTGAAAAATAAAAAAAAAACATGTTTTTGGACTTTTACTTGAAAAATCTTTTACTTATCTACAAAAGCTAATGAAAAAAACTGCTAAATAGATTCAAAATTTTGTCCCGAGTTTAAAAACACCCAGTGTTTACATGCTTTATTGCTTTTTTTTGCAAGTTATAGGCCTATAAATACAAGTAGGAAATTGCTGTTTCAATATATATATATTTTAAATGTATCAATAGTGACATTGTTACACCGTTATCTGTCATAAATCCCCGAAACACACCTAACATGTACATATTTTTTAAAGTAGACAACCCAGGGTATTCAAAATGGGGTATGTCCAGTTTTTTTTAGTAGCCACCTAGTCACAAACACTGGCCAAAGTTAGCATTTATATTTGTTTGTGTGTTAAAAATGCAAAAAACGCTAACTTTGGCCGGTGTTTGTGACTAAGTGGCTACTAAAAAAAGCTGAACATACCCCATTTGCAATACCTTGGGTTGTCTTCTTTCGCAAATGGTATGCCATCATGGGGCTAATTCTCATTCCTTGGCTACCATACGCTCTCAAAGGCAACCTAACCAATCTGACAAATTTCAATAAAAAAAAAAAAAGTAAAATCAAGCCTTATATTTGACCCTGTAACTTTCACAAACACTATAAAACCTCTACATGTGGGGTACTGTTATACTCAGGAGACTTCGCTGAACACAAATATTAGTGTATCAGAACAGTAAAATATATCACAGCAATAATATCCTCAGTGAAAGAGCTGTTTGTGTGTGAAAAATGCAAAAAACTTCACTTTCACTGACAATATCATCGCTGTGATATGTTTTACTGTTTTGAAACACTAATATTTGTGTTCAGCGAAGTCTCCCGAGTAAAACAGTACCCCCATGTACAGGATTTAGGGTGTCATAGAAAGTTACAGGGTTAAACACAGTGCTAGCAAATTAAATTATCTGGACTTTTGGCCTGGGTTGGCAGGCAGGTCCCTCAAATTGCAATCATTAAAATTACTTAATTAGGTAAAAATATTACATAAATATGCACGTAGAATTTTAATATATATACATATTTATATATTTGACGTCTACGTGTATATTTATGAAATTATTTATGTAATTATGTATGTGGACATATGTATATTTCGTATTATTTTTATTTATTTATTTATACATAGATATATATATCATTACATTCTAAGTATATTTTGATATAAATATATATATATCAATATCAAAATACTGTTAGAATAAAACTGAATATATATATATAATTTTTTTTTAATTATTAAAAATTATTTTTATTTTTTGTTATTTATTTTTATTAACATATTATTTGTATTTTATAATAATATATATATACCATATATATAGTTATTATATATATTGTATATATTCGTGTGTAATTTAAATATAAGTGTATTTTTATAATTATATACGTATATATAAATATAAAAATACACTTAGTGTGACATTATATATATGATATATATACATATATTATATATAGGTATATATAGATATAATACATGTATATATAGCATATATATACACATATTATTTTTTTTTTTTACACAGATTTTTTTTTTACACTTTATTTTGGATTTTTCACTTGCAGGGAGACTGCCTGTCAGCACAGACAGTCCCCCTGCAGGCAGACACATGGACACCTATTGCGGTCATGTGATCGAGTGATCACATGGCCGTGGGGTCCTGATCTGCCGAAGGGGGACTGCCTGGGCAGACAGGCAACCCCCCTGGACCGGGTGGAGCACTGATCGCCGCCGTGGGACCGACGGCGATCAGGTAAGTAGCCCAAAACCGTTATGACATAGAGCTTGGTTGCTTCATCTAAGTGTTGCTTCTAAGTGTGTGTGTGGTTGGAGATGTTGCTTCTAAGTGTGTGTGTGGTTGGAGATATTCTGGAGAGTTTTACAGAAGCTTCAACTGTCTAAGAGCTGTGCTAAGAGTTCTTTTTTACTGTTACAGGTAAGATTCATCTGTAGGAAAAGGTTACTGACTGCACAAGGTTTGATTTCCTGTTGGTAATTATAAGGCATTTGATTGGATTAGGTAGCTACTTGCTATTGATTGCTATTTAAATTAGCTATTGTTTGCTAATAAGCAGAGGCCTACCCAGGTGTTAAACATTCCTAGTGGGAGGTGATTTTAGGAGTATATAAGGGTAGTTGTCATTAGCTTGGCTAATAGAGCTTGGTTGCTTCATCTAAGTGTTGCTTCTAAGTGTGTGTGTGGTTGGAGATATTCTGGAGAGTTTTACAGAAGCTTCAACTGTCTAAGAGCTGTGCTAAGAGTTCTTTTTTACTGTTACAGGTAAGATTCATCTGTAGGAAAAGGTTACTGACTGCACAAGGTTTGATTTCCTGTTGGTAATTATAAGGCATTTGATTGGATTAGGTAGCTACTTGCTATTGATTGCTATTTAAATTAGCTATTGTTTGCTAATAAGCAGAGGCCTACCCAGGTGTTAAACATTCCTAGTGGGAGGTGATTTTAGGAGTATATAAGGGTAGTTGTCATTAGCTTGGCTAATAGAGCTTGGTTGCTTCATCTAAGTGTTGCTTCTAAGTGTGTGTGTGGTTGGAGATATTCTGGAGAGTTTTACAGAAGCTTCAACTGTCTAAGAGCTGTGCTAAGAGTTCTTTTTTACTGTTACAGGTAAGATTCATCTGTAGGAAAAGGTTACTGACTGCACAAGGTTTGATTTCCTGTTGGTAATTATAAGGCATTTGATTGGATTAGGTAGCTACTTGCTATTGATTGCTATTTAAATTAGCTATTGTTTGCTAATAAGCAGAGGCCTACCCAGGTGTTAAACATTCCTAGTGGGAGGTGATTTTAGGAGTATATAAGGGTAGTTGTCATTAGCTTGGCTAATAGAGCTTGGTTGCTTCATCTAAGTGTTGCTTCTAAGTGTGTGTGTGGTTGGAGATATTCTGGAGAGTTTTACAGAAGCTTCAACTGTCTAAGAGCTGTGCTAAGAGTTCTTTTTTACTGTTACAGGTAAGATTCATCTGTAGGAAAAGGTTACTGACTGCACAAGGTTTGATTTCCTGTTGGTAATTATAAGGCATTTGATTGGATTAGGTAGCTACTTGCTATTGATTGCTATTTAAATTAGCTATTGTTTGCTAATAAGCAGAGGCCTACCCAGGTGTTAAACATTCCTAGTGGGAGGTGATTTTAGGAGTATATAAGGGTAGTTGTCATTAGCTTGGCTAATAGAGCTTGGTTGCTTCATCTAAGTGTTGCTTCTAAGTGTGTGTGTGGTTGGAGATATTCTGGAGAGTTTTACAGAAGCTTCAACTGTCTAAGAGCTGTGCTAAGAGTTCTTTTTTACTGTTACAGGTAAGATTCATCTGTAGGAAAAGGTTACTGACTGCACAAGGTTTGATTTCCTGTTGGTAATTATAAGGCATTTGATTGGATTAGGTAGCTACTTGCTATTGATTGCTATTTAAATTAGCTATTGTTTGCTAATAAGCAGAGGCCTACCCAGGTGTTAAACATTCCTAGTGGGAGGTGATTTTAGGAGTATATAAGGGTAGTTGTCATTAGCTTGGCTAATAGAGCTTGGTTGCTTCATCTAAGTGTTGCTTCTAAGTGTGTGTGTGGTTGGAGATATTCTGGAGAGTTTTACAGAAGCTTCAACTGTCTAAGAGCTGTGCTAAGAGTTCTTTTTTACTGTTACAGGTAAGATTCATCTGTAGGAAAAGGTTACTGACTGCACAAGGTTTGATTTCCTGTTGGTAATTATAAGGCATTTGATTGGATTAGGTAGCTACTTGCTATTGATTGCTATTTAAATTAGCTATTGTTTGCTAATAAGCAGAGGCCTACCCAGGTGTTAAACATTCCTAGTGGGAGGTGATTTTAGGAGTATATAAGGGTAGTTGTCATTAGCTTGGCTAATAGAGCTTGGTTGCTTCATCTAAGTGTTGCTTCTAAGTGTGTGTGTGGTTGGAGATATTCTGGAGAGTTTTACAGAAGCTTCAACTGTCTAAGAGCTGTGCTAAGAGTTATTTTTTACTGTTACAGGTAAGATTCATCTGTAGGAAAAGGTTACTGACTGCACAAGGTTTGATTTCCTGTTGGTAATTATAAGGCATTTGATTGGATTAGGTAGCTACTTGCTATTGATTGCTATTTAAATTAGCTATTGTTTGCTAATAAGCAGAGGCCTACCCAGGTGTTAAACATTCCTAGTGGGAGGTGATTTTAGGAGTATATAAGGGTAGTTGTCATTAGCTTGGCTAATAGAGCTTGGTTGCTTCATCTAAGTGTTGCTTCTAAGTGTGTGTGTGGTTGGAGATATTCTGGAGATAAGCTGGAGGTAATCTGAGGTATTCAGGAGGATAAATAAAAAGTTAAGGTTTGTTTGATTTAAATTATTCACCTCATTGGAATGGCAGACTTAGTTCAGTGTAATAGTTGCTTTGCATTTGTTTCACGTTCCACTTTTTGGAGGTTTGGTTGTTGTCTAATCTGTAGACAGTTCTCTATTTTGCGGCAGGAGATTGTATTTTTGAAGTCTGAGATTTGTAAATTATCTGGTAAACAAACTCAGGCTGGAACTGCTGCAAAGCCACTGCCGCAGAGACATACTAGGAATGGCAGATGGATTACTGTAGGATCTGGTAGACTTGGAGTTGTGGATAAAAGGCATATTGCACAGTCTGTTGCTCTACATAATTCATTTTCTGCACTTTCAGAGTGTAGTGGTGTCGTGGAGAGAGGCACTGAGGCTAGTGGTGTTGTGCAGAGAGGCACTGAGGCTAGTGGTGTTGTGCAGAGAGGCACTGAGGCTAGTGGTGTTGTGCAGAGAGGCACTGAGGCTAGTGGTGTTGTGCAGAGAGGCACTGAGGCTAGTGGTGTTGTGCAGAGAGGCACTGAGGCTAGTGGTGTTGTGCAGAGAGGCACTGAGGCTAGTGGTGTTGTGCAGAGAGGCACTGAGGCTAGTGGTGTTGTGCAGAGAGGCACTGAGGCTAGTGGTGTTGTGCAGAGAGGCACTGAGGCTAGTGGTGTTGTGAAGAGAGGCACTGAGGCTAGTGGTGTTGTGAAGAGAGACATTGAGGCTAGTGGTGTTGTGCAGAGAGGCTTGGTGAGGCCTAATAGAAAGCAGTTGTTGGTGGGGGATTCCATCATAAGAGGTGTGGAGATGGACAATGTGAGGTGTCTTCCCGGAGCTACTGCTCACAGAGACAGGAGACGTATCGGTAATATTGTTAAGCAAGCAAAGCAGGAAGGGGAATTGGATGTACTTGTCCATTTAGGGACAAATGACTTGGCTTGCAATGAGGTTTCAGAGGTTAAGGAAGTTTTTAGTGTTTTTGCCAATGATATACGGCAGGTTGCTTCCACATTGTCATTCTCTGAAGTTCTGCCTGTGCATAACACTCAGAATGACAGGCGGATGCGTATTAGGGACTTTAACTTGTGGCTTGGTGAATGGTGTCGGGAGCAAGGATTTGGCTTTATTGCTCATGGTAGCTCTATTTGGAATGGAAATAAACTGTACAAAAAAGATGGTTTGCATCTTTCTCAAAAGGGAACAAATGTTCTCAGTGAGCAGTTCAGAGGTTTTGCTAGGATGTATTTAAACTAGGAGGGGGGGGCAAAAGGGTGATAAAACATCAATCCAATTGTCCCCCAAAACAAGGACAGAAGGTGCCTGTAGCAAGTGTGTTAAAAAATGATAAGCTTAGAGTCATGTCTACAAATGCTCGCAGTTTAGGGAATAAGATCCATGAACTTGTGGCAATAATGGCAACTGATAGTGTAGATTTAGTCGCTGTTACTGAGACATGGTATAATGAGAAAAATGACTGGGACATAGCAATACCAGGGTACTCTTTATATAGAAAAGACAGGGAAGGCAAGAAAGGGGGAGGGGTGGCCCTGTATGTAAAGAATAGCATAAAATCTAGCCTAATAAAGGTTAGTGAGGCGAACATAGAGTCAGTTTGGGTTACGTTAGAATTTGGTAATCACACAGTAACTCGTGTAGGTGTGATTTATAGGCCCCCAGGACAAATTGAAGAGTTAGATAATCTACTAGTTGAAGAAATAGCTAAAATGACAATGAAGGGGGAAGTTATCATCATGGGTGACTTTAATCTTCCTGATATAAATTGGAAAACAAAAATAGCTACTTGTGCCAGGAGCACACATATTCTAAACTCCCTACTGGGATTGTCTCTAAAACAAGTCGTTGAGGAGCCAACTCGTAAAGAGGCCATACTAGATTTAGTGTTAACAAATGGAGATTTGGTATCAGATATTACTGTAGGTGAAAGTTTAGGATCCAGTGATCATCAGTCAGTGTGGTTTAATATAAGAACAGTGACTGAGTCACACCACACAAAAACAAAAGTTTTAGACTTTAGAAAAACAGACTTTTCCAAAATTAGAATATGTGTAAAGGAGTCATTATCAGACTGGAGCAATTTAAATGGAGTCCAAAAGAAATGGGATTATTTAAAAGTTGCACTACTGAAGGCAACAGAAAATTGCATTAGGCTTGTCAGTAAAAGCAAAAAATTCAAGAAACCACTGTGGTACTCCACAGATGTAGCCAAAATAGTAAAAAACAAAAAGTTAGCATTTAGTAATTATAAAAAAACCCAGAGTGAGGAAGACAGAATGACCTATAAGATTAGGCAGAAAGAGGCTAAGCAAGTTATAAGAGCTTCCAAATCACACACAGAAGAGAAAATAGCACAGTCAGTAAAAAAGGGGGACAAAACCTTTTTTAGATACATAAATGAGAAAAGAAAAGTAAAACAAGGATTAGTTAGATTAAAAACAAAAGAAGGAAGGTATGTAGATGAGGATAAAGGTCTAGCTGACTGCCTCAATGAATATTTTTGTTCGGTATTTACAGATGAAAATGAAGGAAAGGGACCTCAGTTAAGAAAAAGGATAAATGAGTCATTTATTACACGTGAGTTTACAGAGGAAGAGGTTCTATTTCAACTGTCAAAAGTAAAGACAAATAAGTCAATGGGACCTGATGGAATACACCCAAAGCTATTAAAAGAGCTTAGTGGTGTACTAGCAAAACCATTAACAGATTTATTTAACCAATCATTGATAACAGGAGTAGTCCCAGAAGATTGGAAGTTAGCGAATGTTGTGCCCATTCACAAGAAAGGTAATAGGGAGGAGTCGGGCAACTATAGGCCAGTAAGCCTAACTTCAGTAGTGGGGAAAGTGATGGAAACCATGTTAAAGGATAGGATTGTTGAACATCTAAAAACACATGGATTTCAAGATCAGAGACAACATGGGTTTACTTCAGGGAGATCATGCCAAACTAATCTTATTGATTTTTTTGATTGGGTAACTAAAATTATAGATCAGGGTGGTGCAGTAGACATTGCTTACCTCGATTTCAGTAAGGCTTTTGACACTGTTGCACATAGAAGGCTTATCAACAAACTACAATCTTTGAGTTTGGATTCCAATATTGTTGAATGGGTAAGGCAGTGGCTGAGTGACAGGCAACAGAGGGTTGTAGTCAATGGAGTATATTCGAAGCTTGGGCTTGTCACCAGTGGGGTACCTCAGGGATCTGTACTTGGACCCATTCTCTTTAATATTTTTATTAGTGATATTGCAGAAGGTCTTGATGGTAAGGTGTGTCTTTTTGCGGATGATACTAAGATATGTAACAGGGTTGATGTTCCAGGAGGGATAAGCCAAATGGAAAATGATTTAGGTAGACTAGAAAAATGGTCAGAGTTGTGGCAACTGACATTTAATGTGGATAAGTGCAAGATAATGCATCTTGGACGTAAAAACCCAAGGGCAGAGTACAGAATATTTGATAGAGTCCTAACCTCAACATCTGAGGAAAGGGATTTAGGGGTGATTATTTCTGATGACTTAAAGGTAGGCAGACAATGTAATAGAGCAGCAGGAAATGCTAGCAGAATGCTTGGTTGTATAGGGAGAGGTATTAGCAGTAGAAAGAGGGAAGTGCTCATGCCATTGTACAGAACACTGGTGAGACCTCACTTGGAGTACTGTACACAGTACTGGAGACCCTATCTTCAGAAGGATATTGATACCTTAGAGAGAGTTCAAAGAAGGGCTACTAAACTGGTTCATGGATTGCAGGATAAAACTTACCAGGAAAGGTTAAAGGATCTTAACATGTATAGCATGGAGGAAAGACGAGACAGGGGGGATATGATAGAAACATTTAAATACATAAAGGGAATCAACACAGTAAAGGAGGAGACTATATTTAAAAGAAGAAAAACTACCACAACAAGAGGACATAGTCTTAAATTAGAGGGACAAAGGTTTAAAAATAATATCAGGAAGTATTACTTTACTGAGAGGGTAGTGGATGCATGGAATAGCCTTCCAGCTGAAGTGGTAGAGGTTAACACAGTAAAGGAGTTTAAGCATGCGTGGGATAGGCATAAGGCTATCCTAACTATAAGATAAGGCCAGGGACTAATGAAAGTATTTAGAAAACTGGGCAGACTAGATGGGCCGAATGGTTCTTATCTGCCGTCACATTCTATGTTTCTATGTTTCTATGACGGTTCAGGACCGTCAGCGGTCCAAACGCACGTTTTACCGCTGACGGTCCTGAACCGTCAGCGGTCGTTAAGGGGTTAAGGTAAATTACATCTGTTTGAAAGTGAAACCCGTTTTTTTTTTCATGCAGGCTCTGTCAATCATAGCCAGGGGAGGTGTGGCTAGGGCTGCATAAACAGAAACAAAGTGGTTTAACCCCTTAAGGACCAAACTTCTGGAATAAAAGGGAATCATGACATGTCACACATGTCATGTGTCCTTAAGGGGTTAACGCCTAAATGACAGTGAATTGAGCAGTGAATTTGCAGGGGAATGATCTATACATTAAAACTGCTTTATTTAGCTAAAGTAATTTAAGTGACTATAGTGTTCCTTTAACATAATTTCTGGAAACGTTTACCTTTCACTATCAAATCACACCAGTAATTTCTGCAAATGATTAACCACTTGTTATGTTTTTGTCTATATTGGGAACATTGGAACTGAGTTTTCTCACATATACAAATTGCCCTGGGCTGCATAGTCAGTACAAAACAATGCAGTCTTGATTGAATTATTAAACTCCTGGGTTGGGATCTAAACCACGGTGCCCATGACTTTTCAGTAGATCCCCAATGTTTAGAACAGGGGCTTCATATTCATTAGGCCTCTGACAACTGCCCATAATAAGTAATTCACTGTACTTGCTCTGTCTTCCCCAGAGCAGAAGAAACCTCTTTGAAATCGGAAAGAGTTTAATAATGAAATTTAGCTGAACGTGCAAAAAAAAAAAAAAAAAACAACGGACTGCTGATTATATTAAAGCATTCATGCCCTCAGTGGTCACATCTTATACTGCAGACTATTCACTAACAGGGTTAGGCAACCTTCGGCACTCCAGACTACCGTACTAAACACTGAATTTCAGTCAGATGCACAAAACCCAGTGAAAATAAATCCAGTGAAAATAACTGAATTCTAACCAAAGTGGCACATTTTTTTATATATATATATATAAATTTTTATTTTTCATTTAAAAATTTCATCCATATACACACTTATAGAAATAGGTTTGAAATGTTACAGTAAACTAAATATTATACATATTTTTAGTAAAGCCATATTTCGTTCATTTATACATTAACTACAATCAAAAAACAGAAAGTTACATACATTATCCTCTTACTTACAGTTCCACATAATGCTACTACCTAAGAGTGGTTATCATGGGTGGCGGGAGGGGGGGTTTAAGTTTTAAGACTAAGATATCTATTCCAAGGGGCCCAGATCTTATCGTATTTCTCTCTGGATATCTTGTTTATTGCTATCCCTGCTTCCATCCTGCATTGATAATCCACTTGTATACAAATATCTTGCCATATTAACGGACCCATACTTCTCCAATTTCTAGCCATAGCTATTTTAATTGCCATAAAGATGTGAATCATAAGGATTTTTAATTTTATATTGACTTTTGGCATGTCTAAATGGAACAGGAACGTTTGAGCCGTAATAACAGTTTGAACCTTCAGAATAGAATCTACCAAATCCGATAAAGTTATCTTCATAGGTTTCAACTCCTCACAGTCCCACCAGATGTGGGAGAATGAGCCTAGTTCCCTACCGCATCTCCAACAATCTGGTAGAAGTGTGGGTTGAAGACTGTGAAGGCGAGTGGGCACCAGGTACCAACGGTATACAAGTTTAAAGTACACTTCCCGTATATTCACCCCATGTATATATTTTTTTACTAATTGTAGGCCCAAAATCCAATCTTCAACCGGGAATGAAAAATTGAGTTCTTGCTCCCATTTGTTCATTGCTAACGCTTTATCTATTTGCCTTTGGCTTCTTATAAATTGGTTAAATCTGGATGCAATTTTTTTTTCTATAATGGGATGCTATAAATTGATCAATTGGAGAGGTTTCCGAAAAAAAGTTCTTCCCGTAGTAAAAGATTTTATTCTTAAAAAATTAAATATTTCCTTCAAGGGGAGGTTATATTTAAGCTGTAACATTGGGAATGGCAATATTTTGTTATCTTTTAAAAGATCCACAATTTTTACAATTCCGCACTTTTCCCATTCTTGAATATTTATATATTTTATATAAAGTTTTAAGCATGTTAATGGGGCGTTTCTTGATATATAATTAGTTCCATATTTTTTCTTTAAATATTTTGCTATATAAATCATCGTGTTATTCATCGGATTGCTAGATCTTATATTTTTTACAAATTCACCATCACACCACAAGAGAAATAGAGGTTCAATATTACAAAGGTCCGATTTTTCGATATCTAGCCAAATTGGTCTTGATATTGTAAAATTATCGCACTTGATTAAATGTGCTACCATATTGATCATATATAATTTTCGTATGTCCGGAAAAGAAATTCCCCCCTCTTTCCAAGGACACTCTGGGTCTCCTGTCTTGCCATATATAATCTGATATCTGTTTTTGAAGACCGCGTATCATCTGGGAGGACACCCTCAGTGGGAGATTACCAAATAAAAATGTCAGTTTGGGAAGTAGGTAGGAGTTTACCGCTTCGATTCTTCCCAACCAAGACAGCTCTAACCCCCTCCAATTTTTTAGAATCCTCATAAATTGGGTAGCGATTTCTGTATAGTAAAGTTCTCCAATTTCTCTGTAATCTAAAGATAGTCTTACCCCTAAATATTTTAAATTCCTTGCTTCCCAGTCACATTTAAATTCCTTTTTAAGTTTTTTTTCCCCCGGGCCCAGTTAGACCTTTTGTCAGAATTTGTGTTTTCTTTATATTTATTTTATAGCCTGAGAATTTACTATATTCTTTAATAAGACAAAATACGTCTGGAATAGATCTAATAGGGTCTGTAAGGGTCAATAGGACATCATCTGCATAAAGTGCAATTTTATTCTCCAAAGTGTTCACCTTTAGCCCACTGATGTCTTCATTTTGTCTAATCGCGGCTGCCAACGGCTCTGTAGAAAGGATGTATAACAGGGGTGCCAAAGGGCAGCCCTGTCACGTCCCATTTCTAATTGGGAACCATTTCGATTGGAACATAAATCCTGAAACTCTGGCTTGAGGATCTTTATATAACGCCATTGTGCATTCCTTAAAAGACCCTCTATGCCGAAGGCCTTCAAAACCTCTTCCAGATATTTCCAGTTAAAGTGGCACATTTATTAATGCCCCATACAGTTTGTTTTTTTAAGATAAAGGATTTTGTAGTACTTTGGGAATTGTTAAAACGTATAAAAGGTTAAAAGGTAAGGTTGGAGTGCCAGGTTAATTTTAAATGACATATGCCATACATCGGGAGCTTATTATTTGCATGTCAAAATATGAACAAAGAAAGAACAATGTAAAAATGCTAATTATAATTTAAGACACCATGATTAATCCGAAATTGCAGAAATCATTAAAAATATGCAAATAAATGAATAAATAAATACTTCTTGAAATAAACTACTGTTGACTCTTGGAATGTTACATTTGGTCTCCAGAATTTGCACTTTTAACTCAAACAGGTTAATGGGCAGCCTATTCTTAACAGGAAATATTATTTCTAGTTATTATCTGACCTTTTACAAGCAATAAAATATCATACTACCGCCTTTATACATTATCAGAATGCAGACGGACAATAATGTAGAGCTTCAAACAAAGAAATGATCTTTCCCACCACAAGGTGGCACTTGACATTGCTGAGATTTTAAACAATACTTCATAAGTAAGCACGTGATTTAAGAGATAACTGTGGCTAAAAAAATGAATTCAGTATAAAGAACAAAAATAGAATTCATCTTTGTTTCGTATTAAAACACACACACACACACACACACACACACACACACACACACACACACTTTTTAGAAAGTTAATATATATGCATGTACTTTTTAAATAATTATTTTAATTAAAAAAAAATGACAATTTTGTGTTAATCATAATTCGCTGATAGTGAATAGACCCTAACGCGCCATGCTATCTAGATTGAAGTTTCAAAAAGTGATACAGTCCAGGTTTAAGAATTTCTGTTCACACCCTGCCACAGTTGCAGCTTGGGCTTACATAAATAGTATTAAACACCATCGCTATGAATTGGCTAGACTCCAGTTTCTGGGAAAGCTTCCAAACTTTCGGTTTCAATTTACTTAAACAGCACCTGGGGAGGGCAGAGGGGCACCATCCTGCAACTGGCACGGTTTACTCTGCATATTTTTATTGATTGTATTAGTTTTAATAATTTTCTCTTTCTCAAATTCAGAGCTGCCACGTGATTTATTTAATTTTCTCTTGTCATGAGTTTTGATCTTAACCTACTGCACTTTATGTTTGCATGTTCCCCTGTCTCAGATATCATTAAATATCAGAAAAATTAGTCAGCCTAAAAAACACTTCAGGTAGTAATTGAGATCTGTGATTGAATAGCAACACACGCACTGCTGGTCAGCAAAACTTCTCAGTGAGAATCCTCTGATTTGCTTTCCTGGGACGCCAACATAAATTCTGTGGGTATAGAAAGGGGGCGGGGCTTGCAGTAGCTGCAGATACTAGATCTGCAGCATTTGTAATCTACATTATCATACACATTATCATACACTCCCACTGGGGGATTTAAAATGCATATCATATACTGCAAGCCCTTCTCTACTTCCCCAGCACAGACTGTCCCGTCTGCCCCAGGAATGTCAAATCTGGGGATAAATGTATTTGCTGTATCTGCAGGTACATCTACTAAATATTTATTTTTGTTTAGTGGAGTGTCCCTTTACCTAGCAATCCCATTATTGTGGAATATTAACTCCACCTAAACACAGCTAAAAAGGGAGAGACCGACATACTCTCATGCTACACCATATGGCATTATGCTATATATATATATATATATATATATTATATATATATATATATATATTATTTTTAAATTTTTTAAATTTTATAGGCAGATATTAGCATTCTTTCCTAGAAAGTTCTCACATTTGTTTTTAATATGCTCAATTAACTCTTATCAACCCAGGAACTATTTGAGTTCTCTAGTTTTCCCTATAAAATGATCCACTCTCTGGTGATTTTATGGTTTCATTCTCCATCATGATTCTAATCCTATTCCCATGTTTCCTTCTTCTGTAATTGCACAGTGCTGGTACGGGTTTCACATTCCATAACATGTTTATAATTTCTGTTAAGGGATTATCTGTATTTTCTTTGTTTTACTTTGTATCTTATAAAAGTTACGTTTTAACTGGGCAGTGCTATTAATATACAAATATAGCAACATGAGATCCAACAATGATTGGCTACACTCTCCTGCCATTGAACAAAACTCAGGGCGGTCACATCTGAGGATATCCACTGTTTTAAATGGAACTCAGAATACTAATGAATCTGCTTTTGGTGCCGAACCATGCATCTCAGGATAAAACAGAATTTGCTTAAACTCTTGTCAACAAGGAGATACTTTTCAAGTGAATTCTGACTCTATATACAAACAAGTGTAAAAACTTAATAAAAACTATTTAAAAAGTTTTTAAATTACCTGCACACACTGTGCGTCTTTTCACATAATCTTGTATTAACTTGTTCAGAGGTTGTATTTTTCCTTTAAAAGACCAACAAACAGGTGGCAATAAAGTACAGCACAAAGGGCAAAGCAATTAAATAACAAACAAAAAGACTATTTCACAATTTGATTGTATTCCTGGCTATAAATAAACAGCGCTATCTGTTTTCACTTTCAATATTGCCAGTGTTTGCATTATTATTGTCTGGGGACAGTCCCCCTTTCTTTTGAGCAGCAGAATGGCAATGTTTTGACTGGCGTAGCGTTTTGCTGCGCATGCGCACTAGCCTCCCGATGCTTCCCTGTGGGCAAGCATTGGATTGGCTGAGATCATCAACAATGATGATCTCAGCCAAAATGGAGGTGCAGCAGCCAGCTATAAGTGCAGCACGGCGAGGGTTAAAAGGCAAGCAACACCTTTCAAAGATTCACACAGTAGACCTAGCTAAGTCTCCAGGACAATAGAACTTTAGGTATCTGTTTGTATTCCTAACGCCATAGTGTCCCCTTTTAAGGACCGGAGTTCTGAAACGCGTTAGGAAGTGTAGTTTAACCTTGTTTTCCATTTGTCTTTTTTTTCTCTCTGTGCCAAATAAACTTTGTTTGGACTTTGAACATTTGTTGCAGTGTTCCTTGCTTTTTCCTTTAAATATTTTCACTTTATTTACTAAATATTGATTAGGCAGGTGCACACGGGAGACTGATTCAGTTAGATAGGTTTAACAATTTATTCAGCAGTCACGAGTCCTCAATAAAGCGAAATGTGACTAATGATGTCACTGAACTACATACATTTATATGTACTATCATTGTTTTACTTTTTGATGACGTGTATATATATATTATCTATAGTATATTACTATTATTTATTTTTATCGCTAGCATTTATGAAGTGCCAACATATTCCATAGAGTTGTACAATTTTGAAAAGTACAATATACACAGACCAATACAAAAAAGTAAAAAGGGCCCTTTCTGGGAGCTGAGATCTAGCCACATATATATATAAGTACTGTATATATTTCTGGATGTGTAATAATGTAATGTGCATTTGCAACAAGACAAACGGACTTGTGACATATTTCTTTCTCTTTTTTAAATTGGTATATTGTTTGAAAAAGGGTTTTGATTTAGTGTCTTTTTATTGGTTGACATATTTTTTCATTTATATATTTTTATTTGCATTTTATTTTGCCCATTAGATCCCCTAGTTTATTGCAAATTGCACACGTATGAACGTGAGGTTATTTATACAGGATGGAGTATAGATTTGTTAAATATCTATTTGTTTTATAGTAGAGCATTAAGTTACAATATATATATATATATATACACATTTACACAACAGATGTATTGTATGGCAGCACTAATTACTTAAATGCAATAGAGGAGGAACGTTGACTACGAATATGTACAAGCTGCAAGACTAAAAGAAACTTCAGATAAAACTGATGTGCGAAACGCGCAATCAAGAGCGTGGAATATGAAGTGAAGCAAGATCCGGTTATGAACATTCACATATCTGGAATCTCCATTACGATGTTCTATACCAGAGGGCTGTATGCTGCTAACACCACCTATATATCATACAGGCCGATTAATACTTGAATGCACACTTTCTAGTTTCCATATTAACAATTTTTTAAAATTTATTATTGGTCCTCTGTTTTCCTCTCCTCTGTATCAGTAATATCTTATTAATGACGTTATACATATATATGTTTGTGTGTGTGTGTGTGTATATATACACACACACAAAACAATAACATTTAAAATAAACTGGAGGTTTGCCCCATTATGTGCTAGAAATAAAGCCTAGTATCAGCTTGTTAGTTTGGTTGTCTTGAATGTCTGGGTGTAATCGTTAAACTGTTTGGGAAGGGTTTGATAAAGCCCAAGGCTCTTCTTGGTGTCCAGACACTGCCTCCTCCTCGGCCCCATCGATAGCATGAAATTAAAGGGACACTCCAGGCACCCAGACCACTTCTGCCCATTGAAGTGGTCTGGGTGCCAACTCTCACTACTCTTAACCCTGCAACTGTAAATATTGCAGTTTTTATAAACTGCAATACTTACCTTGCAGGGTTAACTCCTCCTCCAGTGGCTGTCTACTAGACAGCCACTAGAGGGCACTTCTGGGATTCCAGCACAGGGTTTCCGTGCTAGAGCGTCGCTGGACGTCCTCACGCTTTCAATGCTTTCCTATGGAGAGGTCTAATGCGCCTGCGCGGCATTGCAGCGCAGGCGCATTAGGTCTCCCCCGCCGGCGGGCCTGATCAGTCTCCCCCGCTGGCTGATGCGATGAAGGGGAGGAGCATGAGCGGAGGAAGAAGCAGCAACGTGGGACATGTCACTGTCTCTGGTAAGTCACTGAAGGGGTTTGACCCCTTCAGCAACCGGGGATTGGAGGTGGGAGGGAGAGGGGACCTGCAATGCTAGGAAAACGGATTGTTTTACTAGCACTGGAGAGTCCCTTTAAAGTGTCGCTGTCACCCCTGGTGTCTTTACCTATTGAGTTTAAAGGGTCAATGAAGTACTTATGGTTTTCCAACTCCAGACACAGTAGACAGGCTATTCTTTATGTCAGCCTACAGTAGCTCAATGCTATCAGATGTTCACAGTCATAACAAAGTATCTGTCTGCCTAATTTGTCTTTCTGGATGAAGTGTGCACCATAAAGGCCCCTTGTACTTGAATGATCGTTCTTAAAATATACTAATGTATACTAGACTTCGAGTTCTCCCTCTGAACATGCACAGATTGTTTATAATTCCTGCTCCGTTGCTGATATCTTACAGAATTAGTTTAAGGGATTGAATGTGTTGAACTCTCTTGAAGTTAAATAAACTCTGGTCGATTGTACACCATCTAAGGGCTGAACTACAGATTATGAAGCCAGTGCAGACATCCCAGGTCACACAAACATGTGGGGGGCGAGGGCCTATCTGGTGGTCTTTGTGTTTAGGGAATCTCTGACAAGTGTCTAGTTGTGCTGTGAATACACTTCACCTCCTCCTGGCACACATGAAAGCCACACAGCCAAAGAGAGGAATGAAGAGAGAAAAGGTGATATTGCCTGTAACAGCCCCAATCATCTCCCAGCAGCCCCAGCCAGCTCCAATGACCCCAAGCTTTGGAATTGATGTATGGAATGTGTCTTCAATGCTTCTTTAGGAGAGCATTTAATGGACAATGTCCAGCACAAGAAAGTGCTGTGCAAAAATTAAGTGGATCGTCATTAGCTGCAGAGGCCAACTCTACAGCTAATGAGAGGTATGTTTTTAGGTAATGCAGTTTTATTTTTTTTTTGCTATGATTAATTATAAACAGTCAAAAATGTATATTTTTTTTTTAATGAACAACCAAGGCATCTACAATGTAGATCATTGTGATATATATATTTTTTTAATAGTACCAAACTATAGGATTATTTGTGGGACATGGGCACGACACTTTTGCATGCTCCATCCATGTCCATGAAATCACATACGGTCAGGGCCGGACTGGGAACTAAAATCAGCCCTTGAAAAAAATTCTATACCAGCCCAATAATGCGTCGCGCCAGAATAGTGTGCTGATATAGAGGGTGAAAAAATAACTTGAAATTGAAAACTCTTACTCCAACGAAGGAACGCATATAGGGCTTCAAAATAAACAAAAGAGCGCCTTTATTTTAAGTAGACGTACATTTGCATATAATCAATGTTTCAGTACAACTACTTTGGCCTATTAAGGACATTTTAGTAATGGGACTGAAATGCTGAATGTCTGCAGTTGCACAACTAAAAAGATTAAGTGATCTGGTTAATTTTGAAGTTCTATGGGTGCGCTCTTCACTTTGAATATGTTATTGTGCATGAGTATGCAACTAGCAACAAGACAGGGCCAATACGTGCTCATTACATTTATATATATATTAATGACATTTATGTGTGTATTATGCATATATAAATGTATATTACTATATGTGTAAATATTATAGGCATAATTATATGTTACTAATACACACATCAATATACATGCATATATATATATATATATATATATATATGTGTGTGTGTGTGTGTATTACTGTCGGGATCAGATACATTTACGACTATTACCTTTACCTCGTTTAATGTATCTTGTCTCCAATTGTCTCCTTTTTTTCCTCTTACAGCGACCCATCTTTTACTTCATCCCAGTCCCTGGGTGTTTCTTTTTACCGTTCTCCAGCCTCTGTATTTCTCTTTCCCCCAGCTCCTTTTGTGTTGTTCTTAGCCCCAGCCACTTTGTCTCTTTCTCCCCTTCCAAATCTCATCTGTGTGTCTCTTTCTAACTCCAGACTCTGTGTGCCTCTTTCTCTTCTCCCATCCACTCTCTGTCTCTTTTTACCCAGCCCAGCGTTGCCTCCCACAAATCTTGTGTCACTTTGTTCCCCTTCCCTACTGTATGTCTCTTTGTCCCCTCAAAAAACCTTCTGTGTGTCTCTCTTCCCCATCTCCTCCCTGTGTCTCTCTCTTACCCCTCTGTCTCTTTGTACCCCCATCCCCTGTGTCTCTCTATTACCCCATCTGTCTATATGTCCCCCCTTCTCCTTTGTCTCTCTATTACCCCTCTCTTTGTCCCCCCCTTCCCTGGTGTCTCTCTATTACCCCTCTCTTTGTCCCCCCAATCCCCTGTCTCTATATTGCCCAATCTGTCTATGTGTCCCCCCTTGCCCTATGTCTCTCTATTACCCCTCTGCCTCTTTGTCCCCCCCAACCTGATGTCTTTCTATTACCCCTCAGTCTCTGTGTCCCCCCTTCCCCTGTGTTTCTATTACCCCTCTATTTGTCTCCCCCTTCCCCTCTATTTGTCTCCCCCCTTCCCCTCTATTTGTCTCCCCCTCCATTTGCCCCCCTCCTTCCCCTCTATTTGTCTCCCCCCCTTCCCCTCTATTTGCCCCCCTCCTTCCCCTCTATTTGTCCCCCTCCTTCCCCTCTATTTGTCCCCCTCCTTCCCCTCTATTTGCCCCCCTCCTTCCCCTCTATTTGCCCCCCTCCTTCCCCTCTATTTGCCCCCCTCCTTCCCCTCTATTTGCCCCCCCTCCTTCCCCTCTATTTGCCCCCCTCCTTCCCCTCTATTTGCCCCCCTCCTTCCCCTCTATTTGCCCCCCTTCCCCTCTATTTGCCCCCCTCCTTCCCCTCTCCTTCCCCTCTATTTGCCCCCCCTCCTTCCCCTCTATTTGCCCCCCTCCTTCCCCTCTATTTGCCCCCCTCCTTCCCCTCTATTTGTCTCCCTCCCTTCCCCTTCTGTGTGCCTGCTGACCTTGTTACAGGAGGACTGAGGGAGGGGGCGGAGCTAACTACCAAGCTCCCTCGCGGTTCCCATAATTCCCAGCATGGACACATCATAGAGTAGTGATTACTCTATGATGTGGCTGAGCTGGGAATTCTGGGAACCGCGAGGGAGCTTGGTAGTTAGCTCCGCCCCCTCCCTCAGTCCTCCTGTGCTGACAGCTATGCTGCTGTCAGTATCAGTGAGTGTGCCGCCGGACTGGTTAGCCAGCCGCCCGGCACACTCACTGATACTGACAGCTGTCAGCACAGGAGATGGTGCCGCCGGCCACAAGGTGAGTAATCACCTCTGAGTGTGCCGCCGGACCGGCACCGACATGCGGCCGGCGGCCGCGATTTTATTAAAATATAGGGAGCAGGGCTCCCTCTCCATCTCCAGCCCCCCAGGTGCCGCGGCCCACCGGGAAATTTCCCGGTATCCCGGTGGCCCAGTCCGGCCCTGCATACGGTATTGATTAGCCACACATAGCTGGTTGCTTACAAATATATAAAATCACCACACACCTCTAATTAACCGCATGCACAAATTTGTCACACACCAAAATAATTAGCAACATGCTCACACATACACTGAAATACACTTACACACATCAACAGACATACTACCACGTATCTATAAACACAAACTAGCTTGCATACTCCATACACCCTAATAGAAATACAAAAACAGATATTCACTTAAATGCATAATCTGACTTACCTTCTCTGCTTCCCGAAGGTGTATCAGTGTAGAGTGCCAAAGAAAACCACATTATACATAATGGCATCTAATTCATGTAAAATAAACGCATAAACATTGCTAGGTTATAGATTCTGGGTTAAATATATTATATCACTATAAATGTCTAGGAGATAATTAGATGCCATTATGTATAATGTGGTTTTCTTTGGCACTCTACACTGATACACCTTTGATCACTTTATTACTTGGCACACAGCACATTTTACAAAGATTGCACTTTGTAACTATTTGGCACTCTAGATTGCCACTTTATTTCAAGGCACTTTACTATATTGGCACTTTATGATTATACTATTTATAGCTATAATATACCTACATTTGCACCATGCATTATGGATAATAGTGTTTGATAAATAACAGTTCACTACTACTAATTGTTTTATCTCTTTCGTCCAGCTATAACCCCTGGGATACTCTTGTCCCCTTCCACATGAGCTGTCTCTTATTACAGCTCTATTTACACGGTGGTAAGGTCACTTGGTGTAGTTAAACGTTGCCATGGCGACCCTTCTAGTATCTCGCGTCGCCATGGCAACGACGCTAGCCTCACTCAATGACGTCACGGAAATGGGCAGAGCTAATGTCGCACATGCGCACATGATCGGCAAGGACGCCGGTTTTCACACACAGCACCTGGGGTGAGTTAGATTTCTATTATTGCATCTTGTATATATGAAATGTTTTTAACAGGTATCTGTGATCCTGATGAAAGTCCGCAGGATGGACTGAAACGTTGATCTGTTTTAGTAATTGGAATAAAAGTTATATTTTAATGGATATCCGAGAGTGCAACCAACTATTTTTCTATTTGGATGTTTAAGCCCTGGTGCTGCACCCGGTTTGGCAATTTTGGAGCCTGAGTGCAAGGTACAGTTTTACTTTATATGTATATATATATATATATATATATATATATATATATATATATATATATAGATAGATAGTTCAAAGTATAGTTCAAGTACATCAAAGTTAAAAATTGAATTGCCAAAAGTAAACGTTTCAGTCCCAGCTCTGGACTTTTCATTTTTCCTGATGAAAGTCCCGAGCTGGGACTGAAACGTTGACTTTTGGCATACAATTTTTAACTTTGATGTAAGAATAAAAGTTATTTTTTCAAACGGAGCCTGGAGTGCGGACCATACTTTGAACTATCTGGATATTTATGACCTGGATCCAGCACCCAGCACCCAGCATGTAAGCCAATATATTATTAAAGCATGTAGTGCAAGGAACTTTGAGACATATATATATATATATATATATATATATATATGCAAATAGTTTGGTGTATTTTAATACTGGACACAACCTTGCATTCCTACACCCACTGCTTGACTTGGTGTTAATATGCAGCGGGACTGCATTGCAGTCTCTGGGTGCTAGGCAGCCAGTAATTAATATCACAAGCATGTGCAGTGTCTCTGATTATATAGTTAGTCACATAGGTTGCAAGAGACATGCCTCCATCAAGTTCAGCCTTTCTCACATCTGGTTTTGCTGTTGATCCAAAAGAAGGCAAAAAACACTGTTTATAGAACTTTCCAATTTTGCAACAAACTAGAAAAAAAAATCCCTCTCGACCCCAGAATGGCAGTCAATTCTCTTCTATGATCAAGTTGTTGTGAACCCACATATTAAAAATGTTACCCCTGAACATTATGTTTTTTCAAGTATTCATCCAGTTAAACTGTTTAAACATCTGCATTGACTTTGATGAAAACACCTCTTCAGCCAGACAATTCCACATCCTTACTGGTCTTACTGTAAAAAAAAAAAAAAAAAAATATTTGCCTTATACTAAATCTCATTTCTACCAGTCTAAGTACGCATGGCTGCACAGTATATTCAAGATGTAGTCTTTGATTTATAAAGAGGCAAAATTATATTTTCATCCTGAGAATGAATGCCCCTTTTTATACATTAGCAGGATGTGGATCCAAGATATTTTGAAAAAAACTTTTTGTTTGATTTTTCTTTTCAAACTTTATTGAACTTACTTTTAGTCAACTATATTTTAGTTAAAAATAGAATCATAAAATTCGACATTAGACTGCTGTCATCACAGGTCCAAATCAACGATACAACCAACTTTTATGATCTTTATTTCAAACATATAATCACAACAAAGAGAACATGGCCTTTATTTAGGGCAAGGGTAGGCAATCTTTGGCACTAGATGTAGTCCACAACAAGTGGAGTACCGAAGGTTGCCTACCCCTGATTTAGGGTGTTCCTGAACACACCTAGCACAGCCCATTTGCATGCCTATTGTTGATGCTAACACCAACCAAAGTGCACACTTTCTCAAATAGACCACCACTTGCTCTGAACAAAGGGCAAGCCCACTAAACTATTCCGTAATACTCCATAACTGCTAAAAGGAATACAGTGATTATCTTTTTTGTGAATAGAAATGAGGCATGGCAAGAAACTGCTCAAATGAGCTTATAATCTAAAGGAACTAAGGTACAATTAGAATTCTTGGAATTCAAAGTAAATTTTATGTTTAACACCAAAATAACTCAATTAGAAGCATTGAATACTTTTTTTCAGTTCATCAATTGTGGCCTTAAATGAGGACAAATTCAATTTAAAGTCACTTTGAATTCTTGAAAATTCTCACTTTAGTGAATAACCAGCTATGTGATATATTTCATGAAAGACATTTAAATAAATCAGGTTGCATTGGTAGTATGAGAAGGTGAAGGGTAGAACATAACTTGGCAGTACAAACTGTGTGACATAAGATAGGGTACTCTTCAATAGGTAGTGGGTCTTGATGGTAAGTTGAGAGGATTCCCTAAAGAACTAGATTTCTGGGAACTGGAAAGTGAGGCAAGGTCACATGGGGCAAGGTAGGACATCTCTAGAGAAGTTGCATTGGACAGAGAAGAAAAAATACATTCTGTTTTGAAGACCAAGCTTAAGGAAGTGGGTAGACATTCAGTTAGAAATAGAAAAGAAGAAATTAGTGACACAATCCAGAAGAAAAGGGAGCAGTTTAGGCAGAAAAATTCTTGCTATCAACAAACTGGCCATTCTGGAAACAAGAGGAGCATACCGCCTAACATAAGGAGGTATGAAATCGGGACAGGTAGTGGGCAAGCTTATTGAGGCAAGACACCAGGAGACCAATCTGGGACAATTAGATAGGACCCCAAAATTTGAATAGTCACACTGATCTGGGACTGTTGGGAGGTATGCACATAGTCATTTGATTTTCAGAATAGGCAAAAATTATATGGAAAGAGAAGGAGCCTCAGAACGGAACCTTCTATTTTCCTAACTGAAAGAGGTATTGGAAAGGAAAGAACATTGTCACAAAACCAAAGGCTATGAAATATATGAACAAAGAAGCGTATGATCCATAGTGATAAAAGATGCCTTCAGGTTTAGTTGTGGGTAGATTACTGATCACGTTGGCTAGAGCAGGTTTAGTAGAGCCAAACAAAATTCAAGTGGCTCTATCACAAATATATCATCTTTGTGTCCTCCCAATTCCTTAATTCCTCACTGTCCCCAATCAGTATTGTTTTGCTCTCAATTCACCCCCTATACCCTAATTTGCAATGTTTGCAAACTTCTAATTGTTGCCAATGAGGCAACCGGTTTGTCTTCTACTGACCATAGGATGACCCTTCCATACTCCATATTTTTCATCAACTGCTTACGCTCAATAAATGTATATATTTATTTACAACAATGTATATTCTTATCTATAACATGAACTTATAATTAGAAACAAGAATGCTTGTCCTGGAGATATATATACACACAACCCATTCAAGAACCACAGAACTGTACGGTAGCAAGAATATAGAATATTGAAGATTGTATTCATTTTGAAGCAAAAGCTCTTCATACCTCATTTCATTTTTGTTCCAAGAAGAAATAGCGACAGATTTGTCTACAGTATCTGGCTCCGGGCAAAAAAGTTTGTTGGCAATTATCCAGCTCCACCCCCCCCCACCCCCCCATGTCTCATTGCATTCTTTCGGCCCTTTTAAATCTCTGCTGACTCCCTCACCCCTATTGCCCTCTCATCCTGTGTTTCTCTCCTTAGAGAAGGGGCAGGATATGACGCACAGTCAAGTGGCCAGATGTGCCCAGGCAGGCCCTAATGTAGGGCTCATTTGCCCACCTTGTCCCCATTTATGTTCCTACCTACACTTATATAGTTTGTTATCTTGTCAAATATGAAGATTATCATTTATTTTTATATCTGATGCTTATCAGTATTTTTTTTAAAAAAAAGTTTCCTTTCATTTTTTCAAGTTTGCATTATTGAAGTGTTGAATTTAAAATATGATGTAGTTTAGCTAAGTTTTAGTTTGTTTGTCATAATAAAAATTCACATTTGATAACACCCCAATGAAATGTATTGCTCCCACAAACACCACTGCAGGTTGTAAGTTGGGGCTACACTGATGGTCCAGACAGAGGAGTGAGGGTAGGGAAATATAACGGGTAGGGAAATTTGGTAGAACACCTGCAATAGAATTTTGTAAGCAGGTTAATACCACACTACCTGTGTGTGCACTCTATAAACATTTGAACTCACTCAGTCTTGTTTTTATTTGACAACTACACCTATAGTTTGTTGACCAAGTAAGTAATTCCCAGCAAGTTACTGTAATCTGCTATTATGTTCACACGTCTATTGTTAACTTAATCGATGTAAACTCATGTGTTCAGAAGAATTATTTGTTTGAGGTTGATGAACGATTGCACAACTCTGTTAAAATATAATGTGAAAAATGAGCACTACTCTCCCCCTCCCCCCCAACCATCTTTAAGTACGCAACAAGCACGTGAGTTTCCCAGTAATCTGTTTCTACCTTGCAATCTAGCGGGTGAGTGGGAGAGATGGACCTTTGTGGCACAGCTCCTTCCTGCTCACTCTGAGAACATTACATTACCAAAAAGCAAGTGCCAGTATAAACTGGCATATCCTGATATCCTGCACCCTCTGCAGTATGGCAGGGTCATAAATAATCAACATTGCGTAGAAAAACCTAGAACATGCATTTTCTAGTAGCGGTGCTGGTCAAATGATCTATATTTACACAAAAAATAGGATTTTGCCACGAAGTTAATAAACCATTTATGCAATGCCTCTCTGACTTTCCTTAAACTTAATTTTCCCATAATTTTATTTTAATTCCCATAATTCCCCATCAACAGCTGGCATTAATTTGGGTTTTGCAATTATAGGAATTGCATTCAGAATTGCTGAAGGCTCACAATTGCACACAGCTGGTATAGATCAAATGATACTGTCTATCCAAGGACGACTCATCATTCACTTTGATCTCATATCTAACGGTAAATATCCCATTGATAGCATTAGATTTTAAGATGCGCACAATTTGTATGCCCAATATGTAAAAAAAAAAAAAAAGGCAGCGTTCTATGTTAATTAACATACGTATTACACAAGCAAATTATCCTTTAATTCCTCACTACATAAATTACGGAGGAGCTTTATCGGCAAAACAGGTGCTATTCTTGGGTAAAGTGCTAAATAAGGAGCAATCACCATCGGAATCAATATAATGTCTCTCAACATTTAACACATTTCAACCAAAAATCAATAAATCACTCCCAGCATTGACAAAAAGTAATTTTTTTAAAAGTTGAAATGAGAAAAATGGGAAGAGGTTCGGAGCACCAATGTGGCAGCGATACATATTCTATGATGGAGTTGCGAATGCCTTTGGCTGCATTTTGATCTTTTGCAAAGTTTAGTTACCGGTCATATTAAAGATCACTTTTTAGTGTCTCCCATGGTACGGAATCAGGATTGGAACATGATCCGCATACTGAGTTAGCTGACACGTGTAATTACAGCAGGTATTAGCCAACAAACAGTACATTGCAGTAAATTGAAAAGCAAATAGCAAAATTCACTGAAAAACATTGCCCAACTCAACCATAGTCACAATTTTGGCTATTTTAGTCTTAATTAGAACATTTCAATTTCACCATAGTATACTGTTTAGTAAACAAACCCAGCATGTGCAACGTACACAGTCGTTCTGTTTTGTTAGTTTTCTTGCAGTAACTGCTGTTTCCCTGCAGACGTGGATCCTATGGAACTTCTGTGAGGTCTCTCTCTGTTACCTCTGAGATGTCGGTGCTAGGTGCATGCTGTGGGTTCTCCCACTTACCTTGCAGATGAGTAAGTCTTATTCATATGGATGCAATAGAAAGGTCTGAGGTGTTTACAGTAGCCCTTCCAGGAAGGACTGTGGAGCTGACAGTTAAGGAACGAGCATGTAATGACAGCTGCGAGAATTCACTTTCACTTTTAAAATGAAAATAAAAAAGCAGTCATAGAGACAAGGGCTATGCATGAAGACGTAACCCTGTTGCATGAACTGATAAGCCCCTGGCTGTGCAAGTGATAGCAATACACAACCGACTGCTTAAATCCAATAATAATTACACACATTTATTTATTTATAAAATATTTTACCAGGATAGATTTTACATTGAGATTTCTCTTGTTTTCAAGTATGTCCCGGGTCCACAAAACATTGCATTGTTACAATAGGGTACAATAAAATACAAAATCAATATTAATACACAATATATACAAAATTTAACTTAGAACAGGTAGGAAATATATAATCAACCATAACACGTGCATTCTGTTTTGAGGTATGTAGAGAGGGATCTCTTAATGGACTTTAGGCTTGGGGAAGATTTTAAAGTGTGCGGGAGGTCGTTCCATAATTGTGGAGCTCTATAGGAAAAGGAGGATCGAGCCGCTTTCTTTTTGTATTGAGGTAGACTAAATAAAGTGCTGGTACTGGATCAGAGGTTATAGGAGGTGGGGACACCTGGGGAGAGCATTCTGCTCAGGTAAGGTGGGAGCTTCCCAGAAAAGCTCTTAAACACAAGGCTGGAAAGATGAAGGGTGCGTCTGGATTCCAGCGACAGCCAGTTTAGTTCTTTTAGCATGTCACAATGGTGGGTCCTGTAATTACATTGTAGCACAAATCGGCAGAACGAGTTATACAATGTATTGAGTTTATTAATGTGGGATTGCGGTGCAGGTGCATATACTACATCCCCATAATCAGTGATTGGCATCAGCATTTGCTGTACAATCTTTTCCTTTACTGTAGGGCTTAGGCAAGATTTGTTTCTATACAGGGCACCTAGTTTTGGATAAAGTTTATATGCAAGTTTTTCTATGTGGAGGCCAAAAGATAAATTGGGGTCTAACAACATACCCAAGTATTTGAAAGAGCGGACTGCGGTCAGTGTGCCATTTGAAAGTTTTGATGGAGAGGTGAGAATTGTGTAATTTAGGAACTGTTCCAAAAGATCATTTTCGTCAGTGTTTAGGAAGAGTTTGTTTTTTGCGATCCACTTTTCTACCTCTGTAAACTGGTCTTGGAGCACATCCTCAAGCTGCGGTAGGTAGGATTTGCTCGCATAGATTACTGTGTCGTCTGCATACATGTGTACATTTGAGGATTTGCAGACATTAGGGAGTTCATTTATAAATAATGTAAATAGTAGGGGGCCGAGAATGGAACCTTGGGGAACACCACATGTGACTGGGAGAGGGAGGGAGTCGCTGTCAGAAATGGACACATATTGTGAGCGATCCGATACATACGATCAAAACCAGGTCAGCGGACAATCACCAATAACAGAGTTTTTGAGTTTGTGAAGTAGAAGGTCGTGGTCTACTGTATCAAAGGCCTTTGACACAGTAAACCACACACAGTAGACCACACACAGACACAGTAGCACGTGACTTTGGTTACTCCGAATTTGCAAACAGACAGTTCCACTTATAATATATTTTATCATTTTTATTTTTTTCTCCCCCTGCAGGCTGCTGCTGCTTTAATTAGGGAGTGCTCCGTTAATTTCTACCTGTGTGCGTTTTTGGATACCAATGCAAACCCACACTTGGTGTTGCTTAAAAGTAGTCTCTTTTAAGTAGAGCATTTTTAAGTAGGCGTTGAAAAACAGGAGTTTAATCCAGTAAGCTAGTTATTGTTTTAGTATGCTGTTTTTGTTGTTTTTGGTTACAGTGTAATTAGGTGTTAGCAAGATTGAAGATTTACTCAGTGCACATCTTGTTGCATGTATTTTTGCCTGGAGGTATCTGTCCAGGGTCCATACCTCTGTGGCGGATGTGAGCGAGTGGCTTCTCTGGAAGTTTGTTTGGAGATCCGGAGAAACAAATTGCAACATTGAGACAGATTGACAATCTTGAAAGGGGTCTGCTGCTCGCTGAGTAGAGTTCAGTAGGGACCTCTAGAGTGACAGGGGATGACAGTTGGGCATTAGGCACGTAGCTGGATAACTGTATCACATGGCAGTGGAGATGAGGGAAGAGGAAATGTTTAGCTAGTCCTGACTTTATGCAACCTAGCAGATTTGCCTGTCTCATGGAAGATGATGGGAGCATCAGTTCAGGAGTAGCTACTAGCTGTACTGGAGGAAGTTGAGCTGAGGGAACAGCCCCGGATTTGATAGTACGGATTTGGTAGAGAATGTAAGAAAGGCTTGACAGGTTCTGGTGGCAGGGTCTCTGTTATTATGAGATTAGATTGGGTAATCTGCTGCTCTGATCATTTCAACTGGACAGTTTACTGTCAATCAGGTGCTTTGGTCTTGATAAGTTCCTGACAGAGTGGATGGATTATTGGGAGAGGCTGAGAATGACCAGGCTGTCATGGTCCATATTGGTACCAACGACCAAGTTAGGGGAAGATGGAGGGTCCTAAAGTATGAGTTCAGGGAATTAGGAAGTAAACTGAAGGAAAGGACCTTCAAAGTCATTTTTTCAGAAATATTACATGTGCCACACGCTACAGTAGAAACGCATCAGGACTTTATTGAGGTTAATGCGTGGCTAAAGTCATGGTGTGGGAATGAGGGTTTTGGCTTTTTAGACACTGGACTGATTTTTGCACTTGGGTACAATCTTTATAGTTGTGGTGGATTGCACCTAAATGGCTGAGTGTTTGCTGTGCAGGGGAACAGGATGGCTAGAAGGTTGAAGGAAATTTTAATCTAGTGGTAGGGAGTAAGGTACACAGAAATCTACAAAATAGAGACAGGAAAGAAAGGAGATGGGCTTTAGCTCAGAACAATGGAGTATGTAATAATGATATGTAATAGTATTAAAAATTCACATAAAGTGCAAGAGACTCGTGATAATATTAAAGGTATGCTTACTGATGCAATGAGCCTAAAAAACAAAATGGGGGAACTTGATGCAATGGCTTACACATAGGCGTGCGCAGTCTATTGCATTAGGGTGTGCACCCTAAAGCACAAACACACGCCGCATGTATGTATGTGTATATATATATATATATATTATATATATAATCAACAATACACAAGATCCAGCGCACTCTCCTATCTACTAAACAGCAACTTAAATGTTGACAGATTTTATTAGTTTGTAAAAGTTTTTTAAAAACACCTAATCTAGGCAAAAAAATAATAATGGGGATTTAGTTACATTATATGATCATACATTGCATAAGCCTGCCACAACGTCAATGTTACAGGTGCCTCATCTCAGGTCCCTATTTAGCCTTGTACTGCAGAGAGCCTCAGATGGAATTTTTTCCCAAGCAAGTGGGTTAATTTCATAAGAGCAGACATTAGATTGTGAGAGTAGGACCTGCCAAAGATGGGGTACCATATTTAAAGGTATATCACACATATTTGGGGTACATCTGGAAAGTGGGAACAAGTATGTACAGTATAATTGTATTATCTGTTAAGCTAAGGGGAGGAGATGTGTGGGAGGTAACGTCGATATGATTGGTGTAATATGTAATTAATGTGAATCCCTCCCTTGCATGGGAGAATCTCATAAAAGCAGAAATGTTGCCATTAAACTTTAGTTCTACTCCTGATACTGTGTGTCGTCCAGTGATTGGGAAAGGTGATGGGATACTATTGCTTTTTATTGCTGATTGTGCTGGATATTCTCTTGGATTTATTACTTGTTCCTGCATCCTCTTAATATATTGGTGGAGTTAAGCTGTGGAAAATCAGCTCTCCGCTACATTGTGCTTCTCAGAAGAAGTTCAAAGGGACATTAAGCGGCAGTATTATCATTTTCATTGCCGCAATTCTACCTGACCATGAAATGTATTTCCCCTATCATCCCTGTAGTGTGTTTTTTATTTCTCATAATAATATTAAGTAGTTTGTTTTGTGTAGGTTGTCTGTTGATGGGGTGATGTTTATCCCTAAGAATTTATGGTGATCGTGTTTCCATTCATATTTAAAATTCTTTTGGAGGTTCTAAATGTATCCCCTGAGGGTGTTTATGCCCAGGGCCTGCATTTTCAGTATATTAAGTTTGCTATATTGGGAAAGAATTAGGTGGAAATTCGGTAAAGAGATGTGTGGTTGCTCTAGTGTGAGAAGAATGTCATCTGCGATGTGGTCAGAAATCCAAATTTGTGCAGGACCGCTAGGAGGGAGGGCCAGTGCAGCCTATCAAAAGCTTTTTCCACATCTAAGGAAAGCATTACACAGGTGGCCCCCCTTACTTGCTTCCCATGCAGCAGGTCCAGGACCTTCCTGGTACCATCCGTCCCCTGTCTACCTCTTACAAATCCCACCTGATCTTCGTGGGTTAAAGAAGATCAATTCTAAAAAGAAGAATTAAGAAAATACAATACCCCAAAAATTATGTTCTCATACACTGATCAGCCACAACACTAAAACCACTAACAGGTGAAGTGAATAACATTGATTGTATTGTTAAAATGACATATGTCAAGGGGTGGGAAATATTAGGCAGCAAGTGAACAGTCGGTTCTTGAATGTCATGTGTTGGAAGCAGGAACAAAGACAAGCAAAAGATCTGAACGACTTTGACAAGGGCCAATCAGTGACGGCTAGACAACTGGGTCAGAACATCTCGAGAACAGCAAGTCTTGTGGGGTGTTGCCAGCATGAGTGGTTAGCATCTACCAAAAGTGGTGCAAGGACAACTGATGAACCAACATCAGGGTCATGGGTGCCAAATTCACCTTGATGAACATGGGGAAGAGCTACTGTAGTTCAAATTGCTGATAATATAATGCTGGGCGGGCCATGATAGAATGTGTCAGAACACACAGTGCATTACAGTTTGCTTCGTATGGGGCTGTGTAGCTGCATACAGGGTAAAGTGCCCATCATGACCCCTGCCCACCACCGAAAGTGCCTTCAATGGAGACATGAGTGTTGTCAGAACTGGGCCATAGAGCAATAGAAGAAGGTTGCCTGGTCTGATGAATCACATTTTCTTCTAGATCAGGTGTATGGCCGGGGGCATGTGCACTTGAAAGGTCTGCTGCTAATGTCTTGGTGCCAGATACCACAGGACATGTTCAGAGGTTTTGTGGAGTCCATGCCTCAAAGCAACAGAACTGGTATGGCAGCACAAAGGGGATCTATGTGATATTAGCCATGTGGTTTTAATGTTGTCGCTGTTCAGTGTATGAGCAGAAGTATCATGGTAACACCTTCCCTGTGTTGATGACAGAAGCAACATAAACCAGCTTATACTAATGATTGCATGTTAACCAGTTAAGTTAAATAAATAATTGATAAAAACAAATATACATCAGCATTTTAACCAAAATGTTAGATCTGAATACAATTTGGATTTAAATCAACACTCTAAATACCAAAACAATTTATCTTAAGGTAGTGATTTTGGCGCATAGATGTTATCTGGCAATTTCTGAAAAACAGCAATGTTTGCATTTTACCGAAGATGTAGGTGCTGATAGACAGAATAGAACAAATATTGAAAGAAGAGATGTTCACGGTGAGAGTCATAATTTGCCTTGGGTGCCTGTATTACAAGCCTGGCTTGTCTGTACATGGAAAAATTAGCATAGAGAGATACGATACAACAGGTAGATCCCCAAATGTTGTAGAACAACTCCCATGATGCTTTGTCATTCTTAATGCATTCTAAAGACATGCAAAGCATCAAGGGAGTTGTAGTTCCACAACATCTGGGGATCTACCTGTTGGCCAGCTCTGAGTTAAAGGGCCATTGCTAGGAGAGAATCGTTACATAATAGAACACCTTATTCACACATTTAGACACTTTAACAACAAATTGTTGCAATTAGCTGCTGCAATTAGGATAAGTCACATCACTTAATAGAATTCAGTTGATATATAGATCAGGATGTTCCAGAAGATGTGATCTACCTGGATTTTGCTGAGGCATTTTATACAGTTCCACAAAAAAGGTTACTAGTAAAACTGAAATCAGTTGGTTTAGATGAAAAATGGTGTTCTTGGATAGAACACTGGCTTAAAGATAGAGTGCATAGAGTAGTTTTAAATAGAAAAGTATCCTATTGAACAAATGTGGTAAGTGGGATGTCTCAGGGTTCTCTACAATTTTTTTAAATTTGTTTATAAATCAATTTGAAGTGGGTATTGAAGTCATGTTTCTGAGTTTGCAGATGACACCAAGCTAGGTAAGCTAGTACAGTCTAAACATAACATAGCATCTTTTCAGAGGGATTTTTATATTTTAGGGGACCGGGTAGGCAAGTGGCAGATGAGATTAATTACAGAGAAATGCAAAGTCAGTACAAACCACGATGTGCTAACCTGTTCATTAGCAGGAATATATAAGTAAAAACTCCTTTTTACCAGTCTCCAAGTGTGACCTCTTGTCTTTTGTATATTCCTGCTAATGAACATTGTGGCGAAACCAGCCTTGCCACTGGGCATTGGAGAAGACTGATTGCCAGCCTCCTGCCCTGTGACTATGGCCCCATGTTAAAATGCTTGATTTTCCCCTGCAAAGAACCGAAAGCCGGGTCATTCGGTACTTTCCCTATTTGAACAGTGATACCCCAGATGGCTATGCCACAGAGCCCATTCGTATAACGAAAGACTATGTGAAAGATTTTGACTCCATGGCAATTGAACTGTATGTATGTGATCTGAGCGCCATTCAGTAATAATGTGTGCTCAGATCTAAGCTATCTGGGGATATGTTGAATGTACCTGTTTTATGCAATAGCTGCACAGTTATATATATTTATGTATTTTATTGTCTTTTGCTACCATGTGACTAATGGAGTTTTGCCTCTGTCCTTGGAGATAATTGGATTACTTCCCAATTATCTCCAGGAGAGAAGACTCTGTGGAATCGGTTTTGGGCAGAAAAGCCATGCTTCATTTGGTCACAAAGGACTTCGATCTAACTTTTGACCCACTGGACCAATTTGTATGATTTTGACGTATGTTTGTATTTGGAGTATGCTGATTCTGAAAATGTAAGTGAATGTGAATGTTTATGTGAATGTGATGTATACTTCTAAAGTTATGAATATTGTGTAAAACTGTGTATTTTCCTGCCTGTAATAATTACATTAACCCATTGTGTAAGGTAATTGTATCACAGGCAGAGGGGATGATTTTGTGTGGGAGTGTCTGAGTGTATTGCACGTGTTTATTGGTTGTTTTCCAAAACCCTGTGGGTGGTACTAATGTGTAAGAATGTGTATATAAGAACAATAAACCCACTGCTCTGTCAGTTCTACTTCACCCTCAATCTGAGTCCTGTCTCTTATTGGGGGAATCTGCTACAAGGGATTGCTATGCTAGTCATACTCCCTTGCTATATCACTACTAAACTCTTGTAAGAGCTTGTTCCTGTCTTTCTCTCTGAAGGAGTCTACGGTGGTTATGGTGTCGGCTGGAGTGCTTGGAGCCCTCAGGAAGCGCTAGGAGCATCCTTCAACGGAGGTACCCAGACGGGGTGCCCATCGATCCATTACAAACATGTTAGCACATTGTGGTTTGTACGGATTTGCATTTCTCTGTAATGAATCTCATCTGCCACTTGTCTGCCCAGTCCCCTAAAGTACCCAGATTCCTCTGTAGAGATGTTATATCATGATTAGACTGTATAATCTTACGTAGCTCTGTGTCACCTGCAAACACAGACACATTACTTTTAATTACCACTTTAAGTTAATTTATAAAGTAAGTTACAGAAAGTAACAACTTGAGCTGCTACATCAACCACTATATTTTGGGAGCAATAGGAGATTTGAGCAATGAATTTTGAGGCCAAGCGGATGTGACATGGGGAATGGATGGTGGTAACATGGGATAGGGTGTGGAAGGGGTATAAATTGGTATATGGAGTGGGAAACAATGGGGGAGGGTAGAAGAAATCAGATGACATGGAGTGCTGATAAAAAGAGAAGAAGGGTAACAAGGTGATATGAGTTATATGAGGCAATCTAAGGGTTGGATGATACTTGGAAAGATGCATGATATAAGAACACAAGATGGAGATGGAATAAGATAAAACTGATATTGGGAGGAATAGATTGTGAAAGAGATGGATTGAGATTGGGAGAGGGGGTTTGGGAAGAGTGCTTACAATTATATCATTGTCATGACCGTTACTTTAACAGGCTTTTTTTAAATGTCCCTGAAAAAGAGGCAAACGCGAAAGAGATGCCACTAAAGTAATGCTAGGGTTAGGGTAGCCTTTAAGGATTGATCTAGCATTAGTGAGCCTTGAATATAGTTTTGTGTTCTTTATTAGAGATGTGTCATGGAAATACATTTTGTTTAGGTTTGTTTTGGTTTGGTTGATACTTTTCACGATTTCCGGTTCTGCTGAAATTAGTTTGAATATCGATTCGATTTGATCCGAAATACAAAACCTTTTTTTTTTTTTCCATTTAAGAAATTTCAGGGACCCGTTGATCCTTAAGGGTAAATAATTAATCCAAAACATGGCATTTAGGGGGGTAGTCAAATTAAAAGGTTAAAGAAATTGTTTTTAAATAAAACACGTTGAAAGGATTACACAGGGAACTCTGAAATGGTTGAATGATAACAAAAGACGTGTATATTGGAAATGGAAGATATGGGAATTGGATTACAATACACTATTGAAAATAAGTTATATTTAATATATATATAATTTAATTTATTTAATATATCTGATGTATCGAGCCATGGACTCCACAAGACCTCTGAACGTGTCCTGTAGTATCTAGTACCAAGACATCCTTTAAATATAAACATGTATTCCTGCCACTATGGGTTTAAAGTAGCCATTTAGGTGGACGACCCGGACACGGCCGGTGGGCAGGGGTCATCATGGGCACTCTGACCTGTCTGTGGCTACACAGTCCCATAAGCAGCAAACTACGATGCACCTAGTGCTTCATACGAGAATAGGTGCTTGTCAGTGCTGCATGAAACCTGCAATAATAATAAACTGCAATAATTACCTGCTAGGGTTAACTCCTCCTCTAGTGGCTGTCTACCAGATAGCCACTAGAGGGACTACCAAGCTTGAAGGTGACTTTTGGTCACCTAAACGATGCTGGACATCCTCACGTTATGCACGAGCACTTCCAGCATCACCGGAATCCCCATAGGAAACATTGAATAATGGGCATTAGGTCCCATTATTAGAGACCTAATGCCCATTATTCAATGCTTTCCTATGGGGAAGGAGCGTGGGCGGAGCTGATCCAGCACCGAGGGACATCGGTGCTGGACCCAGGTAAGTGACAAAAGAAGTCAATTACCCATTCTGCACCACGGGGTGAGCCTTGACAAAGGGGGAAGCTGTAGTGCCAGAAAAAAATAGTTTGTTTTCCTGGCACTATAGTTTCCCTTTAAGGACCATTACATACCAGTAAAGCACTTCAGCTTGCTGAAGAGCTTCATAGGTGTGTAGTATCCCACTACAAAGACACTTTCAATGAGAAAATGGCACTTTAATAACTGATTAGAAAAACACTCCGCTAGGTGTCCCTTGAGCTAAGGGAAATGGCAGGTACACACTACTTGAGTGTGCCTGCCTCCGCCCCCCTTGCCACTTCTCAGATGTCAAATGAGGCCAGTGTTTTGAGCGAGAAGGTACGCGTACGTGCACGGGGTTAGCTTCAGAGACATAGTGGGTAGGTCTTTAGTAAGCTATTTTAAAATATACCCCCAGTGAATACAGTTGCAAGAAAAAGTATGTGAACCCTTTGGAATGATATGGATTTCTGCACAAATTGGTCATTCAATGTGATCTGATCATTACAACAATAGACAATCACAGCCTGCTTAAACTAATAACACACAAAGAATGAAATGTTGCCATGTTTTTATTGAACACACCATGTAAACATTCACAGTGCAGGTGGAAAAAGTATGTGAACCCTTGGATTTAATAACTGGTTGAACCTCCTTTGGCAGCAATAACTTCAACCAAGCGTTTCCTGTAGTTGCTGTGGAAGTAGAAAAGAAATATTACCAGGTTCAATAAAAGCGTTTTAATTGACCATTACAATACACAAGATATCTCATGGAGATTGGCAAGAAGCAATCTAACATCATGTTACAATTCCTCATATTTTATACATATGACCCGGAACTGGCCTTTCGCTTAGCTTGAATCAGAACTCCAAATATGGTCTTATTTCCTATTGGCTAAATTCTAGCATAACTGACAAATTTAAGGTTCAAAGGTTCAAGCATCCCATGATCTTTCTAACAGATAACTTGACCACAGTCATGCCTCTTACTTCCCTAAAATATCACCTGTCTATGATAAGAGTTAACACATATAAGCCTGACTTCCTCTTTCACAACTTAAGCACACATTTCAACTCCCCCCCCCCCCTGGCAACATCTTACAAGACACGCTTTCAAAATAGCCTTTCCTTTTGCAATCCAAAAAAAACAGTCCAGACATCCATTAGTTTCTTCTTATTTCTTAGAGTAAATATTCTTCTTTGATTATATTTTAAGATGATGAATAAACAGCAAAATGGCTGACAGCATGTCAGTAGCAGGTTGTATATGTTCACATTGCAGATCAGACGTGCACAACGGTCAGGAGTAATTCTTGACCATTCCTCTTTACAGAACTGTTTCAGTTCAGCAATATTCTTGGGATGTCTGGTGTGAATCGCTTTCTTGAGGTCATGCCACAGCATCTTAATCGGGTTGAGGTCAGGACTCTGACTGGGCCACTTCAGAAGGCGTATTTTCTTCTGTTTAAGCCATTCTGTTGTTGATTTACTTCTATGCTTTGGGTCACTGTCCTGTTGCAACACCCATCTTCTGTTGAGCTTCAGCTGGTAGACAGATGGCCTTAAGTTCTCCTGCAAAATGTCTTGATAAACTTGGGAATTCATTTTTCCTTCGATGATAGCAATCCGCCCAGGCCCTGACGCAGCAAAGCAGCCCCAAACCATGATGCCCCCACCACCATACTTCACAGTTGGGATGAGGTTTTAATGTTGGTGTGCTGTGCCTCTTTTTCGCCACACATATTGTTGTGTGTTTCTTCCAAACAACTCAACTTTGGTTTCATCTGTCCACAGAATATTTTGCCAGTACTGCTGTGGAACATGTGCTCTTGTGCAAACTGAGCGAACTGCAAACCAGGTGCTCTTGTGCAAACTGTAAACGTGCAGCAATGTTTTGTTTGGACAGCAGTGGCTTCCTCTGTGGTATCCTCCCATGAAATCCATTCTTGTTTAGTGTTTTACGTATTGTAGATTCGCTAACATGGATGTTAGCAATTGCCAGTGACTTTTGTAAGTCTTTAGCTGACACTCTAGGATTCTTCTTCCCCCATTGAGCAGACTGCGCTGTGCTCTTGCAGCCATCTTTACAGGGCGGCCACTCCTAGGGAGAGTAGCAGAAGTGCTGAACTTTCTCCATTTATAGACAATTTGTCTTACCGTGGACTGATGAACAGCAAGCCTTTGCAGATACTTTTATAACCCTTTCCAGCTTTATGAAAGTCAACAATTCTTAATCGTAGGTCTTTTAAGAGCTCTTTTGTGCGAGGCATCATTCACATCAGGCAATGCTTCTTGTGAAAAGCAAACCCAGAACTGGTGTGTGTGTTTTTTTTTTAGGGCAGGGCAGCTGTAACCAACACCTCCAATCTCATCTCATTGATTTGACTCCAGTTGGCTGACATCTCACTCCAATTAGCTCTTGGAGATGTCATTAGGGGTTCACATACTTTTTCCACCTGCACTGTGAATGTTTACATGCTGTGTTCAATAAAAAACATGGCAACATTTCATTATTTGTGTGTTATTAGTTTAAGCAGACTGTGATTGTCTATTGTTGTGACTTAGATGATGATCAGATCACGTTTTATGACCAATTTGTGCAGAAATACATATCATTTCAAAGGGTTCACATACTTTTTCTTGCAACTGTATATCTATAAAAAATGCATGCATATTTTCATTGGTGTTATATCGACTAAACAGTGATGTCTATATTTTTGTTTTTCATTTGGGCATGGAGTGCCCCTTTAAGTAAGGACTTCCACCTTTCTGTTGGAGAGTTCCATTTCCCCTCATCCAGTCAAATGCTATTGATGTGTTTCCTGGGCTGAAGTGTGCAGCAGAGGCAGACGTAAAGCACAATTAGCTACAGTTAGGTGCTTCGAAAACGTGCAGAGAGAGTGAAATTATTTCACTCTGTGACTCCTCTGGCTTTTTTGCCATGCCCAGTTGCAAGGTACTGAGAAATGCCTGTACCTAGTATTTATTTGCTCTACATTCACTTTTAGAGATATCATGTCTTGCAAAAGAGGAGATAGCAAAGAAGAATGGGAAGCTCTGTTCACAGTGTGTATTACTTAATAGCGATTATCCTGAAACGACCTTTGCAAAACAAACAAAAAGGAAACTGGGCACACAAAATGCACAATTTCAGATTTTTTTAAAGCACCTGTCTTAGATGGAAATCACAACAATTTTGCTAGACTTGGAAAATTCAGTTTGTATAAATAATTCAATCAGAAAATAAAAAAAAATATTCTTCAGAATGTTTTGTTTCGATTCATTCTAATTTCAGTAGCACATTTTTGTTGCAAACAGAATTTGGACAAACCAATTTAATTCTTAACCTCTCATTCACTCCTGTGGCTGCTCACAAAATAGAACCGGCTGTCATAAAATAGAAGTGACTGGGCAGCTATAAGGCTTTCCCGCGCAATGCAATTTAATTTGGAGCGCTCTGATTGGTCTGATTTCAGGTGTCAGGTTCCCCATTTATTGTATTAGCAACTAAGTAGCTATAGCTGCCCAGTCTCTAGTCTGTATGCTCACTGTTTAGTAGACATGCCCCTACCTGCAGCACAGTGGATTGGAGAATGAGGGAGGCTGTAATCCTTATATTAATATTGGGGCAATGTAGATCCCCATAGGATTTTGTTTATTGCCTAGTTCAGGAGAAATCTCTCCAGAACTAAGCGTGTAGAGTTAATTTAAACTATTGGGGGTGAGGGGGGGTAAAGCTTCAGGGAACAGAACTCCCCATCCCTTTTGTTCCTGTCGCCCCCTCTTTGTAATTGGACAAATACTAAATTAGCAAAGTGCATGGACAATTATTTGTCCATGTTCACTTAATTTCTCTGTCATTTTGTTCGCATTGCAATGCGTTCATTTGTGTTTCGCCCCCCAAAACAGAATGGCAAAGGCTAGATTTGGCTGCAGCAATACCTGGAGATTTAGTGGAGAGGAGCTGTGTTTGGGTTTAAATGGCCACAGTTTAATATAACATTTCTGGTGGGACAAAAGTGAGGGTACCCTCTGCCTCAATGTCCACACAATACGTTTCAATTGCAGAAATGAAAAGGTATGTCTGGCTCACTGACAGAGCCAAACGGACCTTTCAAATTTATTTAAACCTCAACGTGTCGCGAGTCAGAATTCAGCAGTATTGAAGGAATGGCTGACTGTGCATGCACTCTTAAAGGACCACTATAGGCACCCAGACCACTTCAGCTTAATGAAGTGGTCTGAGTGCCAGGTCCATCTAGGATTACCCTTTCTGCTGTAAACATAGCAGTTTCAGAGAAACTGCTGTGTTTACAAATGGGTTAATCCAGCCTCTAGTGGCTGTCTGACTGATTTTCACAGTGAGAAGACGCCAGCGTCCATAGGAAAGCATTGAGAATGCTTTTCCTATGAGACTGGCTGAATATGCGCGGGGCTCATGTCGCGCATGCGCATTCAGCCGACGACGGGGAAAGGAGAAGGAGATTCCCCAGCGCAGAGGGAGCCCGGCGCTTGAAAAAAGGTAAGAGATTAACCCCTTCCTCCCCCTAGAGCCCGGCAGAAGGGGGGCCCAGAGGCTGAGGGGGACCTGTTTTCCTGGCACTATAGTGGTCCTTTAATACTCTGTAGAATTCCGCGCAGAGTATCATAGGTTCAATGACGTTGTCCTGAATACAGATATTCTGGGTGCATTTTATACATACCTCTGCACTGTTCACCCCAGTAAATGCTTCCATAGCGTTTACTGGGGTGAAGGAATTATATATTGTCAATTCCAGAAAACGTACAGTTCCACGTGAAATACAGGGGCTATATTGACACAAGAAAGGTAAACTTCATGTTGGTTGATCAGGGCAGATGGAAAACAATATTTCGTTTTCAAAAACAACAATGTGAGCTGGACAGAAAATGTTAAAAATATTTCACTGTTTTCCTAACTGTAGAAGCTTTCAGTGACATCAAACCTGTTTTCAATTTGTGAGTTTCCCGTGTGAAATAGAACATTCTCTTACTTGAAAAACGGGTTAATCCATTCGTTCAGAATTTCAGAAAATCCAATGCATTTTTTTTCAGTTTTACATTATAAAGGGGGTTCGTAAATCCAATCAAACTCTTAACCACTCTGGCAAATCAAGCTAAATATCTGATCACAAAGTCCTGATGTCAACCTCAAAAGATCTGTCTTAAAGGAACACTATGGAATTCACATAGTTTTACTCTACTTATGGAGGCGCCCACCACCCCCTTGTGATGGTTTTTAAATGTGAGGATTACTTACATTTGTTCCTTGTCTTGCTGTGGCTGCTCTGCCTCCGTGACTTAGATTATAACAATTGATGATCTCAGCTAATACCATAGGGTTTGCATGCACATCAAATCGCTTCGGTGCACTAATCACATGCTACTTTAGAGCACCATTTGATTGAGGGCAGAGTCTCCCTAGGTTCTCATTAGAAAGCACCTCTAGTGGATGTCAGGAAGACTGACACAAGAGACGTGTTTAACCCTGCAATGAAAACATTGACGTTTATACAAAACTACAATATTTTACATTGCAGGGATTAAGCTAAAGGGCCACTGCGCCCACAGCACTTCATTAAGATGAAGTGGTCTGGGTGTCTTTAGTGGTTCTTTAATTTCTAGCCGTGACCCTCAATTATATAGGTAGGTGAAGGCAGCCTTATTTCACCCAACCCTCTGGCTTTTACTTTCAATTTAATTTGCATTAAATGCAAGAAAATTACTCAAATAACTTCTTGTGACCTCCCTGCTACAGCAATAGTGCTCCAGATATGTACGGTATAGGTTCTTTTTGTATTTCAGAGTAAACATGAGACAACTCTTCCGGGATAAAGGGAGATGTTTAATCACTGTAAGAATGTATTGCAGCTTTAAATTGGTTCAGATATTTTTATGGAAAAAGGTTAAAAAGAAAACGTATTTCTAAAAGACAGTATAAGACCATTTTACAACTTTAAAAAAACTAGTATGTTAGTCTGTGTCTGTATTTGTGTGTGTCAGTGGTTGTATCTGTGTGTCTATGTATCTGCCTGTGTGTCAGTGTGCGTATCTGTGTGAATGTGCCATGGTTTGGATCTGGGTGTCTGTACATCTGTATGTGTGTCTGTGTATCTGTGTCTGTGCATCTGCATGTGTATCAGTGTTTGTTTTTGTGTCAGTGTTTGTATCTATGTCTTTGTGTGTCTGTATCTGTATGTATGTCATTGTTTGTATCTGTGTGTCTGTGCATCCGCATATGTATCAATGTCTGTATCTGCATGTGTGTCAGTGGAGGAGGAGCGAGGGCAAGTGATTAAAGAAATATTGGAGGGGATTGGGAGGAGGGAGGGCCTCACTGAGTGAGGGAGGAAGACTCTGCCTGCAAGGTAGAAGCAGTTATGTCCATTGCAAGCCTGCAGTGCATGCTGACAACAGACGTAACGTATTCACATAATTGACATTAGGCAGCCTGCAAGGTACAACTTGCCTCCAGCGCACAATTAAAAATATCTCTGAATGTGCGGTGTTTTCAGCTTTGACTTATCAAGCTTATTCATACTTGTCAGTATGGGGTTGTTATCATCCTTATATATTTTATTTACGTGGTAGTGGATCGGTGTCTGTGAGTGTGATACTTCGTATCCATGGATATATAATCTTTTTACTTTGGCTGTGAGTGAGTCCGCATCTTTCCACTCTGTAGCTGTGAGTGAGTAATTTCCTGTATGGCAGTGAGTACATCTATATTTTACTATGTTACTGAAGGTGTATCTGTTTATTTAATTGTTTGTGCGTGGGTCTATGGGATTCCGGATCTGCCTATGTGTTAGTGGTACATATGCAAGAAAAATGCAAGCATAACAAAATCACTTCTTAAAACACGCAAAAGGAAGTGAAATCAAGCATGCACGAGACTCTGGTTTTGCATACACAGATACAGCCTATGGTAACCCCTACGTACTGTTTTATCACTCTTTTTATATTTTCATCTACTCAGGTGCTGATTACAAACACAGATTGAATAAACAAACACGAAAGGGAGTAAAAGCAGAGTACGTATTGCATTGTAGAAGGATAATAGAGCAATACAATGTAAACGATCCTGTGTTACAGTCATGTTACTTCTGATCGACAGAACATTAGCCTTTGAATCTCACTTCTATAGCGGTATTTAGAAATATTTATTCTTTTTCCTGGAGACAAAGAAGTAATGAGCACCCTTAGAGTCAACCTCAGCAACGCAGACAGAGAAATACAAGCAGGCATACATTATTAAGACAACAGCAAATGAAAATTGAATACATTTTGATCAATATAGCTAAACATACAGAGCCGATCCAGGCCCTGGGGAGATAGCGCAGCTAAGCGGACAAGGGCACATGTAGGAGTGTGGGGATAGATGCATGGGATTGGTTGGGAAAGAGTCTGTGGGTGGGATTATGTTCTGTGTAAGTTAGTGTGGGGGAGGTCTTACCTCAGTGCCACTTGGGATTCGGGCCAGCAAACAGCTTCCCTCCCGCCCGCCCTATTAGTATATTTAGTCACAGCTAGCCGGGGGTATGTCATTGCCAATTGAGTTTGAGGTTACGTTTAAGTATATGGAATGAGATGAACAAGTTTTTAAGGTCTCAAACCTCCCCTGCTCCAAAGGTTAAACTTTAGGTTGCCTGAGGTCTCATGCCCATCGAGCGTGGATAAGGTCGGCTGATGGCAGGCATTGGAAAGATATGATTTTTATGACGAGGGGGGAGGTGAGAGGGAGTGGTGATTAGGAACCACTCTATGTTTATTGGCAAGGACGGTTGGGTCACTGTATAACACTATGGGTGGAGTTATATATGTATATATGTTAATTTATGCTTACTTATGTCTAACGTTTTGGTTACAGAAAAGAAGAGATTTAATAAATAAAGTTATGGATGTGTTATGCAGTAATTTAGTTTGTGATAATAAATGCTGTGGCCTGTTTCATCCATACTAAGTGGTCTGTCATTACTGGGGGGTTGAATGGGGTTAGATTTTGTTCTAGGCTGCATCGCGATTCCCCACTACGTACATACATGGGTGGGTGCAAAGAAGTGACTCCCACTGTGCTCTGATCGAAAATATTAAATGTTTACTTACAGATAACAGAGCAGTACTTTGCTCTTGTGTGGCAATATGTTTGTAATATAGGGATGGGGATCTCCTGACAAGTCACGTGTGTTACTTGAATGAATACGCCTTACATGGAACCTGAACATAATAAGATAAGAATACACAGATTGGCAATAGTGACTGCTCACCGTTTAGTAGATATGACCTTACCCGCAAAAAATGAGAATTCAATGGTAATTTCAAATTTAAGACCAGGGTAACCAAACTGAGTTTTTCCAATTCAGCTTTTTTGGTCGTAAATTTTAAATTCACTTTGCATTCTCACTTGAGTGCATAACCCTGGCAATGCATCCCGCTGGAACTTGCAGGTTTAGTTTAACAATCGTAATAGAAACCACAAAACATGGGAAATGACTGTATTATCTAAAAGAGAACACAAAAACAAAACATAGTGTATTACTGTTATAAATTATATATGTGTTTGGTTTAACAATCGACTTTCAGTGGGAGTTGGATTTAGTAAATATGAGCATTTTCAATCACGGTAAATATTAAGTAGTTTTCACCAAATTTTGTCCATCCAGACAAAACTCTGCGTTTAGTGCATAAACTTAAAGGTATCAGAGTTGCTTGGAAAAGTGCCAAAATTCCATGCATGTAAACTGCAGGGGTTGGCAACCTTTGGCACTCCAGATAGTATGGACTACATCGCCTATGAAGCTTTGCCAGTATTTTGGCTGTAAGTGCATTATGGTAGATGTAGTTCACAACACCTACTCCTGATCATAGAGCATCACTCTCCCGTTGCTACCAGCATGCTGATCAAGCCCTGCTTCTTATTTGGGATTTCTTATCTCACAATGTTTTGTATTTTTATTTCCTGACATAGCAAAACACCGGCCCCAGAGTATTTAGAGCTCAAACCCAAACAAATTATACATTCTTTAGCTGGGTATATTATGTGTAGGGCTTTCATTTAATATCAAATATTTAGCTATGAAACATAATTTAATATGAAAAAATGGGAGACAATAAGAAATGTTTTTTTTTTAGTTCTACATGACATTTTAACTGTCAATGTCATAATACTGTTTGCTTTTACTGCAATAAAATACACATATTTGTATTCAGCAAAGTCTTACGTGCAAAACAGTACCCCCTATGTACAGGTTTCATGGTGTTTTGGGAAGTTACAGGATAAAATATAGCACGTTACATTTGAAATTGAAATTGAAATTCGCCATATTGGTTACGTTGCCTTTGAGACTGTATAGTAGCCCAGGAATTAAATTTACACCCATGATGGCATACCATTTGCAATAGTAGACAACCCAAGGTATTGCAAATGGGGTATGTCCAGTTTTTTTTAGTAGCCATTTGGTCACAAACACTGGCCAAAGTTAGCGTAAGTATTTGTTTCTGTGTGAAAAATGCAAAAAACGCCAATTTTGGCCAGTGTTTGTGACTAAGTGGCTACTAAAAAAGACTGGACATACCCCATTTGCAATACCTTGGGTTGTCTACTATTGCAAATGGTATGCCATTATAGGGGTAATTTTCATTCTTGGGCTACCATAGGGTCTCAAAGGCAACGTAACCAATCTGGCAAATTTAAAAGTGAAAAAAATTAAACACAAGTCTTATATTTGACGCTGTAACTTTTGAAAACCCCATAAAACCTGTACATGAGGGGTACGTTGTACTTGGGAGACTTCGCTCAACACAAATATTTGTGTTTCAAAACAGTAAAAAGTATCACAGCAATAATATCGTCCGTGTAAGTGCTGTTTGTGCGTGAAAAATGCAAAAAAAACTTCACTTTTACTGGCGATATCATCGTTGTAATACATTTTACTGTTTTGAAACACTAATATTTGTGTTCAGCGAAGTCTCCCGAGTAAAACAGTACCCCCCATGTACAGGTTTTATGGTGTCTTGAAAGTTATAGGGTTAAATATAGTGCTAGCAAATTAAATTCCCTATACTTTCGGCATGGGTTGTCAGGCAGGTCCCGCTAATTGTAATTAATTAAGATACCTAATTATGTTAAAATCTTACATAAATATATATGTAGAATTAATATATGTATATATATATATATATATATATATATATATATATATATATATGTGTATGTGTATATATGTGTATATATATATATATATATATATATAATTTTTTTTAGATTTTTATTTATATATAGGTATATATATAGTGATATATACGTATATATTTATGTATATAGATATATATATATTATTTCAAATACAAAAAGAGAAGTCCTGCGCTTAAGCATATATATTATTTCGTTCTATATGTATTTTGATCTAAATATATATATATATATTAAAATCACAATACAGTTAGAATGAAATAACACACATCTATATATTTTTTAATTATTTATTTTTAATTATTTTTTAAATTTAATTTTGTAACATATTTACATATTTTTTTATATTATATATAAATATATATATATATAACAATAATTATGTATATATTTAATCAGTATCAGTCTACGTGTAATTTGATATATATATATACATATATATATATATATATATATAATTATATATATATATTAATAGTAAAATACACCTAGACAGTGTATGTGTGTGTGTATATGTGTAATAAATTTAATAAATTAAATTAAAGTAAGTGTAAAAAAAATAATAATATACTTAGATCATATATATATACTTTAATTTAATTTATTTTATTTCCAGCCAGCAGGGGGACTACCTGTCATTACAGGCAGTCTCCCTTCTGGCAATGCAGCAGCCAGCTAACCCGGCCATGTGATTGTGAGGTCCTCGCAAGGACCTCACTCTCACATGGCCGGGGGGGCTGCAAGAGGATGGATCTGCCGCGGGGGACTCCCTGGGAGTCCCCCCAACCGCGATCGCCGGCGTGGGATCGCCGGCGACCGGGCAAGTAACAAAATAACGGAGGGCGTACTATTACGCCCTACGGCGTTTAGAGCCGCTTAGAATAGGGCATAATAGTACGCCCTCTGGTTTTAAGGGGTTAATATAATATATTTTGTTATACATTTTTGATAATTTAATAAAATAATTTTGAAAGTGTATCCACAAATATTAAACGAAGACCTGAGTAAGAAAATGTTTCCAGCTTAGCTATATTCCTCTGAAATTTAACATTTTCCACAATTTCCATTTTAGGGTATAATCCTCTGTATTTTTACTCTAACAAAGTGTTATTCTTTTAAAAGCCTATTCTAAGCACCAAAACAGCTTTAGCTTAATTAAGCAGTTTTAGTATACAGCGCAAGCGGTCTCACTGCCAATAAGGAGTTAAAATTTGTTTCTGTATATGCAGCCATAGCCACGCCTTCTCTGGCAGTGACTGATACTGCCTACACACAAAAAAAGTGTTTCATTTTCAATCCGATCTGAGACCAGTGTGTTTACTTTAGAATTTTTTTTAATTTTTTTTTTTATCTCATTCTTTGTTAATTAAACTTTAATCACACACTACAGCTCTAGGAGATTATTAACAGAGCAGGCAATACACAATTCTAAATTATACAGAATTTGCAATAAATTAAGTGTAAACATTAGATGACTCTTTTAGGAAGTGTTTAAGAAGGCTGTGTAAGTCACATGCAGGGAGGTGTGACTAGGGCTGTGTAAACAAAGTGATTTAAGCAGATTATATAGCAAAGAATGGAGTAGTGAGACTGCAAGAGCGTGATCTATGCACCAAAACTGCTTCATTAAGCTAAAGTTGTGTTAGTGTTTATACTGTCTCTTTTAACATAAATTGCTATGAATTTCAGATTTACAATTTAAAAAAAACATTTTAAATTCCATACAACACCCATTTTAGTAACTAACTGCCCAATGGCAGTTTCCATGACACTTTTTCCATTTCTCCCCAAATTTGAAACATAGAAAACTTTATTTCTGTGTTTTCCATCCTCTGTTTCCACTCCTCCCAATCACATTTTCAGTCTTCTTTATCTCACCCCAGCAGGTGTCATGCTTTATGTCTTAATAAACAAATGCAGAGATTGTTTATAATTCCTGCACTCATATTAACATTGTTTTATAGTGTTTGGATGTGTTGACTATAAAAGGAAAACTATAATGCCAGGAAAAAAAGTCGTTTTCCTGGCACTATAGCTCCCCATAGTGCCCCTGTGGTGCAGAAGGGGTTAAAATGGCCACACTCATTATTATTTCCCCCATAGGAAAGCATGTATAATGCTTTCCTATAGGGTTTTACATGACGCTGGATGTCCTCATGCATAGCGTGAAGACGTTGAGCGTCAGTTAGGTGACCAACAGTCGAGGTGAACTTAACCTTCAAAGACAATTATTGCAGTTTATTAAAAAACTGAAATAATTATCTTTGCAGGGTTAAGGGACCTGGGACTTTGCACCCAGACAACTACAATGATCTGAAGTGGTCTGGGTACATATAGTGTCCCTTTAAAAATTCAAAGTGTTGGGAGGAAGAACTATGATTTAAATTCACAAGCAATGACAAAAATATTCACACTATTGCACAGCATTGCTCTATCACCTCATGTACTGTCAAAATGTCTTCATAAGAAAAGATTATTCATTTCCAGCATTCACCAGTCCTGCCTATTTAAACCCAAGTCTCCAATAAATCAATATCTGATTGCGGAGTGTCAAGCAAACCTGTTGCAATTGTCTTTACCTATTCTCTTGCAACCATGACCCTAAGATGCCCAAATGAACTTGTTTGGTGAACCTCTCGCTGATTCTTGGCTTCCAGACCATAACTCCACTCTCCCGGCTTCTGCTCCTTGCTGCTAAACACAACCTAATTTTCAGAATAACGTCCTGACTTCATGCCCTAATTTTTGTGTAACAGAACATCACGCTTACCCCTGCTGTACTGCTGCTTGTAATTCCGACAGACCTCCTGGCTTGAGATCTTATTCATTGTAAACTGAAAATCCCTCAAGTCCGAATTCTTGACTTACAAACTTGTTTATTGTTAAACGTACATCCCTCAGGCTAATCTCCTCAATTTGTCTGGATTCCTTAAGCTAGTTATCAGAACATTAGCAACTATCAGACCCCGCTCTAACTTCCTTCCCTCAAAATACTGTAACATCATGACCTAACTCCTCTCTAAAGTTTAATTTGTTTGCTGAAGCTTCTTCTGTGCTTTGTTTGCATATCTAAACTGTATATAAGGACATTATGGAGGAACTGTTTCTCTGAATTGTCTACAATTTGAGACAAGCCTTTACTTTACAGTTACATGGCGTGTGTGGCAAAACAAGCCATCTATTTATATGCAAGACTGAGTTGGTTCGACAATTTGGGGTTCCCGAACAGACTAAAGACATATTGTTCGTCAATCGAACCAACTACTGAATAGTGAGACCACCCAGGGGAGTTGCATGCCTCCAATCGACTGTATTTCCACTTAGAAACCGCAAGATTCTAAATGGTCGGATGGATGGCCGTTTTTCGTATGGTCGAACACATGACGTCGACCATCTTTGCTCATGAACAGACAGAGGTGTTTGGTCGTCAAGTGCATGGAACTATAATCAGACACTCGACGGCACGAACCATCCTTTCATATGTTCGTTCCCCTTCACATATACAGAGCAGCATTCAAATTAATGAAACTAACGGACACCAGGCACACTATCCCCTATTACACGAACAGTTACATTCGTTATTTTAATGGTGAAAACTCCAGAAAGAAGACCGGTCAAAGCATACAACCATCTGGAACTATTTTGGGGCTTCACCTCGTGGTTGACCGGTCTAAACTTCACTCGAATGGCGTTCCTATTCTACCGAATGGATCTGATCAATATTTCAACAGAGTGGGCGCTCAGATCCCTGCTATTCGGTGAAGTATTCTTTCGTGGAGTTTTGACTAATATCAATGTAAGTTATGATGATTTGAAATATTGTTTATTTTCTACACTTGGGAGATTATGTAATTAAAGAATTGTCCTTACTCAATTATCTCCCAAATACAGAGGAGGAGTCTGGGAAATTTGACTTTGTTCCCTGTCCCAAACAAGGTCCACGAGGGGAAAACCCCTGGAATGTAATTAAAGAAACCCCTTGCATGGGGAATTGTATAAAAGCCAGCTGTGGCTCAATAAAAAAACAGTTGACTCCCAAAACTGTGTATCATCTGGTTATTGGGGAATTGGGAAAATATTGCCGAACTACGCAACTCCTGGATATCTTACAAGTCTGCCAACGGAGATATTGATGTGAATATTGCAACTCCATTACTGTTTGATAATCCTTGAATAGGATAAACCAATAAACCAATCTCAAGTGAAACTTGTAATATTGTCTGTATTTAAGCTGGTTATATATCATTCTCACATCAAAGTTGATTCAGTTCATGGGGCTCCTGTATTTCCATTTATACAAGTTGTACTAAAGTCAAAAGCCTTCATTTATTCTTACAGATATTGTGTCCATCCATTATTACAAATTACAACGCAAAAAATGACCAATTATTATCGGATCCCTGCTACCCTCCATACCTATATACCAACCAAGCTGTGTCAGCAACACTTACATACATATCTTCATGAATGGTTGCCAGAGTTCATGTTTCTGGTCGCAAGTACATGCTATGATCTTATAAGTCGTTGACAAGCTCTCCCTTCACACCAAAACCATTACTTTGTCTTCATCACACTTGTCAGTCTCTTAATAAATAAATTTCCTCACAATTCACATAATTAATGCTGCAATATCTTGAATACCTAGTCATTAGAAAAGCTCTCCTCCTCCTACAGTTGAGCGAATCCATTCGATGAAATAATTTAATTTCTTTGTCTCAAAGAAGAAATTCTGAAAAAGTTTTGGTCCTCCTCAGAACATGCCAGCCATGCGCCCACTTTCCTTTTCATATTAACTCATACCTAAAATAACACCTTGATTACTTTTTAACATGTTGAGAAAGCACCAGGAAAGGTGCAAAATGCGTCCAGGGCTTGATCACTTTTTTTGGGGGTAGTCTTCTGGGTTGTCTCTCCCCTCTCTGGCAGTTGCAGGTAGTATGGCAATTTGATATTTTTTTGAACATTTTCCCAATTTTTTGCCTTGTTTTCCTTTCTTGCTGGGAATTTCATGATAGTTCAGCGTATAACATTTTTTGTGTGAAATATTATGCCTGCACTACCTTTAGCATCTATAAGGGCTGCTGTGACAGCGTGATGCCATAGATTTATGATATGTATACTTTTTTACTAACAAATGTGCACTTCTTTTCATATTCATATCTTCTCTGTGGATTACTTGGGTTTATCCATGTGTGCGGACCAACGTGCATATATTATGAAACATTATCTATAAATGGGAAAAATCCAGCACCATGACAAGAATCCTGTTAACTTAACTACTGAACAATTTTCAAGTACACTTAAGTATTTTTTCGTATTTTTTCGTATTTTTGTGTTGCGGCAACATTTGTGAATGGAATTTTATATCTTGTTCACACTTCTTTTACTCTAAAATCCCCCCTCCTCTCAGGATGGAGACTTGTGCTAATCTCTTTCCTTTCTTTCTCCTTTTTATGTTTTTACTATTTTGTGTGTGCACTACATTTGATGCTCGCATTGCAATTTGCAATGTCGTTGTTGTAGTATCTATTTCGTACCCATATTTTATTTGTGATGAATTATTTTTAAAGCTTCCCTTTTCACCTTTCCTATTACCTCCCTTCCTGACCTTATTAACCCCCAAACACACCCGAAGTTTTCATTTCCCCTGTTTCTTGTTGATAAAACGAAACGAAAAAAAGAAGAAGTTATGACAAATTTTGGAGATGTGTAACTCTTTCTGTGGTTATAAGATTACTGTTGCCTACTAACGTATATATTTAGTGCCATATTTGCATTACTTTGTTCGATTCATGAGACCAAACAAAAAACTGTAAATATCTAAAAGAAAAACAAACTGTTAAAAGAGTATAAAGGAGGGTAGATTAGGCGCTCACTATATGATGATTGATAGGCAGCAGTAACCAATACAAGGAACCCCAACCTTGTAAAAATAAGGTGAACAAAAAAAGGGAAAGGAAACCACGCCCTAGATATAAAAGGTATACAAATATACGTACACAATGGTAAGGATGGTAGTCTCTATACAGTTGACCTCAAAAGATAAAAAACATACAACATAATAGTGCAGTATGTAAAGTACAGTAGGTTTGTGAATGAATATTTAAAGTCCTTCAAACTCACATTTACCAGAGCTAACTTAGAGCTCAGCCGTTATTGCGCGTGGACGGAACAATCCCCATCTAAGGATGTATATAGAACAGTGGATATCTTGACCGCCTCAGGTAGATGTTATGTAAAGAGACAGGAAAAAATCCAAATGGTACAGTATGTACTGGTAAAATAAATAAATCAGTAATAATAAAATGCCGTACTCACATTTACTAGAGCAGAACTTGCTTTAGTTTGTATAGCGTAGGTGGTAAAGTCCCCACCAAGGAACAGGATGGTAACCAGGAAAGTAGGGAGTAAAATCCAAATATTTTGTATAAACAAGGATATTTATTAAACAAAAAATAAAAAGAATAAAATAACTATATATAAAGTCTTTTGGAATCCACTTAACGCGTTTCGCCTGTCAAAAGGCTTCTTCAGACTTTATATATAGTTCTTTTATTCTTTTTATTTTTTGTTTAATAAATATCCTTGTTTTATAGGAGTTAAACTATGTATCTCATATAATGGCATGGTGAGACAACTTGCTAAAAAGCTTATGTGGTTGCATGAGGCTGGAAAGACCTACATAGCAACTCACCATTTTTAATGATGCTGAGTAGAAGCACAAATAATTATATTTCACCCAAGTGAGAATTCAAAGTGAACTTTAATGTTAAGGCCAGAGTAGTCGAACTGAATGCTTTTCAAGATCGGCTATTTTAACCTTAAATTTGGAATTCATGTTTAACTCACTTTGGATTATCATTATAGTAAATGGCCCTGTTTAAAATCGATCTTCAACTAATACTGCCATAAAGTAGGATTTTAATTTATGTATTATTTCTTATTAATGAATCACTGAATACGAACTCCAATGAGAGCTTTTGGAATACAGATTTGAAATCATTGTGTCTCTAATTTGATGAGACAGTGCCCAGCACTAACAAATAGTAAGTGCTGGGCAAAAGGGGGCAGGTCTCCGGTAGCCGCACCGGCTAGTTCTGCAGATAATGAAAGATACATGAGAAAAATGTGTGCAAATTTGAGCAAAAAACATATTTTTATTTTTTGCAATTTTTAGCAAATGCATAAAAATATATGCAATTTTGGATTTAGAGTTTCCATTTAAGTTTTTTAACCAATAGTGGCTCCTGAGCCTTGTTTAAAGGGATACTATAGAGGCCAAAACATCTTTAGTTTAATGAAGCAGTTTTGGTATATAGATTACTACCCTGCAGTCTCACGGCTCAATTCTGTGCCATTCAGGAGTTAAATCACTGTGTTTATAGAGCCCTAGCCACATCTCAACTGGCTGTGATTCACACAACCTTCCTAAACACTAAATGAAAATGAAACCTAGATACTATAGGTTTAATCTTGAATGTTTGATCTCCTCCTTTGTCAATAGCCTTCCAGGGCCTGAAGGAGCCTCCTTTATGTGATTAAAGTTCAATTAACAGAGCAGGAGATACAAACTTCTAAAGCAAGTTAACATCTGATTGAAAATAATTTTTCATGCAGGCTCTGTGAGTCACAACCAGGGGAGATGTGGCTAGGGGTACATTAACAGAAACAAAATCAATTTAACTCCTTAATGGCTATGAGACTGCAGGGGCTTGAGCTATACACCAAAAATGCTTTGTGTACACTTTACAATTTGTGGTATTGTTTTCTGGAGTACCACGTAATCTCCCTTTTCTCTTTTATCTCCAAGTAATTTTGTATAATTTACATCCTCTTGACTGGGATATAAATTTCTAAATTTTTCCACCATCTTTCTTAAAAATCTCAATGCTCCTCTAGCTCAGGGGTCAACAACCTATGGCACGTGTGCCATGCATCGCACTCGAGGTGCCTTTGCAAGTGTTTTGTGTACAGGACAGGAGGAGCCCAGGTAGCAGAAATAAACCAAAGCGATGTATCAAAAAATAATAAGCAAAAAAGTAGTCAGGGAAAGCCAAAGTTCAGGACAGGCAGCGCAGGTTCACATACGATATAACAAGCAGAGAGTCCGATGCCAGGTAATCAAATAACGCAGAATAGACATTCTGAAGTGAACACTACAGTAAGCACAGTATAACTTATAGGGTTAGAGGTGGTTATATTTGGGAGAGATTTTCCCCCATAGGAACGCATTGATTCAATGCACAGCCAATTGAGGTGTGGCTATGCATTAGGGGCCTCTCGTCGCTGGGCTTCGGATAAGGCTGAGCCAATACCCAGCGCTGAGGGACATCGGCACGGGGGTAAGGTAAGTAAATAAAGGGTTTTTAATCCTTTATTCACGTTGGTGAGGGGCGTGAGGGAGGGGAGAGGCAGCGGGCGCTATAGTGCCAGGAATACAGCTTTGTATTCCTGTCTCTTTTAGTATAACTTTAAAACTCCTTCCTTTTTCCTCTGATCCCTTAAACGTGTTGTCATATAATCTCTTCTGATGTCTTCTAATGCCACGTGTAGCATGTCTCAGAGCTCTCACTGTCAGGAGATTTTCATTTTCAGTGAGCTCAGCCTACATCATATCAGCTACACTGGAAGCTGGCCATGAATGCGTACTTACATCTTTTGGTGCAGCCAAATTGACGAGGAATTCCTGCCAAATGTATCTCTATAAATCTAGAATTTCTAGAAACTCAAAAGCCCCTGTGTGGTTTTGTGGTCTGTATGCTGTCATGATTCCAATGTTCTTTTTATATTTTAACTTGGCTTGCTTTCACTTTTCTGATCTGTGCTTCCCCAACGTGGCTTAGTATGATAATTCTGCCTATTGTTCTATATTTCTATAGCTAATTGAAGGTATTAAACTGTAAGCTGCTGAAATATTCTCCCTTTCAATTTCCTTTTGTAACTTTCCATTTTTAGGTTTGATCAGCATGGCCTTGTTGCATCTTACTAAATCCAATATATAGTCTTTGGGCACAAAGGTTCTTATATGAAAATCAGGGCTCCCAATTTCCACTTGCCTTTGAAAATCAGGGCTCCCAATTTCCGCTTGCCCACTAACCATTGACAAAACAAAACCCAGCCCTGGGGATTACAAATTCAGTCTTGGTGATGGCATCATGGACCCTCCAGGTTTTCAGTAATAGATACCAGATTGGCCAGGTTAGTAGCAAAAGACGTGAAATGTGAGCCCTATAAAACCGTATTGTACACTGGTTTATTGGGACTCTTTTCTTCTTGTTTGTATTCACAGTTTAGTGTTTATAATCTATGATGTTTGTTTTTATAACCCACTTGTACAGAGCTGTGATAGATGTTGGTTCTATATTATTTAAACAAAAAAAAATGAAAAAAATGAAAATCGCTATGATATCCCTTCTATAACTGGCTAAATTTCCTCTGGCAATGTATTCTCTATATATATTCTATATATGTATTCTATATACTGTTCTAAGATCTCAAAACATGCTGTATATCAATAGATGGAATGTTGATGCCTGTCACAACTTTATTGCCAATATAAGGCAATAAAATGGTGAAAAAGGTCTGTGTACAGCATTAATTCATCTCTCTTCGCTGTATGGGTCCGGATTCCCCAAGAGGATGGAGTGAGGTCTCCTTTGCCGACCTAAAAAAATTAAATAATATAGAATGCCAAATGCTGAAATAGGGAACGCTGAAAAAGAAGCCTGCATGCAAAAATGTTAATAAATAAAATAGATTTTGATCCATGAGATGTAGAAAATAAGCAGTGAGAAACAGTGAAAAAGGGAAAATAAAAAGGCTAAAAAAATGTGAGTGGGCGCTGATGAAAAAATATTTTTGTCCTTACCCTCCCCTAGAAAAGGCATAACATCCTCCACAATTATCCATTTTTTTTTTGATCTGCTAATCTTCCATCACAGCAATTAGTTTTCTTTGTTGGTATTTCAAGTGCTCAAAGTTCGTGTCTGAAGCTTTTGACAAGCAGAAGCTCTATCTGAGAAGGAAACCATTCTGAATCTCCAGAAATAGATGTATCCCTGACTGTTAGTTCAGGTTTTGAAACTCAGTAGAATGAACTCTGTGACGAGAGCAATCTCGCCACATTGCATTGGAGAAGCCTGGCTGCCCGCCTGCTGCCTTTGGACTATGGCCCTGGGAGATTGGGCCCTTTAAAAACAGTATTCGGCCATACCAGAGTGTATGTCACTCATTCTGGCCCTTTAAATACAGTGGGTCATTTGGTACTTGCCCTGTGTGAGCTGTGGTAACCCAGATAGCTATGCCATGGAGCCTATTCGTGTGATTAAAGACTTTGGCTCTATGGCGATTAAACTGTATTCGGTTGGTCTGAGTGCCATTCACCTAATAATGTGCACTCAGACCTGAGTTATCTGGGGATATGTGAAATGTCTGTGTGTTATGTGTAAAATGTGACTTTATGTATTTTAAAGTGTTTTATGTCGTTTTGCAACCATGTGGTTAATGGAGTCTGCCTCTAGTCCTGGATAATTGGATTACTTCTCCAATTATCTCCAGGGCATAAGGGAGGAAACCAGGATGCATTGTGGGGATGTTTTTTCTGCCAGCCAGGGGGAACAAAATATACTTTTACTAACTTTTGAACCCCTGGTATGATTCATGCCATTTTTTAATATGTTGTTCCCCTGAATGGATTGATTGAGGATATGTATTTTTATGTGAATGTGATGTATGGTTTTAAAGTTACAGAGTATGTGTGGAAATTGTATTTTTACTGTATGTATAATGGGATTATGTGTCACACTAAGGGGAGGGGATGTGTGGGTTGCACCCGTGATACTATTGGTTATTTTATGCCTCCCCCTGGGTGTGGCCTGTATGTGTACTCATGTAATAAAAACCAGGCTGGGTGCCCCAGCACCTCAGACCACTGCTTGACCTTCAACACGGAGCCTTGTCTCGTTCTTGGGGGGATTCACTGTATGCTTTAGGAGATTGATTGCTAGGAGTGTAAGCTGATGTCTGCTTTTCCTATTCATCTGCTAGCAGCTATTCGTGAGGTTCCAGCTTGGAGTGCTATTTTATTCCCTGGTATGCAGTTCGGGAGTTTAAGGCATTCACCTATATCCAATTCGTGAGTTTTGATGTTCTGCAGTAGCTGTGCCTTTCTGAGAAAAGGGGATTATCGCCTAAACGGATTTTAACCCCTCATATGCTGAAACGGTCCGTTACAAACTCTATTGAACTCAAAAGAATGCAATGCTAAGTTGAACCTACCGGGGCGGAATCTTGCATTTCGAATGCAAGGGCAACTCGAGTTACTACGACTGCAACAAAAACCAATGCGAAAGGTTATGCACGTTCTCAGCAGGAAATTATTTTCAAACCTCCAAAGGATGGACATTCTAGTTTTCTTACAGCTATGTATAAAAAATTGTGAAACAAAATATAAATCCTGACCCATTTCATCTATTTCCCTGCTCACTCAACAGTTTAAAGCCTTCTAAATGTATATATTTTTTTTATATAATATGGAAAGAAAGACTATGGAATTCTCTGATACCTGTATTTTCATTCAAATTATTTTTATTAAACATATTGAAGTGGTTATGGTTGCAGTCATTGATAGCTTTCTTTTTCTGCCCCATTCTAGGTACTGTAACCACTGTTCCTTCAACTTTAAACTTGCGAATTATGTTTTCAGTGGTGTCTCTAGGAACATTCAGTGCCTTCACTATGTATTTGTATCCTGTTCTTTGTTTGTGAAGGACAATGATCTCTTCCCTTAACTTTATTGACCATTCTTTTGACACATTTCAAACATGCAGTCAAACGTGACACTCAACAAACTCCTAGACAACACTTGTTTTGGATATTTATGAGATTGTGAGGGATACAATTTTAATTGTTTTTGTTTGATTTGCTCATTGCAAACAGCCGGAAGCCTGTAGATTTTGACAATAAACCTGCTTTTCAATGGGGGTTAAATAATTTTGATTGCAACTGTAGCTATTGCAAGCTAAAATGTCATAAAATCCCAAATAAAACATGAAAAAATTATTACATGCATGAAATATATCTGCAAAACTGTTAATTTTGTTTAATCAAATGTTCCTTTAAGGATATTAGTATATTTTGAGAAGATGGAAAATGTATTTTTATCAATACAACAGCAAAATGTATTAGACGCTTTATTTTTAAAAACATGTATAGTGTGCAGACATCGGGCATACGTGTTGGCATATTCAAATGGCATGGGAACATCAGGAGACACCAAAACAAGGTGTGGTTTAGATATGAGAAATTATGGAAAGTGAGATCATGTTTTTGGGTTTGTTACAAATTATTGTAGACAATAACAAGCATAATTAAACATTAGGAATTACTAAAGTAACTCAATCAGAATTGATGACTTACTTATGCATGAAGTCTGGTATAAGAAAGAATAGGTGTTATAGAAGAAATGATTTCTATATCACTGACAGGCACACCCATTCTCACTGAAAGGCACACACACAGACACACACTGACAGCTACATTCACTTACTCACTCACTCACTCACTCACTCACTCACTCACTCACAGTAAGGCAAGCAAGGCATTTGTCTGGGAGCTTGGGGTGGCATTTTATGTCAGCCCCCTGAAAGTGCCGCCCTAGGCAAATGCCTTGTTTGCCTTGTGGTAAATACATCCCTGACTACAGTTGCCTTTTCCATACTGTATTTGGCGTTATCTGCACCGCATGACAGTGAAAAGTCTCACAAGAGAATAGAAAAAGTAGAAATTGTGGCCCTTTTTGTTCTCATATATAAAGCCCATTAAGAAATCTTTATAGAAACCGAACAGATGCAATTCAAAAAATTAGACCAATTGGTCAAGATTTAGGATGAAAGGATATGATGTTAAAGTGACAGAAAGTACGAACCATCAGGGCTTTGCTTTTAAGAGACAGGACCTGCTACTGGCTAATATAGAGAGAGGATTCTTACACTTTGAGAAGCACTATACATAGTCCGGAAGTTCTGAGTCCCTCCGATACTCTAGCAGTAGTCAACTGTGTCAGCTTTATGATAAACAGTTGCAGTGGATTGTAAATTAGTAGGAATAAAATTTTTACCTATAAAGTTCCCCCATTATTTAAAAAAACAAAAACAAAAAAAAATATTTAATTAGGTAATATCACCTACATCAATAGCAAGAAAGAGCACAAAAGCCGTCCCCTATTATTTTTAACAGGAGTATGCCAATATTCCACAATGAGTCGCACTGGGTGGTACTCAAACTTTTCCCCATTATATATCTTACACTTTGTATCAACTTTAGCACTAACTTTACCTATGAATTACCATGGCAGAACTAGTTCTGTGTTTTGTTGTTGTGTTATCAGTTCTATATTAACTAATTAACGCTGTAGGGGCGTACAATACCACCCTGCGTTAGGGAACTAGTATGCCCTAATGATCATGCCCTGCCAATAGCCAAGATACTTACTTTCTGTGGTGATCCCAATCAGGGGGGGGACTGCCTGTCCCCCTCTGGCAAATTCCAGACCATTCAGGATATGTGACTGCGATCTCATCACGATCAGATGAATATATCGGCAGTTAACATGACTGGGTTGTCAGGCAGAACCCATAAGTTAAAATTATTGTAAATTTATTTTTATTATGCTATACATATTTTAAGAAGATAGATAGATATAATTTAAGCCACAAGTGTATTTTAATATTAATATACATATAATGTAATAATAATAATACTTATAATAAATGTATGTATGTATATACATATATATTTAAGAATGTGTGTGTGTATATATAAATACATACAGGGCCAGCTTTAGGCTTTAGGCCATTAGGTGCCCTTTGTGAAAAATCATCACAGTGCCCTACATCCTCCCCGGTCATACACCTTCATCCATGTATGTGCATTTGTGTATAGGTGTAGTGTTTGTATAGAGGACTTATTAAATTAATAATGATTTAAAAATAAATATTCATTCCCCCTTTCCCTGTTACCTTGCAGTGAGGGGTGAATTTAGGTGTTCCAGTGTGCTGAGAATCTGGTCTGCTTCTTCACTGGATACAGACTACATGTAACTGTCTTGTTAGCTCAGGCATAGTCACACACACAGTTAATGGCAGACAGTCAAACAGAAAGACTCTCAGTTACAGGCACACAGTCACACACACACGGTCAACCACACGCTCAGTTACAGGCAGACAGTCGCACACAGTCACACACACTCAGTGACAGGCACAAACAGGTACAGGCAGTCACATACACTCAGTTACAGGCAGAAAGTCACCAAAACACCATAAAACCTATACATAGGGGGTACTGTTTTACACGTGAGACTTTGCTGAATACAAATATGTGTATTTTATTGCAGTAAAAGCAAACAGTATTATAACATTGACAGTTAAAATGTCATGTAGAACTAAAAAAAATAACATTTCTTATTTTCTCCCATTTTTTTCATATTAAATTATGTTTCATAGCTAAATATTTGATATTAAATGAAAACCCTGTTTCCCCTGAATAAAATGATATATAATAAGGGGGGGTGCATTTAATATGAAAGAGGTGAATTACGGTTGGACAGACATATAGCGCAAATGCCAGGTTTTGTTTACGTTTTGTTTTGTTCACAACTTGTACATTTGGCTCAGTCCTTAAGGGGTTAAATATCATATTGTGCAATGTCACACAGATGTTGCACAATTCAGATTATTTCAGATATCACTGCTACATTTATGGACATAGAGTAATAAAAAAAAGTTATCAGAAGTACATAAATATATAATTAACACTGAGCAAGATATATATATATATTTTGTTTATTAATTAATATTACTTGGTTATGCAAACTATCTGTCTCTAAGCTATGGTGAATTCATACAGCACCTCCCTCTTAAAGAATGAGAATGAAAGAAACATTTCTTTAAATCTGAGTTTACATATAGACACAGATTAAATGTTTTTTAAAGAAATGTCAGCGATGTCAGTGATCTGTTATATTTCTTTAAATTAAAGTAAATAAAGTGGTTATATCAGTTCTTGTTATTTTATTAAGATTTAATCTTTATAAAATACTAATGTTGACTGCACTGACTGGAATTTTGTTGAAATTCCAACGCAATGCAAAGATTCCATAGGAAGTCCACTCCTCAGACAAATTTTGCCCAATTCCAGCAGTCCTGACAAGTGACAACTGTGAGATTAAGTCATGACTTATCGGGAGATTTGGTCTATGGTTGCTCCAGCAGTCTTGTAGAATCCTCCATAGACCTTAGTGTTGAACTCTCACACTTGCGACTGACACAGCACCTGCAGTTGAGGCACCATGAGTTAAAGAAGGTTCCTGGATGAAAATGACAGATTTTGGATGGAAGTGGACAATGGCATGTTGGCATCTCCACCCCCTATTGTATATTATAGTAAGAGCTGATGAGTGAGGGCTAGGGTGGGGACGATAGGTCCCTCCCTTGAGTATTATAGCTATAACTACAACATATATTTGAGATTTCCATCTAACCTCTCATCTTTGCCATATAAACCGCCAAAAGTAAACTCAAAATATTTGAGATTTCGCAAAACAAAGACAAAAATGTGGTAATCTCACGTGAGCTGCTTTGATGTTTGCATTAACTTTATGTTTCTCTTTTTACATACTGATTTTACAACAATGCGTTTTGGGGTATGGTGCCTTTTCCTTTCAGTATGAGACTTGGCTTACACTGACAATAAAACAAAGACGTAAATAGATAATTGCATATAATAAATGTTTTGTTTTAAGCAAATGTATTGTTTTCGTAAAGAGTTTATGTATGTCTGGTACATATACTGATGGAGACAAGAGTTCCATTCAGAAGATTTCCTTGCCAAACTAAATCTAGCTTGTGTACGCATGAAGTTAATTGAACCACGGTCAGCTTTGCCTACATGCTGGCAAATTTATCTCAGAGTGGGTGCAGCTCTAAAACTGGGACACTGGCACCTTTGGCAGATGCTTTGTCTTCAATGTTAGAACTTGCTGGTAACCTTAATAACACAGGGAGCCAAATTCTTTAAGGTTAGCGCATGCATTTGGCTAGATTTGCAAACAAGAAACTGTAGAGGGCACAGAAACATTTTCACATTTTCATAAAGCGACAAATGCCACGAATTCAAAGTGAGTTTCAATTTGAAGACCAACAAAAAATAATTGACCAATAATAATTGACTTTAAGACTTTTTCCTAAATAATTTTTTTTTTTAGTTTAAATTCATGCTTAAATTATGGCCATTCTCAGTTTACTGAAAACACCTGTTGGGGTCTTTTGAGAAGGGCCCCATCTCCCAGTTACCATGTCTGCTGCTGGGTATCACCTATGTGCAAATGGGTATAAAACTTGTCTGCATCTTTCCATTTTAAGTACCATCGTCATCTCCTGAGAGTTGAAGATATCTGGACCTCAGAGTGTTTGTATTCCCACCAGGATTGTTGGTTAATGGGAAATGATAGCGGACCAGCTCATTAAAGCTTTGTTCTCAAGTTTTGTTCCCGGATTTGATATAAGAGCCTCTGTACGTGGGGTATCTGAGGGTCTTTTGGAACTGATGGAACCATGTTGATTCAGTATATACACCAAGTTCTTTGTTTAAAAAACAGGCAAAGTAGAATAGTAGACATGTAGAAAAAAAAAAATATGTTTGGCAACAAGGATGGTAAAACTAAAGTGAAATTAAAGACATAATAAACAAGGGGTGTTATCCAGAAAGGGGGGTCCAGGTAAGCAAAGTCAAAGTATGAGCCAGGCATCAGCCCAGAAACAGCAAAGGTTGCAAATGAGGCGATTATCCAGTAAGCGATGTCCAGATAAGCAAAGATGAAGTATGTGGTCTGCTACTCTGCTAATCAGTCCATGAATATATAAACTCCTGTGATTCCTAAAGGGGTTTCACAATTAAAGGAACACTATAGTGTTAGCAATACAAATGTGTATTCCTAATGCTATAGTGCCCCAGTCACCATTTAAGTTACCGGGCCCTTCCACCAGGTTTCAAAGTTTACTGCTCAAAAGGTAACTTACCTTGTTTCCCACGCCACACTGCTATTCCTGCGATTATCTCAGCCAATCCAATGCTTTCCAATAAGAAAGCATTGGGAGGTAGGTGAGCATGCACAACAAAATGCCACGCTACGCCAATCAGCCTCTCTGGGACCAGTTGACCGAAACACAGAGTTTTCCTCCACTATTTTGAGCAAGCGATTCTAATGGCTGTCATACTTACAGCTATTAGAGACAGGTTAACCCTGCAAAGAAAACATTATAGTTCCAGCTGCAGGGTTAAAATGGGGGGTGGGAGGGGAGGCACATGGCCCCCAGACCACTTCATTGACATTAAGGGATGTGGGCACCTATAGTGTTCTTCTAATGCAACCCAGGCAAGAAGGTTCTCAGCATACTGCAATTTAATAATACCGGAATTCTAACCCTACAGAAAGCCAAAAGTAGGACACAAGGGTTCAAATCCCCTTAGTGCTAACCAGAGTATGTCTCCTAAACGTTGGTTTATTTTTTGCCAGGGGGCTTATTTCCCGACATCCATCTTTCACTATGATCCCACAAATTCATACGATATAGTATGAAGAAATATATAATTTCCTGCTTTAGAATATCAGTGTATTTCTTACACAATATATATATATATATATGATTTTTTTTCAGAGAAAACTTTATTTTACAAAATTGGACACAAATAATGAACCACAACAATTACCAGTTATCCAATCTATATCTTTGAGTTATCTTTAGGAAATGCAATTGAAGTCTGCTGGGGATATCAAAATATTTCCTGAATTGTTGTTTGTTATCTGCAACACCCCACTTTTGCTGCTTCAATACAAGCAGCGAGAGAGAATTTTGACCAAGATACCATGTCAAGTTATTTTAATTACAGATTTAATAGGGTTACTGCCCACAATACATGACATATGCATAGTCGCCTTTTCGGCATATGCGGTATAAAATTATTTTTTTTTAAAAACCCAAGGATACTCAGACACCTTATATTTGGGAAAAGTATCACAGATTTATTAATAAATAAAACATATAAATTATTAAAGGTCATTGTCAACATATTTAACATAATATCTTAGCCCCAACGCTTCTAACAATTCGACCCTGACAATGACCCCCATAAGCAAACAATATTAACATAAAAAACATCTAACCACTGTGATCCTTGTCAGCAGGCAGCACGGTCCTCTAGGGTAAACAACAGGCACAGTCCTTGTAATTGCATATACTGCAGGCACTTTATTTGTAAATCCACACAGGAGACAGCAGTAAATGTAAACAAATATAACACAAATCCCTATAAACAAAAACCTAGCTCGTCTGAGCACTAACTCACATTAGGTTCCCTATCTCTCAGGGGTTAAACTAAAACAAAACAATATTGGTTTCACCAACCTAGTTCTTTGTCCGCTCTCAGCACTCCCAGTGCTCTAAGCCAGCCTTGACTGCTTCCCTTTCTGCACTCCCAGTGCTTCAAACCAGCCTTGACTGCTTTTCTTTTGCACTCCCAGTGCTCCAAGCCAGCCTTAACTGCTTCCCTTTCTGCACTCCCAGTGCCCCAAGCCAGCCTTAACTGCTTCCCTTTCTGCACTCCCAGTGCCTAGTCTCCTTGACTCTCTCTCTCTGGAGAGAACAGCCTCTCTCCTACCTTCTTCCTGGGAGGAAGCCAGCAATCCCCCCTTTTTACCTGCCTAGCAGGGAGGGGTTTATTCCCACTGCTACAGCTGATTATCTGCAGCTGAGCAGTGGGTTGGAGACAGTCCAAAAAACCCTGGCCTGGATCTATGTCTCCCAGGAAAACCACTAAAATGTGGAGTGGAGCATTGGCCCACCCTTCTCTCCAAATGCTCCACCCCAGGGGCCCATAACTAAACAGCGCTTTGTGTTGTGCAACACACAAACTACATATACTCCCTCTGGTGTTAAATGGCCTCTCTGCCTTCACTTTATCACACCACTTAACCCATTGCAACGAGAGCATGATTTCCCATGTTCCACCATGTAGGGGTATACCAAGATACACACTACACACACCAGGTTCGGAGCTACTGACGAGCTCGAACCAGCCAAAATCTATCCAAACCTAACAGTTCTTAGCTAACTAAATTATTTTACATCTGGACAAACAACCTGCACCCCAACTTGTTTATCCATCTCCCGCCGCCTTGACCAAACGGGATCCAGAACCCACTTAAAGGGAGGGAGGGTGGGACAAAACAGGTAAGTGAGGATAATTAAGATGGCCCTTGATCTAAAATGGCCGCTATATATACTCCCATAATACAAAACCCCACCCTTACTTTCTATAGCCTAATCCCCACATTAGCACCTCCTATGCCTGTCTCCTAGCCATGTGAAGGCCCATTCCACTTATCTGCGCTGTTCAATGGGCTACAAACTGATGCTTGATATCCTCTTGAGAATGTCTAGCTAATCATGAAAAATGAAGTATAATCTCATACCAGTATATAGGGGAAAGATAAATTATATTGTTTAAACTTTGCCTAGTGGCCTGTTTAATTAGCTGTGCCCAAGGCCATATTAAAAACCCATTCGGCATGGTGCTGATAATTATGATGGGCCTAATTACAGAATCTTATCGACAGAAAACACTAAAACAGTTATACCTCCCAAGTGTCATGTATCTGGTGGAGGTGGTGCTGGAGGGAAAGTCACAGGATATAACTATAAGAAAACACATAACCTATGCTAATCTCTCGATTTCATCTTTCAAGTAAATCCATCCCTAACAGCAGTGTCCAGTGACAATGTACATATTCCATGAGCAAGGGCCTGGAGCTGCAGCTCCCCCAGCCCCTATGTTAATCCGGCCCTGGGCCTATGCCTGAAATTTGGTTAAGTCCCCTGATCAGACACTTAATTACACTTGCAAATCTGTTTGTGTAGTCTCTGTAATTTCCAATGATGACCAGAATTGTTTGTAAGCATTTAAAGTGACAGTACTGTGAACAGGTTTTATTATCAAGAAGGTCAGATGTCAATTGCAGAGGTCTGTAGGAAAATGAAGATCGAGATGCTTTCTTTTTATATTGCTGTAGACTAAATAAAGTGCTGGTACTGGATCGGAGGTTTTTAGGAGGTAGGAGCCAGAGAGCATTCTACTCAAATAGGATGGGAGTTTCCCAGAAAAGCTCTTACACACATGGTTGGAAAGATGAAGAGTGCGTCAGGATTCCAATACTCTTTTACCAAGTCACAATGGTGGGTCAAGTAATTACATTGTAGCACAAAGTGGCAGAATGAGTTATACAATGTAGTAAATAAGGTATCAATCAAAAGTAAGGAGTAAAGCATTTAATTTCTTATCCGTCTGCCTTCCTGCACACTGTTTGATTTGCGTTTCATCAATTATTTAAACTTGATTTTCTTTCCTCTTATCCAAATGAAACGTAGTAACACATAACATATCACATATATAATTTAAAACAATATGCACGATATCATAGATATACACAAATCCCTATCCAGAATTTTTTTTTTTAAATGAAATTTCAATCTCTCTATCACCCACCAACTCAACTCCCATTCACCCACCCTCCCCACCATCACCGGATCCAGTCAAAAGGAGTTTGAGTACAACCCAATCAAGCAGAGATTTCATATATATTATTAGTGATGTCGCGAACACAACATTTTCGGTTCGCGAACGGCGAACGCGAACTTCCGCAAACGTTCGCAAACCGGGCGAACCGCCATAGACTGGGCAGGCGAATTTTGAAACCCACAGGGACTCTTTCTGGCCACAATAGTGATGGAAAAGTTGTTTCAAGGGGACTAACACCTGGACTGTGGCATGCCGGAGGGGGATCCATGGCAAAACTCCCATGGAAAATTACACAGTTGATGCAGAGTCTGGTTTTCCATAAAGGGCACAAATCACCTAACATTCCTAAATCACAATGGATATGGATTGACACCTGACATATGGATTGACACCTGTCCTCAGAGACCCTGATACACACTGACACAGAGCAGAATAGGGACTGTTCCCCCTACATAGGGTCACTTAGCAGATATGGATTGACACCTGTCCTCAGGGACTTTGATACACACTGACACAGAGCAGAATAGGGACTTGGCAGATATGGATTGACACCTGTCCTCAGGGACCCTGATACACACTGACACAGAGCAGAATATGGACTGTTCCCCCTACATAGGGTCACTTGGCAGATATGGATTGACACCTGTCCTCAGGGACCCTGATACACACTGACACAGAGCAGAATAGGGACTGTTCCTCCTACATAGGGTCACTTGGCAGATATGGATTGACACCTATCCTAAGGATCCCTGATACACACTGACACAGAGCAGAATAGGGACTGTTCCCCCTACATAGGGTAACTTGGCAGATATGGATTGACACCTATCCTAAGGATCCGTGATACACACTGACAGAGCAGAATAGGGACTGTTCCCCCTACATAGGGTCACTTGGCAGATATGGATTGACACCTATCCTAAGGATCCCTGATACACACTGACACAGAGCAGAATAGGGACTGTTCCCCCTACATAGGGTCACTTGGCAGATATGGATTGACACCTGTCCTCAGAGACCCTGATACACACTGACACAGAGCAGAATAGGGACTGTTCCCCCTACATAGGGTCACTTGGCAGATATGGATTGACACCTGTCCTCAGAGACCCTGATACACACTGACACAGAGCAGAATAGGGAATATTCACTAAATGCCAAACATTGTTATACAGGGGAATATTCAGTAAATAAGGATAAGGGGGGGGGACCTACTGTCCTCCCGCCCGCCCCCACCAGTGAGCGGTGGATGGGGGCCATAAAAATAATGAGGGGGGGACCTACTGTATGATGTTGTATCGATCAGGTAGTGTAAGGGTTATGCCCGCTTCACAGTGACTGACCAAACTCCCCGTTTAACGCACCGCATACAACCGCAAACAGTCCATTTGCACAACCGCAAACTCCCCATTTGCACAAGGTTGGATACCAAGCTAGCCATGTCCTGTTCCTTGTCCTCACTAATGTCATTGAAGGTCTCTTCCTCCACCCAGCCACGTACAACACCAAGGGTCTCCGAAAGGTGACAACAAGCCCCCTGGGACGCCTGCTGTGTTTGCCACAATCCTCCTCTGACTCCTCTTCTTCAGACTCCTCTCTCTGCATTGCCTCTCTCTGCGTTATTATAAGGTGTGTTAAGTAGTACTATTCCTATCAGTTTAATCCCTGTTACGTCCCCTATCAGGGGACGTGTATATAAGGCATCGATTTTAGGAAGCGGGAGATGGAAAAACATGCTTGGTCGGTCCTCCTACTTCAAATTTGGGGCACTGCGTGTGCAATCTGATGTGCCACCAGATAGGAATAGTACTACTTAACACACCACTCCTATCAGTTTAATCCCTGTTACGTCCCCTATCAGGGGACGTGTATATAAGGCATCGATTTTAGGAAGCGGGAGATGGAAAAACATGCTTGGTCGGTCCTCCTACTTCAAATTTGGGGCACTGCGCGTGCAATCTAATGTGCCACCAGATAGGAATAGTACTACTTAACTGCTGGATATCTGCAAAGTGCGCCATGGCCGTGTAGGAACGCCTGAAATGGCACCACACCTTCCTGGCCTGCTTCAGGACGTCCTGTAAGCCTGTGTACTTATGCACAAAGCGTTGTACGATCAGATTACACACATGTGCCATGCACGGCACATGTGTCAACTTGCCCAACTTTAATGCCGCCAACAAATTTTTTCCGTTGTCACAAACCACTTTGCCAATCTCCAGTTGCTGCGGAGTCAGCCACTTTTCCACCTGTGCGTTCAGGGCGGACAGGAGTGCTTATCCGGTGTGACTCTCTGCTTTCAAGCAAGTCAAACACAAGACGGCGTGACACTGCCATATCCGGGATGTGGAATAGTACCTGGGGAGCTGGGGGGGTGCCGTTGATGTGGAGCAAGACGCAGCAGCAGAAGAGGACTCAGCCGAGGAGGTTATGGAAGAGGATGGAGTAGGAGGAGTAGAGGAGGTGGCAGCAGGCCTGCCTGCAAGTCGTGGCGGTGTCACCAACTCCTCTGCAGAGCTACAAATTTTTTGAACGCCTCAGACTCCACCAGCTTGTATGGTAAAAGCTGGCGGGCTAATAGTTCAGACAAGCCAGCTGTCAGACGCTGGGCAAGGGGGTGACTTTCTGACATTGGCTTCTTACGCTCAAACATGTCCTTCACAGACACCTGACTGTGGGCAGATGAGCGGGAACTGCTCAAGGCGAGAGACGGAGTGGCGGATGGTTGAGAGGGGGCAAGGAGGACAGCAGTGGTTGACGTGGCTGAAGATGCTGGACCAGGAGGAGGATGGCGGCTTTGAGTTTGTGTGCTGCTTGTACTCATGTGTTGATCCCATAGGCGTTTGTGATGTGCGATCATGTGCCTACGCAAAGCAGTTGTACCTCGGTGGGTGTTGGACTTCCCACGACTCAGTTTCTTTTGGCACAGGTTGCAAATGGCATCGCTGTTGTCAGAGGCAGACACACACAAAAAAAATGCCACACTGCTGAGCTCTGCAATGACGGCATTCTGGTGGTGGACACAGCATGCGTTGATTGGCGTGCTGTCGGGCTGACCCCGGGTGCCGATGCATGCTGTCTGACTGTGCCACTAGCTCCTTGCGACAACCTTCCCCTGCTTCCAACTCATCTCCTCCTCCTCTCTGTCTCCCCATCTGAACTTTCGCCCTGTTCTTCTTCTTGCCGAGCGGGCACCCACGTGACATACATGGACGCATCGTCATCATCAACCGCTTCACTTGTATCTGACAACTCAGCAAAGGAAGCAGCAGCGGGTACAACATCATCATCATCACACCGTACGTCCATGTGTGTAATGCTGACTGCTTGAGACATATCCCTGTTATCTACATCCTCTGGCAATAATGGTTGCGCATCACTCATTTCTTCAAACGGATGTGTAAATAACTCCTCTGACAGATAAAGTGAAGCGGCTGTGGTGCTAGTGTTGGTGGTGGCAGCAGGCGGGTGAGTGGTATCTTGAGAGGTGCCCGAAGCTATGCTGGAGGAGGATGGTGCGTCAAGGTTCCGAGCGGAATCTGTAGAAAATTGGGTGTCCTGTGTTAGCCAGTCAACTATGTCCTCAGAACTTTTCAAGTTCAGGGTACGTGGCCTCTGAAAATTGGGCATTATTCTAGGGCAAAAGGGAATCACAGCACCATGACGGCCCCTGCGGGGTGGCCTGCCTCTGCCTGTCATATTTTTTTTGGATTAGTGGTACTATGCGTGCAAGCTACTGTGAGACCAGATATGAGTGGCAATGTGCACTGGCAGAGGTTGGCAGAGTACACGCTGTAGGACTGACACCCGCTTGAAGACAAGTAACTGCTATTCAATCTATAACAGTGAAAATCTTTTTTTCTTTTTAAAGGCACGCTATTGTGACACCAGATATGAGTGGCAAAGTACACTGGCAGAGGTTGGCAGAGTACACGCTGAAGGCCTGACACCCGCTTGAAGGACACTGACTGCTATTAGCTTACAGTGAAAAACTTTTTTCTTTTTAAAGGCACGCTATTGTGACACCAGATATGAGTGGCAAAGTGGACTTCAGAAGTTGGCAGAGTACACGCTGAAGGCCTGACACCCAGACCCTTGCAGACAACTAACTGCTATTCAATCTTTTACAGTGAAAAAAATTTTTTGTTTTTAAATGCAAGCTATTGTGACACCAGATATGAGTGGTGGCACTGGGCAAGTGGGCACAGTATCCACTGTGAGCTTGACACAGAAGCTGACAGGCAGGCAACTGCAATTACATTACACAAAAAAAAAGCAGACTGATGTTCTAGCCCTAAAAATGGCTTTTTGGGGTGCTGTCCTTACAGCAGAGATCAGATGAGTCCTTCAGGACTGTAGTGGACACTGAATACTGTAGCCTAGCTATCCATTTCCCTATCAAATGAGCAGCAGCTACACTTTCCCTCCTCTATCTAAGAATGCAGCTTCAGAATGAATCTAAAATGGATGCTGTACAGGAGGTGGGAGGGTCTGGAAGGGAGGGTCTGCTGCTAATTTGCTGGAATGTGTCTGCTGACCGTGAGGCACAGGGTCAAAGTTTACTCAATGAAGACGAATAGGGGGCAGATCGAACCGCGCATGTGTTCGCCCGCCGTGGCGAACGCGAACACGCTATGTTCGCCAGGAACTATTCGCCAGTGAACAGTTCGGTACATCACTATATATTATCCACTGACTTAGAGTTAGTTCTGGAGTCTAGTGAAAAATGTTTAGCATTAAGACTCAATTTTTTTTCCCCAGGAAGGGACAATAATTGGACAGTTCTAAAAAAATATGTACAAGATTCCCTTTACAGATCTCCAATCTCCAACATTTATCCACTTTGGGGGCAAATTTATTTATTTCCACGAGGTCCTGCAACTGCTTGGCAATTATTTAAATGTTTGACCTTGGAATTGAATTACCTTAGAGCATTCCTTTATTAGTTTAAAGCATTTCTTCCACTCTTGTAACTCTAAGGATAGTCCCAGGTCCATGTTGCATAATCTGCAAAATTAGGGCAGTTCTAAGCATGGCGATAACATCAGTAATTAATAAATCTTTGAAACAGGATGTAGTACTACATCCCTATGATCACCAACATTTTCACATTTTGATGGCTTCATAGGGAATATAAGATTTGTTATCCGTAAGAGGCCATAATAAGCCTGAACTACTTTTCAACCCTTTTTTTAATAAAAAGAAAACTTATTTATTTTTGTTGTGCTCAGCAGAGACAAAGGTTTACATGTTATACACAGTTGAAACAGTAATGAAGTGGCAGGTCATATACATATGAGTGTACAGAGGTATTATCACATTTTTTAATTTAGGAATGCAAACAAGCAGTGCAGGCTAGGCATGAAATATCAGGGTATAAAAATGTACAGCAAGCATGCCAAATGTAATAGGACAAACCAAACGAAATATTTTTGCAGATGACATCCTATTAACACTAGAAGAGCCAATCATTTCAGTCCCAGAACTACTTAAAGATATAAACAACAACTCCAAAGTTTCAGGATACAATGTAAATCTGGAAAAATCAACATTTATAGCTAAAAATATGAATAAAAAGACAATCAAATTATTTGTGCAGAACACTGGGCTACCTGAAAATAAGGACAGACTAAAATATCTGGGTATCAACATAACTGCAGAATTAAAAGATTTGATAGAAGCCAATTTTCTACCCCTATTAAAGCAAACCAATAAAAATGTAAGGGATTGGAGAGACATGGGTTTCTCATGGTCAGGTAGGATGAATAAATGAAAAGCACACATCCTGCCAAAATGTACCTCTGGAGATTTATTCCAATTAACTTTCCAGAAATCTGGTTGTCTCTATTACATTCTTCTTTTTTTTAATTTATTTGGGGGGCAAGAAACCAAGAGTAAAAATTAAAGTACTGGCTAGATCACGACAGGTCAGAGGCTTGGGGTGCCCAGAAGTTTTACAATGCTATCAGGCCAGCAGATTATTTCACATAATGCTTACACAAGGTAAGGCGACTACTCAAGAAAAATGGTATAAAATGGAAACAGCTAAAACTGGAGTTGGAAACCTATCCTCATTATTTTGGATTGTTGAGATAAATAAAAAAATCTATGAGAGAGGCACGCAGTAAATCCTAGATACTTAAAGAGCTGACGAGATGGTGGGAAAAATTTACAAATAAGAAAGGCCTTAGAAACAAAATAATCGACACGCTCCCATTCGTAAGCATCTCAGATATGTTAGAAAATATAATAACAGACTCATGGATGTCAAATGGGGTGAAGGAATTTAAAGACATTATGGAGGATAATAATCTTAAACCTTTCAACCAAATTATGAAGGATTGTAACATCCCCTCCAGTGAAACGTTCAACTATTTGCAAATTAAAAGCTTTTTCGCAAAATACCTCTTTAAAAATAAAGAGGAGGATACCAAAAATCTTATACAATTATTTGAATTAAAGAATTTTTAAAAATTGTAGATTATACTAGCTTTAGTGTAACTATAATCTTAATTTTATTAATGACAAGAGGCGAATATTTGCTTAAGTCTCTCTTTACTAGAACTCCACAGCAGCACATTAACAGAGAGATAAACACCAAAGACAAAAACATAAGGTATCTATATAAGGCTCCTCCTAAGCCACCATTTCCTCTTTCACGCTGCGACAACGTAACGTACACAACAATGACAAAAACTAAATAAAGAAAAATTTACAACATAACAATGAATGCCATCTGGAAAACTTTGGATAATGGATGAGCTTGATCTTCATCCCGCCCAACAGCCGATGCTATGAACTGAAGTCGAACCATTAAACTGAAACGAAATAAACAGAATCGGAAACACTGATTAGTGAACGAAATGTACTGATAAAACATAAATCCCACGATCCAGTACTGATAGAATAAAGACATGAAATCCATCACTAATGACCGTCAATACAATATAACATGCACTTCCCACAACATCACCCCAGACTACCAAACCTAGCCCAGATATACAGACAAATCAACAGAAATGCAATCCATCCAAAACAATGGGGGGGAGAAACCAAACTGGGTGGGAAATATTCGCCTCCTGTCATTAATAAAATTAAGATTATAGTTACACTAAAGCTAGTATAATCTACAATTTTATAGCATGACAGGAGGCTTCATATTTGCTGTTTTAACGCTCCGACAGCAAAGCAAAAGAAACATAGTCCGACGGTCCAAAATAAACTGGCGCAAGCTCCTCACGGGACCGGACCACCACATACAAAAAACGTCCCGAGGAGAAACGCCCATCAAGGAAAACTCGGAAGCAGTAGCGCCGCTAACCGAATGTACTCCAAGAGTCGCATTCACCCCTGCCATTGTCAATAACCATCTCATCCATCGAGATTGGACAGGGGCGAAGGATCGGACATCAGAAACACATCTGAAAGAAACCAGACACAACAAGAGGGCAAACACAGTAGAAAGCTGGCGAAGGGAAAAAACAAGGAACTCCGGCCGAATCCCGAAGAAAAACGCTAAAACCCTACTTACCTCCAAGAGGGAAGGGTAGTTAGGCGCCGGAGGACGTGCCATCCTCATCCCACGTAGACCTCTTCAGACCAGCGGGTCCTGACCGATGGGAAAAAACCTCCAAACGGAACACGCGCCACCTAAATAAAAGACTAATCACAAGAACCAGACGGCACAACCGTCCCAAAACATCGAGGAGGGACAAGACACTCAGCAAGTAGGTCACGGGCCGGAAAAAGGGTTCAGCATCCTGACCTAAGCACCAACGACACTATGAAATCCATGCTGAGAGGTAAACATCTCCTCGTCCCGGGAGCTCAGGGATCCCAGAGAAAGTCCCTGGCCGACAGTGACGACGCCTCGACCCACCAGGCACTCCCGAAAGAGTCCAAGAGGAGTATTCGAGAGGACGTAAGAGAAGAGGATCCCGACAGGAAAAAAACAGAAGCTCCGTGAACCCGACCGACCTCGCCATAGCGGAGTCAACAACACTAAGGACACACGTCGACCACAAACTAGAAGTAACACCCGGGGGATAGAGGCGAATGGAGGAAACACCTATGCTTCCTGAGACAACAACCGCACCTGTCGAAGCGCGACCACCACCGCGCACGCTGGATCCGAGAGCCAACCAAAGCACGTCCGAATCCGATGGTTGTCCCGGAGGCGAATAGACCCACCATGAACAAAAACCTAGTGACGTACGAGTACGATGAAGATGGGTCGAGAGAGCGCCCAGTCGCTGGCATCCTTCCGTCGTCAGGTTTGACTCCCACGGCAGATAAAAGAAAATGTGATTGACTGGGAAAGAGCGTGATGTGGGAGTCTAACAGGCTTGCAGTCGATTCCAGCACGAAATCCGTGTTTGGTCCGAAAAACGCCTTGCCGTTCCATGCGGCCATGTGCAGAAGCCACCAGCGCAATCCGGCCGTCACGTCCGGGAACGGAGAAAACTATCCGGTCTGAGGAAGGTCATATGTGTAGAACAGGGGTCTTCAGCCTTCGCATGGTCCTGTAATGTAGTGGGCCCGGGCATATTGCCTGTATCGAGGCTGAGAGGAGGCCCACCACGCGAGCAAACAATTGAAAGGGAAACCGAACTTGCTTCAATGTCCTTCTCCTCACCTCCTGGGCGGATGCCACCGGTGCCAAAGGCAGACGGAGAACGCATGCCGTCGCATTGACCACGACACCAAAGAACTCCACCATCTGGGAAGGTCCCAAAGCTGATTTCTCCAGATGAACTACGAATCCCAGGAGCTCCAAGGAGGAGATCGCCGAACGTGTGTGACATCTGAGCCTTGAGGGATCTTCGCAGAGGACCAGAAAAACAATCAAAAAAACAACAGGAAACGGACGCCCTCCGACCAGAAACGGGCGAACACAGGCGTCAGCATTACGGTGAAAACCAAGGGGCGAGCTGAGACCGAACGGTAGGGATGTGAATCGGCGTGGGGTGCCATTCCAGGGAAGCGAAGCAACCCGCGACCACTCTCGTCCCCCAGGACGGAGAGGTAAGTATCCTTCCGGTCCAGTCACACGAACCAGTCCCCCGGCTGGGGAAGGTCCCGAAGGAGATGAATGCCCTCCAACTTGAAGTGGTCGCAGACAACGAAGGTGTTCAATTCCCGAAAATCGACCACCGGGCGGAGCTCCCCCGACTTCATCTTCACTAGAAAAAACGAGCTGAGGAAGCCCCCAAAATCCGGGGCTCTCTGGGTAGCGCCAAAGGCGAGCAGAGTCCGAACCTCCGAAGCCATCAAGGAACGTTGAACTCTCGCGATGAAGGAGACACTCGGAGGTCCAACCTGCGTCGGTGGGGAGGCGAAATCCATGACATAACCTCGTACCGACTGATGGACCCATGCATTTGAAGACACTTCCCGCCACCTGTCTCTGCAGTGAAACAATCTGTCTGTATGGAATAGAGGGGGATTGAAAGTGGCAGGAGATGTACACACCCGTGGGAAATCTCGCTCGTCCTCCGGCACGGTCTCCACGACCTCTACCCGCCCTTTCGGGTGCAGGGAGGTCTGAGCTGGTATGGTGGAAAAGAGGATGGGCCACGAGATCAGTGGGGACCGAAGACCAGCCGGGATACCAGTGAGCGAAACACCTTCTGCATAGGGTGCTTTATCCCGGGAAGCAAATAAATTGATGCGTTTCTGCAGCTCCTTAAAGAACGGTTCCCGGAACAGTAGGACTTATTGCCAGGGGGGCCCAATTCTTCAGATCCTAGTTCCGATAGCCTGGTGTCCATACAGAACAGAGCCGTGTACCTGCGGTTGGTGCAGAACCACATTAGCATTGCCAAGGACGCAACTGGGGCATAGTGTCCAATCCCACATGATGGCCGGGTCCAGGCTTGTACCATCTGAGCAGGCCACGTCCGTCGGGGCCAACATCCTGCACAAAGGGCCCAGCCTATCCGGCTGTTCATCTTGCGCCGGGCGGAGGCGACGCTCGACCCCGTACGTGGGGTCCCGAGCCGTACGATTAAAGTATGAGGCCACCAGGGGGTCAAAATCCGGGTCCCCCGCCACCTTGTCCGGCAGGACGGCCAGGGGCATTCTGCCCAAAGTTACTCGCGGGCCTCCCTTTCCAGGGGTCTACGGACCCAGTAGCGCACGAATCGTGCTAAGTGGTCCGGCCGCGACCATTATGAGGACCTGGGGTGCCAGATAGGGCGAGGGTCAGACAGAGGTTCACCTTTAGCATCTAGAAGGGTGTGGTCTCCCGGCACCACCGTGGGGGTCCCTGTTCCCGGCGCGTCTTCATCCTCCTAGCGCCAACCTGGGCCAAACCTAGGGTCCTAGTCCCAATCATCAGCTACCATTGAAGGGAGTTGGTCTGCCCGCCACTCATCCAGTACGGCCTATGATAGGGGAAGCAAGGAAGCCTCCTCCCCTGCTCCCGAAAGACGGTGGCGCGAGGCCGGCGAGGTTAGTAACCTCGAACCATGTCGCTTCACCGGAGCCTTGCCCTACCGGGAGCGTGGTTTAGGGACTTCGCCCTTCCAACAGCGCATTTGCGCACTTGCCTGCTCTCTCCCATGAGAGTCAGACTCAGCCAAGTCGTCTGCCAAGCGGGGGGTTCCACTCGCGCCTCTGTCCGGTTGTGATAGAGGGAGGGCCCTAGCCAGGGCTGTCTCCACAGAGGCGGACCCCGCCGCATCAAACAATGCCTGCAAACTCTGCTCCTGTGCAGAGGCCTCCATAATATCCGAGATGATGGTATGTGACACCTAAGGAGATAGAGAACAGGTATCACTAGCAGGCAGCAGGGGCCGCACCCCTATAGTTGGCAGAGGCAAGTATTATACGCATGCCGGCTCAACAAACAGGGGTCCAGGAGTGGAGCCGTCAGGCCAGTGGCATGCGTAAAATGGCACAGACAACGCAGGCCAAATCATGGGGCACAGACAAAACTGGCCAATCAAGGGGCACAGACAAAGCAGGCCAATCATAGGGGCACAGACTACAGCTGGCCAATATCTGGGCACGGGTAGCACCGGCCACAGGTGTATGGAGGCAAAACGTAAATCCGTAGAGGCGACAGGCAGGCATATCTTGACACGGAGGCGTGTAGGGTAGAGACATACCAGGGTCCCCAGGGCAGGTCCAGAACAGTGTGAGGGCTAGTGTCTCCAGTAGGGGAAATTACTTAATTCTATTCAAACATCTAAATTAAAAATTTTCATAGGCACCCAAAATGGGGTTTGAACTTGAGCACTGTTGATCTGGCTGTCTGCTTGCTTATGCATGCAGACAACATATCCCCTAAACCATTCTTCTAGCTGTCTCAATAGCAAAACCTCCAACCTCCAGAGAGGTATATAATGCATTTAGGGAAACAGAACAGTGAAGCATGGAATATAAAAATAAATGTAAAAGTGTAAATCTCCAATGAATATAAGGAAAAAATATATCAGCGCACAAGCTCCACGTGTTCCTCCAGCCAGCATGGAATCACACACAGATAGATCTCTTGCTGTACAGGGGATTTGAACTCATGGGTGAAAATCCCCAGTGCAGGTCTGTAACCACTGAGCTACCGTACAACCTGTTGTAGAAGTGTATAACTGACTGTAATCCCAGAGTAAACTCTACACAGAAAAGGAAAAAGGGGGACACTGTGCCCTTAAATGAAGGGCGCCCACGCGGCAGGCTTACAGCAGAGCAAACCGCGCACCCCCGGACCGGCCACGCGGTCGCGGGGGAGAGGACGCACCTAAGCCGCAACTCGCGGCAACAAAGAGGCTCCCTGTACCCTCTCCACGCCGCACGTGTAGCCAGGATGCGAGCGAGGCGAGGGAGGGACAGGGAAGCCGGTAAGAGATTCCCGCTCGGCGGACGAAGCCGGCGGGCGGGAATCAATACACAGCGCACGAGGGGCCGCTGGAGTCTTTCTCCGCGGTCCCGACGGTCGGCACGGGAGGCGGTCAGAAGACCGCTTCTCGGCGACCGCAAAGTAAAACAAAGCACACAGGGGAACAAAGGGGAAAGACCCCAAAGGCAGAAAAGGAAGAGAAATAAAGTACAAATACCCCACAGAAAACGGAGGAACAAATAATACATAAACGGAATGCAGAAAAATAGAAACCAAAGAACCAGGAAAAAGAAACCAAACCACAAAATAGGTCAAATACAAACCCAGAGAATGGAGGAAAAAATACACATTTGAATAATTAGCATTGCCAAAATGTCACATATAAAAAAACCCACAGCCACCCAGAAAAAACAGGAGGCAGAGGTACTCTGACCTGTACTGTCCGCGGAGCAGCAAAGAAAGAGGAAATGGTGGCTTAGGAGGAGCCTTATATAGATACCTTATGTTTTTGTCTTTGGTGTTTATCTCTCTGTTAATGTGCTGCTGTGGAGTTCTAGTAAAGAGAGACTTAAGCAAATATGAAGCCTCCTGTCATGCTATAAAATTAATGGCTATATGTGCAAAAATTATATATGGATGGAGACATGACAAACCGATAGCATTGATTAACAAATGGAAAAAAGAACTACAAATAACTATAGAAGAACAACAATGGATAAATTCCCTAAATAAACTAAACAAGAATATACATTGCCTAAATCTTATAGAGACCCAGTTTAAACTATCAAATAGATGGTATTTAACACCTAATAGCTTAAAGATAATCTTCCCAGAACTATCAGACAGATGCTGGAAATGTAACACTGCTGAAGGCAACTTGATTCGCATGTGGTGGCAGTGCACACCCATAAATATATTCTGGAAAGACGTTATCAAGATAATATACCAAAAAACGGAAGCAACACTACCCTGTAAGTCAAAGTGGTTTTACTAAACCTGCACTGGCCAGAAATGACACAAAAAACATCAATGGTGACATTACATATCATCACGGCAGCCAAATTACTCCTTGCAAGAAATTGGAAACCAGAGACAATTCAAAATATTAATGAATTGATAAAATAAGTAACATGGCAAGCAAGAATGGAAAGAGGTATACCAGTAAACTTGGGAAACAGATATAAACAAATAGAGGATTGGGATACATGGATAAATAGATTGGATGACCTATTAGGCTGTCGGTGTCCCACATCAAAACCCGACTTTTTCTCTTTCAGATAAAGAGAAAAGAAAGAAAGAGGGTAAGATAATCCTGAACCGGGCAGATAGACAAATAGAATACTGTACTAAATTATAGAAATCAAAACAGGTATAATAGGCTCATACTCTTTGGGAACTAACCATGAAGGATAGACAGACAAGAAACCAATATTAAGAAATATATAGAAATAGGGGGGAACCGGGTGGGAGGGATGGGTAAAATGTCAAGCAGTAATATATTGATGATGACCAAAGCCCATTTTTTACACAAATAATACAAAACGTATGAAGGGCAGGTACAAGTCTGAAATAAATTTAAAAAAAAATAAAAAAAATATTTAATTATAATTCCCCCCCCCCCCGTCCTCCCTGCTTCTTACTTGGCCAGGGAGGGGGATACGGCAATCCCTGGTGGTCCAATGGCATGGAAAGTACTCCCTTCAGCTCGCTCCCTGTGTAAATCTCAAGATTTACACAGGGGAGCTGAAGGGAGCTGCTGAGAAGATAAGTAAGCGCTTGCTGCGGGCCCCACAGGACCGCCGGGCTTGTAATGGGCCCGGCGGTCCTGGTATGTATTATCGGCAATATCGGTATCTCTATTGGCCGATACTGATATTGCTTAAAATACCGAATATCGATCCCTAATGAAGGTGTTTGAAAAATCTTGCCTGAAGGAAATTAGAAAAATTAAAACCTGTAAATAAATATCAAGATAATCTTACGAAAACAGAAACGTGGGCATTCAAAGATTTTCAGAAGGATAAAACAATCGTAGTGAAACCTGCGGATAAGGGAGGAGGAGTAATTATCTGGCAAAAAGAAAAATATTTAAAAGAAATATATAACCAATTAAGAGATCAAACCACTTATGTGGAACTCCCCAATAATCCGTTAACAGGAATTAAAAATGATTATAACATATTTTTTTAGGTAAAGGATTAGAGGAAGGAATTTTAAATAAAAAAATAATTAGATTTTTCAAATGTTAAATTCCCAAGAATTCTGTTTTTTATGTCCTCCTAAAAATAAACAAAGATACGAATAATCCACCGGGGAAATCAATAGTGTCAGGGATTGGATCCCTTTCATCACCGTTATCCCAGTACATTGATTATTTTTTGCAAAGCCCTGTAAAACAATGTAAAGCATATTTGAAGGACAATATTAGTCTTTTAAACATTTTAAACAGTTTTAAATGGGAAGACACATATGTTATGGCCACCTGTGATGTGAGTAGCCTCTATACCAACATCCAACATGAAAAAGGTTTCGAGGCTACCACATATTTTTTAAATAAGTTTGGAGATATGTCTGATACTTAAATAGATTTTATAATCAAAGGAATCAATATGATTTTGAAGAACAATTTCTTCTGGTTTGACGATAAGTTTTACCTCCCAATTAAAGGCACGGCTATGGGGACCAGAAGTGCCCCAAGTTACGCTAATTTATTTGTGTCTTACTGGGAAGACCATTTTATCTATTCCAGGAAGGACATAGGGGCAAATCTGGTCCTCTATATTTGTCCCGTTATATTGATGATGTTTTTATGATCTGGAAAGGTAGCGAAGAATCCTTAAGGTTATTGATTGATCCCCTTAATATAAATGAGTGGAAAATTACACTTACTTATGATATTAGCCCCTCTATAATTATGTTTTTGGATGTATCCATTTATATAGAGGATCAACAGATAAAAAGCAAAACATTTTATTTTTATTTTTTTTGTCAATCTTTCTTGTATTATGGCCTTTGCATCACGGAGTACAGAGTAAAACGAATAGTTATCACAAGGTGGAACACAATAAAGGTATCAGCATTATTTGGGATATACTCCTAAGGAAGAATGTCCTAATGTGTTTTACACCCCACCTCCTATAGAATGTAAGCTCGTTTGAGCAGGGTCCTCTTCAACCTATTGTTCCTGTAAGTTTATTTGTAATTGTCCTATTTATAGTTAAATCCCCCTCTCATAATATTGTAAAGCGCTACGGAATCTGTTGGCGCTATATAAATGGCAATAATAAATAAATAAAAAAATAAATGCCACATTTTTATAATATAGGAACATAACACAGGCTAGTTTTAGCTATGACATGAGGATAATTAAAGATTACATAAACTATGCTTGTCATGTGAAGAATAAAATAAACAATAATTGATCAAACTTGCTAGGCTTTAAACTGCACCCTTTTCCGTTAAAAAAGTAAATTCAATCGCAGCAATATGCCCTCACAGGTTAACACCGTTATATAAACATGCCCTTTTCACTGGAGATATGCTCCAAAGATGGTAAACTAGACATGGAGGAGACGAGATAATATCAGGTTACATGCTTGGCAGACGAAAAAAATTATTAACAGGGTGATCATTTTAGAAAACACGTATCTAGTTCGCTGGGAATCTGCAGCAGGGTTGATAGACCAAACACTATTGGAACAGGCATGTGTAAAACAGTAGGTTACATGCTACAGACACAAATTATAGTAAAGAACACTGGAGGCAGTTGGAGTAGGGCATATGGCTGTGTGGAGCTAAGCGGGAGCATCTACAAGTGTTCTCAGCCTACTCCGCAAGGCGGGATCTTGCCATGACATTGGGAAGCCAGTCCACCGGACCGATGTGTGGGTATGAGTCGTGGGTGGCAGGAGGTCCCTCCCCAGCTCCAGGCCTTGATCCAGGTTGGCATCCTTGACCACAGACTCGGGGACTCTGAGAGGCCAGGTCTCTCCCTTTTTGGCCACTGCAGAAGGGCCTGGTGATCGTCCGCCACCAGCGGCCTGTGGTCGATGCCTCGGAGGGGGTTACCTTGCGACCTTTGGCCTGGATGGGCTTGTGGCGCACGTAGTGGGTACTTGGTGTTTCGCTTTGCCCGGGATGGGCCCGTTCCGCCCCGTGGCTACAATCCTCTCTGCTTCTCTGCCCTGAGTAGGGGGTGGCTGGGAAACCCGCAGCTCCAGCTTCTCCCAGAAACGTTGGAAGATAGCGTCTATCCACTCATGTAAAGGCTGAGTAGGCGTAGGCCCAAGAGCATGGTCATCAGCCGCCATCTTATTAACGAGGTGTGGGTTGCAGGAGGCCGCAGAAGCTTGCTGTAGCTTGTGAGCCAGTGAAGTGTGGACCGGGATGACCGCCGCCGGTCCATGGGGGGGTACGTGGGCTCTGTAAAAGATCAGCCGAGTATGCAGGCGGCGGGAGAGGGGCCATTTCCCCCGTGCTGCCCTTGTAAGTAGGTCGCATGTTGGTGCTGAGCGGTTCTGAGTGATGCATCAACTTTTGTGGTATCGTTGTGGAGGTCTCGGGTTCCTCTGCCTAATGTCAGCCTCCAAGTGCCCGGTTTTGACGTCTCTGTGGGTAGATTCAGCTTTAATTGACGGTTGGCACAGGAGCTGTTGCTTCCTGCGTCCGCTCAGCTCAGCGGTCAGGCCCCGCCCCCCAGCAAAACATTTTTTAAGTCAGTAGATGTTAATAGTTTTATAGATTGTACCAGTTGCCATTTTAAGCCGTGGTTAAACAATATTCCAAAAGGTCAATTCTTAAGACTGAAACAAAATTGTACGGAATTGTAGCGAATCTACAATACGTAAAACACTAAACAAGAATGGATTTCATGGGAGGATACCACAGAGGAAGCCACTGCTGTCCAAACAAAACATTGTTGCACGTTTACAGTTTGCACAAGAGCACCTGGATGTTCCACAGCAGTACTGGCAAAATATTCTGTGCACAGATAAAACCAAAGTTGAGTTGTTTGGAAGAAACACACAACACTATGTGTGGCGAAAAAGAGGCACAGCACACCAACATCAAAACCTCATCCCAACTGTGAAATATGGTGGTGTGGGCATCGCGGTTTGGGGCTGCTTTGCTGCATCAGGGCCTGGACAGATTGCTATCATCGTAGGAAAAATTAATTCCCAAGTTTATCAAGACATTTTGCAGGAGAACGTAAGGCCGTCTGTCTACCAGCTGAAGCTCAACAGAAGATGGGTGTTGCAACAGGACAATGACCCAAAGCATAGAAGTCAATCAACAACAGAATGGCTTAAACAGAAGAAAATACGCCTTCTGAAGTGGCCTAGTAAGAGTCACACTTTCACACCAGACATCCCAAGAATATTGCTGAACTGAAACAGTTCTGTAAAGAGGATGGTCAAGAATTACTCCTGACCGTTGTGCACGTCTGATCTGCAACTACAGGAAACGTTTGGTTGAAGTTATTGCTGCCAAAAGAGGTTCAACCAGTTATTAAATCGAAGGGTTCACATACTTTTTCCACCTGCACTGTGAATGTTTACATGGTGTGTTCAATAAAAACATGGCAACATTTCATTCTTTGTGTGTTATTAGTTTAACCCCTTAACACCGCAGCCAAATGTACAAGTTGTGAACGAAACAAAATGTAAACAAAACCTGGCATTTGCGCTATATGTCTGTCAAACCGTAATTCACCTCTTTCATATTAAATGCACCCCCCCTTATTATATATCATTTTATTCAGGGGAAACAGGGCTTTCATTTAATATCAAATATTTAGCTATGAAACATAATTTAATATGAAAAACATGGGAGAAAATAAGATTTTTTTTTTTTCTTAATTCTACATGACATTTTAACTGTCAATGTCATAATACTGTTTGCTTTTACTGCAAAAAAATACACATATTTGTATTCAGCAAAGTCTCACGTGTAAAACAGTACCCCCTATGTACAGGTTTTATGGTGTTTTTGGGAAGTTACAGGGTCAAATATTGCGTGTTACATTTGAAATTGAAATTCGTCAGATTGGTTACGTTGCCTTTGAGACTGTATAGTAGCCCAGGAAATAAATTTACACCCATAATGGCATACCATTTGCAATAGTAGACGACCCAAGGTATTGCAAATGGGGTATGTCCAGTCTTTTTTAGTAGCCATTTGGTCACAAACACTGGCCAAAGTTAGCGTTAGTATTTGTTTGTGTGTGAAAAATGCAAAAAACGCCAATTTTGGCCAGTGTTTGTGACTAAGTGGCTACTAAAAAAGACTGGACATACCCCATTTGCAATACCTTGGGTTGTCTACTATTGCAAATAGTATGCCATCATAGGGGTCATTTTCATTCTTGGGCTACCATAGGGTCATAAAGGCAACGTAAGCAATCTGGCGAATTTTAATGTGAAAAAAATGAAACACAAGCCTTATATTTGACGCTGTAATTTTTTAAAACACCATAAAACCTGTACATGAGGGGTACTGTTGTACTCGGGAGACTTCGCTGAACACAAATATTTGTGTTTCAAAACAGTAAAAAGTATTGCAGCAGTAATATCGTCAGTGTAAGTGCTGTTTGTGCATGAAAAATGCAAAAAACGTCACTTTTACTGGCGATATCATCGTTGTAATACATTTTACTGTTTTGAAACACTAATATTTGTGTTCAGCGAAGTCTCCCGAGTAAAACAGTACCCCCCACATACAGGTTTTATGGTGTCTTGGAAAGTTATAGGGTTAAATATAGTGCTAGCAAATTAAATTCCCTATACTTTCGGCATGGGTTGTCAGGCAGGTCCCGCTAATTGTAATTAATTAGGATACCTAATTATGTAAAATTATTACATAAATATATGTGTAGAATTAATATATGTATATATATACATATGTGTATATATACGTATATATATATTTTTTTTTAAATATTTTTATTTATATATAGGTATATATATATAGTGATATATACGTATATATTTATGTATATAGATATATATATTATTTCGTTCTACGTGTATTTTGATATAAATATATATATATATATTAATATCACAATACAGTTAGAACGAAATAAAACACATCTATATATTTTTTTATATTTTATTTTTAATAATTTTTTATTTAATTTTTTTACGTATTTACATATTTATTTTTTTATATTATTTATAAATATATATAACAATAATTATATATATATTTAATCAGTATCAGTCTACGTGTAATTTGATATTAATATATATATATAATTATATACATATTAATATTAAAATACACCTAGACGGTGTATGTGTATGTGTGTATATGTGTATATATATACTTAGATCATATATATTCAAATGGAAAGAGTGCACTCAAAGGTCTTCTTAAGGATATAAACGATTTATTTTGCCAAAATTTCAAAAGACATACAAGTCGACGTTTCAGTCCTCGTGGGACTTTTTTCAAGACAATGAAAGGCAGGAAAACAGTGATTTAAATATGCATTACAGGTGATTTGATTGGAGAGTAGATTATATGAAAGAGAGGCTGTGCAAACGTGAAAAAGATTATTCAACTTTGAAAGTAGGGATTAACCCCTTGAGTGCCTAAAGTAAAAAAAGGCCTGACAGTGTTTGTGATTACGGCCAAATATCTAATAATCTGCGCTCGCAGACATATTTTAAAATTCAAGGATAAGAAATAAGAAATAAGAAATAAGAAATACCAAGGCCACCTTAAAAATGGCTAAGTGTTTACGAATCTTTTTGACTATTTTTAACAAATTTGTTAAACTATGTTAGACAATATTTTACATTTGCTACATTTTTAACATTTTTTTAACACTAACATACGGTGGCTGCGTATAAATTGGAATTCCCAATATAAAACGAAACTTTTTAACAAATCTTCAAAGTATGATTGAGAACCTCGCCAGGTTGCTATGTATATACTTAATTATGTTACAGATTTACGGCCGTACAGTCTATAAAGTCTAGCTGGAACCACCATCGGCCAACATATTCTAGCAAAAATAATAATAATAATATGAAAAATATATAGTTGAAAAAAGTCTCATGAATAAATCACCCGTTATGATTTTTCTTTAACTTTTAGTACAAATATATCAATATATCAATTACTGTGCTCTTCTTTATCTTTTCGGGGTGAAGCAGCTAAGTGGGTTAATTTCATTAAGTCCCCCCGGGGACAAGGTTCCTAGTGTAAAGATCCAAAAGGCTTCTCTTTGAAGAAGTAAGACATCTCTGTCACCCCCCCTGTTCGGGGCCGGAACATGTTCAATGCCCATGAATTTCAATGTGGGCAGTGTGTGTCCTGCTTCCAAAAAATGTTTGGCTATGGGGGTGGTTGCTATGCCACTAGATAACGCAGTCCTGATAGTGGATCTGTGTCCCCCCATGCGCTCCCTGAGGTCATTAGACGTTTTACCAATATACATGAGTCCACATGGGCAGATGATACGATATATTACATGTGTAGTGGTACACGTGATCCTTTGCCTTATCTTGTATTCTTTGCCTGATCGAGGGTGGTAAAACACTTTGCCCGGGGTCATACTATTGCAAGCCATGCATTTCAGACAACGATAGCAGCCTGGATTTTGAACAGACTGTTGTGCCATAGATATATCCGTATGAACCAGATAGTCTCTTAGGTTCCTATTTCTCCTATAACTAATCATAGGAGTGTTTTGAAATATCGTCGGTAGTGTTTTATCTTTTTTGAGAACCTCCCAATTGTGTCTTATTTTCTGGGACATCTCTCCCGATAGTGAATGGAACGTTTGAGGGAAAATCATTCTATTTTGGTTATTTTTGATTTCAGGACCGTCTGTGTAATTTTTAAGTGCTTTTGAATATGCACCCTCCAGCAGTTGTCTTGGGTATCCACGTTGTGCAAACTTTTCAAACATTTCTTGTACCTGGTTTGCTGCTTTTGTAGAATCAGAGTTATTTCTCAGTATTCTCATAAACTGAGATACCGGTAAAGATTTTATGAGGTTGGGTGGATGGTGACTGCTGGCGTGTAGTAGCGTATTGCGATCAGTTTCCTTGGCAAATAAAGTATACCCCAGCTTGTTATCTTCTATGAAGATTCGAAGATCTAAGAAATCAATTTGTTGGTTGTTGATTTGATGGGTAAGTCTTACTGGTGAGTCCAGTTGGTTCAATGACCCTATCATATCATGGAGGCTTTGTTCATCACCTGTCCATATGATGAGCACGTCATCGATGTATCTTAGGTATTTCAGGATATACTGACCATATTTTTGAAGTATGTGTGTCTGTTCGTATGCATGCATATATGCATTGGCATACATGGGTGCCATAGGGGCACCCATCGATGTTCCGGATATTTGTATATAGAATGCCTTTTCGAATCGAAAATAATTGAGTGTGAGGCATAGTTCCAATAATTCAAGTATATATTCAATCGGGGGCTCTATACGTTCTTGGTACTGTGTTAGTACTTGGCGCATCGCCTGGATTCCCTCCTCATGGGGAATTATGGTGTATAAACTGCTTACGTCGATGGCTGCTAAGTAGACTCCTTGTGGGGGGAGTTCTATAGAGTTTAAGGCTGCTATGACTTGCGCAGAGTCCTTAACATAGGTAGGTAATGACATTACTGGTTTTTTAAATTTTGCGTCTAACCATTTCCCTATGGGTTCTAATAGTCCCCCGATCGCCGATACAATCGGACGTCCTGGTGGGCACTCCAGATTTTTATGAACCTTAGGCACTGTATATATGATCGGGCACCGAGGGTGGGTTTCAAACAAATATTCATATTCCGTGGTGGTAAGGAAACCTGCTTCTAAGCCTCTTTGCAGCGTCTGTTGGACAACTTTACTGAATTCGTAGGTGGGGTCTATTTGCGTATATTCATAGACTCTGGTATCTTTTAGTTGTTTAAGGATTTCTTCCTTATAGTCGTCATATTGTTGGACGACTATTGCGCCTCCCTTGTCCGCTGGACGTATGGTAATGGACATGTCTTTAGCCAGGCTGTTTAAGGCTTCTCTTTCGTCTTTAGATAAATTCGGACGTCTTTGGTTCCGGGTAGTTGTAACTTTCATAGTATCAAATTTTAACATTTGTGAGAACGTTTTTAATGTAGGGTTTAGATTGGAGGGGTCAAAGGTGCTTCTCATTTTGAACTTTTCACTGTTCTCCTCACTTCGATGTTGTTGATTAGAACTTTTGAAGAAATCTGCTAAACGGAGTTTTCTGTTAAATTGAAATTGCTCAATTTCCCATTGGAATTTATTAATATTAGCAGTCGGAACAAATGAAAGTCCTTTATTAAGGAGCATAATTTCTGTAGTGGTAAGGTTCCTGGTGGATAGATTGATAATAGGGTTAACTAGCGTCTCCTTGGCGGTCGTCCCCTGTGTCCAGTGCCTTTTCCCTTTCTGTCCCCTCCTGGTGTAATTTTGATGTTTGGAGGGCGCTCTGTGCCTTGGTGGTTCCCACTTGCGGTTTCTCTCACCAGACCAAGTCCCGGTTCTAAAAAAGACGTATTGTATGATGCTGTGGTATTAGAGTAAGCCCCCTCTCTTTGCGAATCCTTGTAATCAGAGTCAGAGGCCGATTCTCCCGAAGTAAAGTCGACAGTAGATGCAATTGGTTTTCTAATTCTAGGCTTGTAGGTTCTATATGCGGGTCTGGTGTTGTCTCCTGATAGCCACCTGTATACTCTGTGCTCTGAGTAATCAGCTTGTACTTTGGTGAGTTTTTCTCTTTTGAACCTGACCAAATCGTTTTTATATTGTTTCAGATCTTCTGTTAGTTTCTGAATCAATGTATCACAGTTGGGTGCTGTTATTGTAGTTGTATGCAGTACTTCATAATTTGAAATTTTAAATTTAGTAATTTTTAATTCACGACCTACCTCCTCGATCACCACCAGCATCAGGTCCAGGGAACACTTGTTTAGTATACCAATCCACTTCCGACACACTTCAGGGTTGTTTCTTCCAATAGTTGGAACGTTCTTGATCCGAAAACCTCTAGGGATTTTTTTCATGCGGTAATAGTCGGATAAGTAAGTGGCATGTAGTTCGAGATCAATTTGTCTTTGTTTGAGTTTAAGCAGATTTCTAATAACGTCCCGAGGTTCAGTAGATACTGGTAGGTCCGAGTCCGTTTGCGGCCATAAAATAGCTGCGGCTTCTGCTTCTGTATATTGCAATACTTCTGCGTGGTCTACGTACGCTCCGGCTCTGGTCAGGAATTCCTCCATAGATCAAATCCTTGAAAACGATATAACTCTCCTGGGTCTGGTGCGTGGATTGAGCCCTGGCTTGGCGGGCTCACCGTAATCAATACAAACTGCAAATGTCCCGCACTCAATGTACCGGTCTTGTGCTTGCCTCGGTGCTGCCTCAGCCTTCAATATATTCAAATGGAAAGAGTGCACTCAAAGGTCTTCTTAAGGATATAAACGATTTATTTTGCCAAAATTTCAAAAGACATACAAGTCGACGTTTCAGTCCTCGTGGGACTTTTTTCAAGACAATGAAAGGCAGGAAAACAGTGATTTAAATATGCATTACAGGTGATTTGATTGGAGAGTAGATTATATGAAAGAGAGGCTGTGCAAACGTGAAAAAGATTATTCAACTTTGAAAGTAGGGATTAACCCCTTTAGTGCCTAAAGTAAAAAAAGGCCTGACAGTGTTTGTGACTCGGACTCGGACCTACCAGTATCTACTGAACCTCGGGACGTTATTAGAAATCTGCTTAAACTCAAACAAAGACAAATTGATCTCGAACTACATGCCACTTACTTATCCGACTATTACCGCATGAAAAAAATCCCTAGAGGTTTTCGGATCAAGAACGTTCCAACTATTGGAAGAAACAACCCTGAAGTGTGTCGGAAGTGGATTGGTATACTAAACAAGTGTTCCCTGGACCTGATGCTGGTGGTGATCGAGGAGGTAGGTCGTGAATTAAAAATTACTAAATTTAAAATTTCAAATTATGAAGTACTGCATACAACTACAATAACAGCACCCAACTGTGATACATTGATTCAGAAACTAACAGAAGATCTGAAACAATATAAAAACGATTTGGTCAGGTTCAAAAGAGAAAAACTCACCAAAGTACAAGCTGATTACTCAGAGCACAGAGTATACAGGTGGCTATCAGGAGACAACACCAGACCCGCATATAGAACCTACAAGCCTAGAATTAGAAAACCAATTGCATCTACTGTCGACTTTACTTCGGGAGAATCGGCCTCTGACTCTGATTACAAGGATTCGCAAAGAGAGGGGGCTTACTCTAATACCACAGCATCATACAATACGTCTTTTTTAGAACCGGGACTTGGTCTGGTGAGAGAAACCGCAAGTGGGAACCACCAAGGCACAGAGCGCCCTCCAAACATCAAAATTACACCAGGAGGGGACAGAAAGGGAAAAGGCACTGGACACAGGGGACGACCGCCAAGGAGACGCTAGTTAACCCTATTATCAATCTATCCACCAGGAACCTTACCACTACAGAAATTATGCTCCTTAATAAAGGACTTTCATTTGTTCCGACTGCTAATATTAATAAATTCCAATGGGAAATTGAGCAATTTCAATTTAACAGAAAACTCCGTTTAGCAGATTTCTTCAAAAGTTCTAATCAACAACATCGAAGTGAGGAGAACAGTGAAAAGTTCAAAATGAGAAGCACCTTTGACCCCTCCAATCTAAACCCTACATTAAAAACGTTCTCACAAATGTTAAAATTTGATACTATGAAAGTTACAACTACCCGGAACCAAAGACGTCCGAATTTATCTAAAGACGAAAGAGAAGCCTTAAACAGCCTGGCTAAAGACATGTCCATTACCATACGTCCAGCGGACAAGGGAGGCGCAATAGTCGTCCAACAATATGACGACTATAAGGAAGAAATCCTTAAACAACTAAAAGATACCAGAGTCTATGAATATACGCAAATAGACCCCACCTACGAATTCAGTAAAGTTGTCCAACAGACGCTGCAAAGAGGCTTAGAAGCAGGTTTCCTTACCACCACGGAATATGAATATTTGTTTGAAACCCACCCTCGGTGCCCGATCATATATACAGTGCCTAAGGTTCATAAAAATCTGGAGTGCCCACCAGGACGTCCGATTGTATCGGCGATCGGGGGACTATTAGAACCCATAGGGAAATGGTTAGACGCAAAATTTAAAAAACCAGTAATGTCATTACCTACCTATGTTAAGGACTCTGCGCAAGTCATAGCAGCCTTAAACTCTATAGAACTCCCCCCACAAGGAGTCTACTTAGCAGCCATCGACGTAAGCAGTTTATACACCATAATTCCCCATGAGGAGGGAATCCAGGCGATGCGCCAAGTACTAACACAGTACCAAGAACGTATAGAGCCCCCGATTGAATATATACTTGAATTATTGGAACTATGCCTCACACTCAATTATTTTCGATTCGAAAAGGCATTCTATATACAAATATCCGGAACATCGATGGGTGCCCCTATGGCACCCATGTATGCCAATGCATATATGCATGCATACGAACAGACACACATACTTCAAAAATATGGTCAGTATATCCTGAAATACCTAAGATACATCGATGACGTGCTCATCATATGGACAGGTGATGAACAAAGCCTCCATGATATGATAGGGTCATTGAACCAACTGGACTCACCAGTAAGACTTACCCATCAAATCAACAACCAACAAATTGATTTCTTAGATCTTCGAATCTTCATAGAAGATAACAAGCTGGGGTATACTTTATTTGCCAAGGAAACTGATCGCAATACGCTACTACACGCCAGCAGTCACCATCCACCCAACCTCATAAAATCTTTACCGGTATCTCAGTTTATGAGAATACTGAGAAATAACTCTGATTCTACAAAAGCAGCAAACCAGGTACAAGAAATGTTTGAAAAGTTTGCACAACGTGGATACCCAAGACAACTGCTGGAGGGTGCATATTCAAAAGCACTTAAAAATTACACAGACGGTCCTGAAATCAAAAATAACCAAAATAGAATGATTTTCCCTCAAACGTTCCATTCACTATCGGGAGAGATGTCCCAGAAAATAAGACACAATTGGGAGGTTCTCAAAAAAGATAAAACACTACCGACGATATTTCAAAACACTCCTATGATTAGTTATAGGAGAAATAGGAACCTAAGAGACTATCTGGTTCATACGGATATATCTATGGCACAACAGTCTGTTCAAAATCCAGGCTGCTATCGTTGTCTGAAATGCATGGCTTGCAATAGTATGACCCCGGGCAAAGTGTTTTACCACCCTCGATCAGGCAAAGAATACAAGATAAGGCAAAGGATCACGTGTACCACTACACATGTAATATATCGTATCATCTGCCCATGTGGACTCATGTATATTGGTAAAACGTCTAATGACCTCAGGGAGCGCATGGGGGGACACAGATCCACTATCAGGACTGCGTTATCTAGTGGCATAGCAACCACCCCCATAGCCAAACATTTTTTGGAAGCAGGACACACACTGCCCACATTGAAATTCATGGGCATTGAACATGTTCCGGCCCCGAACAGGGGGGGTGACAGAGATGTCTTACTTCTTCAAAGAGAAGCCTTTTGGATCTTTACACTAGGAACCTTGTCCCCGGGGGGACTTAATGAAATTAACCCACTTAGCTGCTTCACCCCGAAAAGATAAAGAAGAGCACAGTAATTGATATATTGATATATTTGTACTAAAAGTTAAAGAAAAATCATAACGGGTGATTTATTCATGAGACTTTTTTCAACTATATATTTTTCATATTATTATTATTATTTTTGCTAGAATATGTTGGCCGATGGTGGTTCCAGCTAGACTTTATAGACTGTACGGCCGTAAATCTGTAACATAATTAAGTATATACATAGCAACCTGGCGAGGTTCTCAATCATACTTTGAAGATTTGTTAAAAAGTTTCGTTTTATATTGGGAATTCCAATTTATACGCAGCCACCGTATGTTAGTGTTAAAAAAATGTTAAAAATGTAGCAAATGTAAAATATTGTCTAACATAGTTTAACAAATTTGTTAAAAATAGTCAAAAAGATTCGTAAACACTTAGCCATTTTTAAGGTGGCCTTGGTATTTCTTATTTCTTATTTCTTATTTCTTATCCTTGAATTTTAAAATATGTCTGCGAGCGCAGATTATTAGATATTTGGCCGTAATCACAAACACTGTCAGGCCTTTTTTTACTTTAGGCACTCAAGGGGTTAATCCCTACTTTCAAAGTTGAATAATCTTTTTCACGTTTGCACAGCCTCTCTTTCATATAATCTACTCTCCAATCAAATCACCTGTAATGCATATTTAAATCACTGTTTTCCTGCCTTTCATTGTCTTGAAAAAAGTCCCACGAGGACTGAAACGTCGACTTGTATGTCTTTTGAAATTTTGGCAAAATAAATCGTTTATATCCTTAAGAAGACCTTTGAGTGCACTCTTTCCATTTGAATATATTGAAGGCTGAGGCAGCACCGAGGCAAGCACAAGACCGGTACATTGAGTGCGGGACATTTGCAGTTTGTATAGATCATATATATAATATATATATGATCTAAGTATATATATATATTTATTTTTTTTACACTTTTAACTTTAACTTTTAATTTTATTTGATTTCCAGCCAGCAGGGGGACCAACTGTCATTACAGTTGGTCCCCCTGCTGGCAATGCCTCAGCCAGCTATACCGGCCATGTGATTGTGAGGTCCTCGCAAGGACCTCACTCTCACATGACCAGGAGGGACCGGAGGAGGAAGATCTGACGCGGGGGGGCTCCCTGGGAGTCCCCCCAACCGCGATCGCCGGCGTGGGACCACCGGCGACCGGGTAAGTTAAAAAAAAAACGGCGGGCGTATATTTACGTCCTGCGGCGTTTAGAGCCGCTTTTAAAAGGACGTAAATATACGTCCGCCGGACTTAAGGGGTTAAGCAGACTGTGATTGTCTATTGTTGTGACTTAGATGATGATCAGATCATATTTTATGACCAATTTGTGCAGAAATCCATATCATTCCAAAGGGTTCACATACTTTTTCTTGCAACTGTATATATATATATATATTATATATGCTTTTGCTATCTACCATCTGCAATCAATGTTGTGATTATCTTTTATAGAGCTCTACTCATTTGGGACCTAAGTGAGAATTTCCTCCCTTACATATAAAAAGGTGATATTCACATTCTTTACTATTAAAGCGCTGCATTCCTTTTCTATTTCTGTTTGTACTTTTCCAATAAAGCCTTTCGAGACACTGGATACTTTGTACAATTTACTAAGCTGTGGTTAATGTGGATCAATAACCCCAAGTTAATTGTGTGTCACATGGAGGAAATTGTTAATTAAAGGTTCACCACAGGCATTTTCCATGCACCAACACAATTATTACGCATTTCAGAGGCGTATAACAGGACAGGCACAAACAAGGTGCTCTTGTGCTCCTGTACATCTGTCAATAATAAAATAGTTCTATATTTCAAAGGAGGGCATGTTTAATTATCCACTATATTTAACAGATATGTATTTAAGGTTGAGGTTTGAAAATTAAATGTAAAAGTCAACACCTCTTTATCTTGCAATTGAGAGCCCCTATCTTGGTACTTGGTACTGACCACCCCCCTTTTATCAGTTAAATTTAAAGGAGAGATGTCAACTGAAAACTATTTTTTTATATATTAATAATGTCATCAAGTACCGAAAGGAAGTAGATTTTTTTTTACATAGTTACATAGCAGAAAAAAGACATGCGTCCATCCAGTTCAGCCTTTCTCAAATGTTTTTTTGCTGTTGATCCAAAAGACGGTAGAAACCCAGTCTTAAGCGCTTCCAATTTTGCAACAAACTAGAAAAAAAATAATTCTTGAACCCAGAATGGAAGTCAGATCTTTCCTCGGATCAAGAAGCTATTACAGCACTAATTAAAAATTATATCCCTAAATATTAGGTGTTTTCAATTATGTATCCAATTGCTGTTTAAACATCTGTATAGACTCTGATAAAACTACGTCTTCAGGCAGAGAATTCTATGTCCATATTGTTTTTACTGTCTTAAAGTGGCACTGTCATGGCCCAATCCAGTTTTTTTTAAACCCACTTCCCGACTCCACTACATCGAATTGTCCACCTAGTCACCTTCACATGCCTCTAAGCTCCCTATATTTCTTTTTATTTTTGTATCTTAATTTCGTGCCCAGACCTAGGTCCTGGGCGCCGCCATCTTTGTTGGGCAGATGAAGTCTCTGTGGGACACGTTATCTTCCCACACTAGAAAATGCTATGAAATTCCCGGGCATTTAGGCATTTGCTATTGTCTGAAAGTCGGACGGGAATTTCGTCCATTCATTCATCATAAAGATGAAGGAATGAATAGAAATTTCAGACGAACAAACAAACACCGAATATCGATGTTCGTTTGTTTGTTCGTTCAGTTTATTACAATGAGGGAGCTACCGGCGCGGAGCTCCCTCATTGTAATATGTAAAAATAGAAGCGGCAGGGGTCAATATTAGCATAAGGGAGATTGAAATCTCCCAAATGCCCCTACTCACTATGCCGCGAGTAGGGGCATGTCTACTAAACAGTGAGCAGTTGTAAGAAATACTTTTGTAAAAAAGAAAAGCATCACCCCCGCTTTCCAACAAATGTCCCCTATGGTGGGGCATCTATTAACTAGCGGAGTGGACATAGTGACCCCCCCAAGCCCCCACCCATGCCCCATGAGGGGGTGCTATGCAACTAAATGCGGGACATAGGGTCCCCCTTTGCCCCCACCCAATACTACAATAGGTCCCCCCCATTGCCCTTTAGGTCACCCACCTCTCATGGGTGGGGGCCAAGGAAGACCCTACATCCCCCATTTAGTTGAATAGCCCCCACTCTCGGGCCACAGGTGGGGGTTTGGGGGGGCACTATGTCCCCCTTGCTACTAAGAGATGCCCCACCATGTGGGCATTTATTGGGAGGGGGGGTGCTTAATTTATTTTTTATATTTTACAACAGTGAACCACCACGCTACTAGACATGCCCATACTCGCGATATAGCGAGTAGGGGCAGATTAATTAATAATACTAAGTAATCTTTATTTAGTATTAAGACCAATCTTGGTCTTTCAGCCTTTTAGTAGATAGCTCCCTAATGCCGTGGGAATTAGGGAGCTATCTACTAAGCCGCAGCACGGATCGGATCGGAATTTCATTTATTTGAATGAAATTTCAAACCGACCTAAAAGTACCGAATGTCATCCTAACATGAATGAACAAACTGTTCTCATTCTGTTAGGGTGAAATTCAGTAGTTTCGCCGGCGTTCTGTCCTTTCACTATTCGGTAAAGCTGGTCAAGCGTAGGAAAAATATATAAGACAAATAGTCCCTACTTTGTCTTATGTTTTAAAGAGCACTAGATTAGATAGGAAGAAACTGAGAACAGATCCTGAGAGAGGGAGAGAGGACAGTGCCGCTTTAGTGAGTGACCTGATGTCCTGTTTATGAATAGATTCCGAAGATATGATTTGCTAAAATTGTAAAGGGAAAAAGACCTGGAGACATAGAGGATTTCATCAAACATCTGGAGGTGGAATGGGACACCAAAATTCCCATGATAGAGAGATGTCATAGAGTGAATAAACCTGTGTCGCAGATCATCTGCCAAGAGACGTATTGATCTGCTGTGCCTCTTTTAAACTTATGACGCACATACTGAGAATAATTGTGCCGAAAAATATGAAAAATACAAAGCACTGAAAATATTTCATTAAATATCGGTGAGGTTTTCCCATGCAGATCCTAATAGCACTACATGAAGGAAGGACTATACCTTTTTAACGAGCAGAAGACTTAAAAAGCTGACTAATCTCAAATAAAATCAGAAATGGTACTAATGACCATCCAACAAACAAACCGTGATCCATCTATCCGGAAAAAAAAATTGGTACCATCGACACCAAACTTAATTAAGGTGGATAAAAAAGGAAGAGGCCATGAAAGCAAAGAGAGAAATATTAGAGAAAGAAGAAAACGGGGAAGTAACACTAGACTAATTAACAAGGGAAATTAAGATAAAATGAAAACCAGACGCTATGACACACACAGAATACAGTAATGGATTGAGAAAGCACACATTCAAGCTGAATGTAACGCAACAAATGAGTCACAATTATATTTATACACAAGGCCACAATAAAAGAAAGTTATATTTAGGATAGGAAGATAACATAAGAAAGTATGGCGCAGTGATAAAGAATCGCACATATCTACATCATATGGAATGTATAACAAATATAAAGATAGATATATTAGATTAATAGGTGTAACACAACCCAAATTTAAAATTGATTATAAAATACATAAAAATGGTGTGATTCACGTAACAAGGGAGATATGTTTGATGTTGAATTTTTTTTCTTTTCTCTCTCTCTCTCTCTCTCTCTCTCTGCTTCCTCCTTTCTGTTCTATAACCTTTGTAGTGCTTCAAACATTATGCCCTCCTCAGAACGAGAACCCTCAGTACGCTATTCCCACATGGCGCGTCGATTCTTATCCAAGTCATGGGTTTTTATACTCGAGATACGGTATGGCGGGGAATTTGTGCCATACAAGGATTGTATCTTAGGGTGATTCCAGTATTCTGGAACAACCCATCTATTTTTTGTAACTATAAATAAACATTACTATTTTTTAGCCCTTAGCAGACCTATTGAGCAATTTAGAGAGAGAAAGCGACAGAACGACCAATTGTTTAAATTTACCGTATATACTCGAGTATAAGCTGACCCGAATATAAGCCGAGGCCCCTAATTTTACCCCAAAAAACTGGGAAAACTTATTGACTCGAGTATAAGACTAGGGTGGGAAATGCAGCAGCTACTGGTAAATTTCTAAATAAAATTAGATCCTAAAAAAATTATATTAATTGAATATTTATTTTACAGTGTGTGTATGAATGCAGTGTGTGTGTATGAGTGCAGCGTGTGTGTATGAGTGCAGCGTGTGTGTATGAGTGCAGTGTGTGTGTATGAGTGCAGTGTGTGTATGAGTGCAGTGTGTATATGAGTGCAGCGTGTGTGTATATGAGTGCAGTGTGTGTGTATGAATGCAGCGTGTGTGTATGAGTGCAGTGTGTGTATGAGTGCAGTGTGTGTATGAGTGCAGTGTGTATATGAGTGCAGCGTGTGTGTATATGAGTGCAGAGTGGGTGTATATGAGTGCAGCGTGGGTGTATATGAGTGCAGCGTGGGTGTATGAGTGCAGCGTGGGTGTATGAGTGCAGCATGTGTGTATGAGTGCAGTGTGTGTGTATGAGTGCAGTGTGTGTGTATGAGTGAAGTGTCTGTATGAATGCAGTGTCTGTATGAATGCAGTGTGTGTGTATGAGTGCAGTGTGTGTGTGTATGAGTGCAGTGTGTGTGTATGAGTGCCGTGTGTGTGTGTATGAGTGCAGTGTGTGTGTGTATGAGTGCAGTGTGTGTGTGTATGAGTGCCGTGTCTGTATGAATGCAGTGTGTGTGTGTGTGTGTGTGTGTTTCAGAGCCTTGGTGGGGGATGGGCAATTTTATTTTTATTTTTAATTATTTTAATATATATTTTTTATTATTAGTTCTTATTATTAAATTTAATTAATATTATTTTTTTTATTATTATCATATATTTTTTTCTTACCCCCTCCCTGCTTGATACATGGCAGGGAGGGGAGCTCTCCTTCCCTGGTGGTCCAGTGGCATTGGCAGTTCAGTGGGGGGAGAGGGGGCTGTCAGAGCTGTAACTTACCTCTCCTGCAGCTCCTGTCAGCTCCCTCCTCCTCCGCGCCGTCCGTTCAGCTCTTCTGTCAGCTTCCACTGTAAGTCTCGCGAGAGCCGTGGCTCTCGCGAGATTTACACTGGGAGCTGACCGAGGTGCTGAACGGACTGCGCAGAGGAGGAGGGAGCTGACAGGAGCTGCAGGAGAGGTAAGTTACATCTCTGCAGCCCCAGTCTGTATTATGGCAATGCAAATTTCCATAATACAGACTATTGACTCGAGTATAAGCCGAGTTGGGGTTTTTCAGCAATTAACTAATGTTATCAAGAACAGGGACAGATCCAGAGCTCAATTTAAGAAAAAGCACTTTAATATTATTCAATTGTAGTGATGGTAAAAAGAAAATAGTAATGCTCGTTGTGACGAACCGCTGGCACTCCGTCCGAGTACCTCTTCCAATCGATGCTCCTAGCACTTTCTGAGGACTCAGCGCACTCCAACCGACACCATCAGCACTGCGGACCCCACTTCCAGCGATGCAGCTGCGCCGGGGTCTCGCCATCTCTCACCCACCCTGGATTCACTGTGGCTGGATTCGGTTCTATAGGAAGTATCACTAATTCTATGTTTACACTATTCATTTATTTTTCAACTTTTTATCTAATCATTATTAAAAGTGTACTTGTAACTTACACTAGCTTAGTACCATTTAGCCAGGGCAACTTGTCCTTTTTCTTTTGTACCTTCAAATAATTGACTCCCCCCTACCACACTCCGTGTCACAGAGGCCACTCACAGACCAATCACAGGCTTGTCATAGAGAATAGATGGCTCAATTTCGCCGGATCAGAGTGCAGACGCGCGACTCTAATTATGTAAAACCCATATTGTATCTGTACCTTTTAGATCGCCGCAGAATGTGATTATGGATGTGCAGAAGTAAATAAGTATTGTGACTGATGTTACACTTGAAAGAGCCAATATAATGAAATCCATCTATTGGAGACATTTTATAACTTTTGTTTATTTTTAGAAATTATATATGTACCCCTTTAAAATTAGGTTATTGTGCTACCTTTTGTTATCAGTGGCTGTGAGATCAATCACGTAATCATGTGGGAACGGTTTGATTGGGTGGGTGATGTGTTCTGGCTATTGACCAGTCGACATGTCTGGGGTTTTTATCCAAATGGTTTTAACCTGATGTTAAACACGATTAAAGTTGCACTGTCAGCAAATTCTGCAATGTCCCCAGACGGTGAAACATTGAGGTCTACGGATGATCATCCATGGACAGAGCCAATTCCCTGCAACTGGTCATATCAAAGTAGTCTTTATTTTTTCTCAGAACATTTCTTGACTGGGTTGGAATATCAGTGATATTCAAGCACAGTCAATATGAGTATTTCATAAAGATTATATATATATTGGTTAAATATAGGGCTTGCCAATTAAATTCATGGACTTTCTGCCTAGGTTGTCAGGAAGATCCCATATATATGAGGGATCTGCCTGACAACCTAGGCAGAAAGTCCATGAATTTAATTTGCAAGCCCTATATTTAACCCGGTAACTTTTTTAAGTGGCCCTTATATGGTTTAACAGACATATAGTCAAATTCCAGATTTTGTTTTGATTTTGTTTTAATCAATTGCTTCTGTCCTAAAAGGGTTAAATGAAAAATTCCCAAGGCAGTCACTGTGATGCATTTTACATGTGGCTAACACTTACTAACTGAAAGTGTAAGCATGATACCATGAGAAACACTCAAAGGATTGACCTCACTAAAAAGACCACGGATTTAGAGGAAATACAGTTCTTGTAAACAGAGAAAAAATCGCACCCGTTGCTTGATATCCTATAAAGGGAACTGAAAATTATGTTAAGAGTAAAATCATTATAAGTAAAAAAAAAAGTGATTTTGTTTCTTTGTAGAGGAAAAGGCTTGAGCTTGGCAGGATGACAATGGCAGGATGTTGCTTGATTTTGGAATCCTTGTGGGATTAAAATAAAAGCAACTCTAGCTGTATGAATATCGGTACATGGATACAAACATTAATCAGTTAAATGATCAACACAAAAAAAAGAATAAAAATAACTCTTTAGTATGTGTATCCCCAGTGAAAACATGCATTTAATAATTAATTTTTTTTTCATTAGGGATATATATATATATAAAAGCAGCTTGCAAAAGCTGCAGATCTCTTATCTGAATCATTTGCAAACCCTCCCCTTCTAACCCCGCCCAGACATTATGTGGCTGTCCAATCACAGACTTCCCAATGCAGCTCAATGAGAAGCAGGGCCAGATTAAGAGCCCAGTGGGCCTGGTGCTGACAATTATGACGGGCCTAATTACAGGATCATATCGACCAAAAACAGTAAAAACTCCCAAGCGTCATGTATCTGGTGCTGGAGAGAAAGAAAACAGCAGCTATAAGAAAACACATACCCTATGCTAATCTCTCACTAATTTATGTTTTCATCTTTCAAGCAAATCCATAACCCCTAACAGCAGTGTCCAGCCAAGCAGGAAGTCAATGGGCGGGGTAAAAGGGTCTGCCACTGACACAAATCACGTAACCTGCCAAAAGGGGCGAACATGCCCAAAAAGAGGACATGTCTGCCCAAAGAATTAGGCCAGCCTGGCATGAATGCATGTCAGGCTGCCTGCCAATCATGCAGCTGGCCAACAAAGGGCATACTATGCAGACAGCACCCGAGCTTGGCATAAATGCATCTAATGATGCGCTCGCTCAACGCTTTCTAGGGACTGTCCCCTAGCACTCGCTTGTCCACTTGTCTCCTTACCTTCTTACTAGCAGGTAGAAGCTCATGGTATATAGTCTGGGACAGAGAAAAGCGGTATGTAGTGAAAGGGAACATGCCACAGTGTTAGAGAGACCAACGTCTGCATTACCTTAAAGGATCACTATAGGGTCAGGAACACAAACATGAATTCATGACCCTATAGTGTTAACACCACCATCTAGCCCCCCTAGGCCCCTCATGCCTCCATTAATATAGCATATTACTGTATTCAAGCCTGAAGCTGTAACTCTGCATGCTGTTAGACTCAGAAAAACAAGCAGTCTGCTGACATCATTAGAAGTGGTGGCCTGATCCAATCACAGTGCTTCACCATAGGATTGGCTGAGACTGACAAAGAGGCAGATCAGGGGCAGAGCCAGCATGATTCAAACACAGCCCTGGCCAATCAGCATCTTCTCATAGAGATGAATTGAATCAATGAATCTCTATGAGGAAAGTTCAGTGTCTGCATGCAGAGGGAGGAGATACTGAATGTTTAAATGCATTTTAGGCAGCCATGACCCAGGAAGGATCTCTAACAGCCATCTAAGGAGTGGCCAGTGATGTTATCACTAGGCTGTAATGTAAACACTGCATTTTCTCTGAAAAGACAGTGTTTACAGCAAAAAGCCTGATGGTAATGATTCTACTCAACAGAACAAATTCAATAAATTGTAGTTGTTCTGGTGACTATATTGTCCCTTTAACTATATTCATTGTCAGCCAGTCCACACAAGTTTTGTTCCCATGCATCCCTCTTAAGTTTCCATACTTAAGTAAGAGTATGTGAAAAGTAGTTAGGGTTGCCACCTTTCTTGGAAAAACATACCAGCCTTGCTAATTTGCATAATTAAATATGTATGGGTGACATCACATGATGTAAATCACAAGGAGTGACATAAGAGAAAATGCTGTAAAATCACCCAAAAAACTACTTAGTTTGATTCTGCTTTATAGATGGATACCTCCCAGTGCCCCTATGTCTCCCAGTGCCCCAATGTGTTGATTACTCCAGGTCTCAGTGTTCCTATATATCAGTGTCTCAGTGCCCCATGTCTCCCAGTGATCCTATGTATCACAGTGTCTCAATGCCCCATGTCTCCCTGTGTCCCCATGTATCCCAGTTCCCCATGTCACTAGGACACTAGGAAGACGGGGAGACCTGGGGACACGGGGGGACCTAGGGACACGGAGACACCAGTGACACTGGGAGACTAGGGGACTCTGGCTGGGACACATGGGGACACTGGGAAAATAGGGGATACTTGAAGACATGGGGACACAGACACCAGGGACACAGACACTAGAGACACTGGCTGGGGGACATGGGGACATTGAGACATGGGGGCACTGGGAGACATGGGGACACTGAGACACCAGGGCCACAGACACTAGGGACACTAGCTTGGAGACATGGGGACAATGAGACACTGGGAGACATGGAGGCACTAGGAGACATGGGGACAGTGAGACACTGGCAGACTGGGGGCACTGGGAGACTAGGGGTCACTGAGACGCCAGGGACACTGGCTGGGAGACATGGGGACACTGAGAGACATGGGGACTCTGTGTCCCCATGTGTCTCTGTGTCATAATGTCTCCCAATGTCCCTTAGTGTCTCAGTGTATGTCTCCTTGCAGCCTTTCCCCCCATCCCTTACTTCCCTGAGCTGTAGGCTGTCTCTGCAGGGTGGGAGTTGCTGTCTGGACTCTCTGTAGCTGCTCCCCTGCGGATCAGTGATTAGAGATAGGCAGGGAGGGATATGCTGGAACTTCCTATCCCTGCCTCTCTCCATACACAGCGACCCCTACTGGCCAGTGCTGGTATTGCATAGTAATCTCTTGTTTATACTGAGAAAAATACCAGCATTTGTATTGCCAGTATCATTGTAATATTGGAACCAGCCAGGCAGCCTAAAATACTGGCTGTGGCAATAAAATAAAAGCCAGGTGGAATCCCTAAGAGTAGTGTGTTTTTTTTTTTTTTAAATCAATGGGCCTATTCCATGGGCCTGGGCCTGGAGCTGCAGCTCCATCAGCCCCTATGTTAATCCGGCCCTGATGAGAAGTCTTTACAAGGCAGGTGCTTTGAGCAATTGCTGCCTCTTGAGTTAATATCCACTGAGCTAACCAAACCAGGAAGTAACAGGACTGGTTGTCTGTGATTGGACAGCCACAGACAGTCTGGGGGGAGGGTGTAGAATGGGATGGTTTGCAAGGGCAGCAGACAAGAGATCTATAGATTTTTCAAGCTTTTTTAGATATACCCCATTGAAAATGCATGCACGTTTTCATTTGATATATATCTCCTAAACAGTGACTTTTCTTTAGTATTTTGGCAGTGGAGTGTCCCTTTAACGTGAATTTAAAATTTCAGGTCAGAGTAGACCGAATTAATGCATAGCTGACTTAAAGAATTGTTTCCAGATCGGGTAGTTTGAAATTCACTTTGAATTCACTTTGAATTCGCACTTGAACCTGCAAGTTGGTAACATGTCTGAATTGGAGAATATATTGGTCTAAAAAAATATTAAAAGATGCAATTCTCTTAAGTCCCCAATTTAGTGAATAGATCCCATTGTATGATTTGACACCACGGTTAAGGTAGGTGAATCAGAATTAAATAAACTCTATTGCAGGGCTTAGTGAATAACTCTTTCATTCAGGTCATATTCGGTGGTATAATTTTGTCATCGGTTCACTAAATTTACTATACTTCGAAATATACCAATTGGCTAAAATGATAGTTCTTTAGAATCAGCTTTAAAAGATCTCGGATAGCTTTGAATTGTTGAAGAATTGCACAAGAATCCTCCCCCCTCCCCCCCCACCCCCCAATGATTCCAGAGCAGTTTCCTGAAGCATGCAAATAGTTACGAAAATAAATAAATAAAATGTAAGAAACTTGGGTATCTTGGTCAATCAGGAGGCTACATCACAATATGGTCCCTCATATTTTGTCACAGCACAGGCTAAATGTATTAGGGCTCATGTTATAATACAGTGAGTGAACACCCATGGCTGTGAACCTGCTCCTTTGATCAACTCCTGAACTCTTGCATATGGAATAAATGAATATGAATTTAAGGGTCCAGAGAACCCCTTTTACCTATGTGGAGGAACTAATCCATTTTCCTAATCCAATGTGTGGCAAGTAAGGGGTTAATATTTACTTCACTGTGTTTGAAATGCCTCTACCTCTCATTACCCATTAATTCTTCGGTCCCATGTGGATGGGGATAAATACATTATAATATGGGGGTCTATGGGACCCTTAATATGTGGGCAAGAATCTGATATGTGTGAGATGAGGGATTAAAGGGACACTATAGACACCAAAACAACTTTAGCTCAATGAAGCTGTTTTTGTGTATAGATCATGCCTCTGCAGTCTCACTGCTCAATTCTCTGCCATTTAGGAGTTAAATCACATTTATTTTGGTTTATGCAGCCCTAGCCACACCTTTCCGTGCTGTGACTGATACAACTTGCCTGAAAACACAAATGGTTTCATTTTAAATCAGATGTAGCTTGCTTTAAAAGTTTATATCTCCTGCTCTGTAAATTGAACTTATTTTAATTTGATTTAAAGAATGAATCAGCATCTGCTTAATATCAGCAGCAATTATCTCCTAATCTATGTGTCACCTCCTTTTTAGTCACATCTAAAATAACTTAATTTTAGATTGAAGCTCATGGTTAGTTCATGGACCATCGAACAGAGCAAGAGTAAGCCTTACTGGCAAGGTTCTCCTTTTCAATTAAACAATGTTGCAGGACCTAGCCATTTCAGAGTTTATTTTTACTCATTTGTTTTAATAGTACTATATAAATGGTATGATTTATCCTCTATCTGGCTCTCACCTCTGTTTCATACCACTTGTGGTTTGTACTGCCCTAATATGTACCAAGTTCCTATATCTCAGAGCCAGGAGTGGCAGGCTCTATAATTCATGTTATTCTACCATAAATATCACAGATATTGCCCTAATATATACCTCGCTCTTTTAAATGGGATTTCCATATGATGGAGTTATTTCATGGAGTTTGCATCTACCTTAAGTGAGAAGGCTTTAGTGTACTCCTGTATTTTCAAATAGAATAGTGAGAGCATAAAATTATACACCAAAATATAAAATATATAAAACAGGCAATATTACCATCTGTCTTGAATTTCCTAAAAATATTAAATATAAGACATAGTATAGCCTGTAAAACCAATTTAAATGTATTAAAATAAAAGGTTTATCCACTCACGTGGTGCTGAGCCTTAGATAGCGGCTCAGACTTTAAACGCCTTATAATAATTTCCTGGAGACCGCAATGCTGGAAAAGCTGGTTGAGTTGTTTCTCTGTCAGGATTCCTTTGTTTTTAAATAATAAAAACCGAGTCCAAAAATACAGGAACAAAAACTTTATTGCACAGCATATAGTGGGATCTCCCAAATATTGCACTAACGCGTTTCGACCGTGTAGGTCTTTATCAAAGTGCACTACATAGGGTCACTTGGCAGATATGGATTGACACCTGTCCTCAAAACCCCTGATACACACTGACACAGAGCAGAATAGAGACTGTTCCCCCTACATAGGGTCACTTGGCAGATATGGATTGACACCTGTCCTCAAAACCACTGATACACACTGACACAGAGCAGAATAGAGGCTGTTCCCTGTCCACAGAGACCATGATACAGACTGACACAGAGCAGAATAGAGACTGTTCACCGTCCACAGAGACCATGATACACACTGACACAGAGCAGAATAGGGACTGTTACCCCTACATAGGGTCACTTGGCAGATATGGATTGATACCTGTCCTCAAAACCCCTGATACACACTGACACAGAGCAGAATAGAGACTGTTCCCTGTCCACAGAGACCATGATACACACTGACACAGAGCAGAATAGGGACTGTTCCCCCTACATAGGGTCACTTGGCAGATATGGATTGACACCTATCCTAATGATCCCTGATACACACTGACACAGAGCAGAATAGAGACTGTTCCCCCTACATAGGGTCACTTGGCAGATATGGATTGACACCTGTCCTCAAAACCCCTGATACACACTGACACAGAGCAGAATAGAGACTGTTCCCCCTACATAGGGTCCCTTGGCAGATATGGATTGACACCTGTCCTCAAAACCCCTGATACACACTGACACAGAGCAGAATAGAGACTGTTCCTTGTCCACAGAGACCATGATACACACTGACACAGAGCAGAATAGGGACTGTTCCCCCTACATAGGGTCACTTGGCAGATATGGATTGACAAATCCCTGACAAACAGCTACCACATGCAAGGAAGGCAGCAGGGGCGCAAATGACCCACTCCCGACGCGGGAAGGTAGTGACGACAAATAACAATACAGGACTCTTTAGAGGCCCTGTGATTGTAATCAGTCCACTTGAAATCCTTTAACTTTGATCAATTGGAGGGAAGTCTGGTGCAGAGCCACTGACCCATGCACAGGGCCAGCCTTAGGCCTTTGGGCGCCCTGTGCAAGAAAACTTCCCGACGCGGGAAGGTAGTGACGACAAATAACAATACAGTACTCTTTAGAGGCCCTGTGATTGTAATCAGTCCACTTGAAATCCTTTAACTTTGATCAATTGGAGGGAAGTCTGGAGCAGAGCCACTGACCCATGCGCAGGGCCAGCCTTAGGCCTTTGGGCGCCCTGTGCAAGAAATCTTCCCGACGCGGGAAGGTAGTGACGACAAATAACAATACAGGACTCTTTAGAGGCCCTGTGATTGTAATCAGTCCACTTGAAATCCTTTAACTTTGATCAATTGGAGGGAAGTCTGGTGCAGAGCCACTGACCCATGCGCAGGGCCAGCCTTAGGCCTTTGGGCGCCCTGTGCAAGAAATCTTCCCGACGTGGGAAGGTAGTGACGACAAATAACAATACAGGACTCTTTGAGGCCCTGTGATTGTAATCAGTCCACTTGAAATCCTTTAACTTTGATCAATTGGTGGGAAGTCTGGTGCAGAGCCACTGACCCATGCACAGGGCCAGCCTTAGGCCTTTGGGCGCCCTGTGCAAGAAATCTTCCCGACGCGGGAAGGTAGTGACGACAAATAACAATACAGTACTCTTTAGAGGCCCTGTGATTGTAATCAGTCCACTTGAAATCCTTTAACGTTGATCAATTGGAGGGAAGTCTGGTGCAGAGCCACTGACCCATGCGCAGGGCCAGCCTTAGGCCTTTGGGCGCCCTGTGCAAGAAATCTTCCCGACGCGGGAAGGTAGTGACGACAAATAACAATACAGGACTCTTTAGAGGCCCTGTGATTGTAATCAGTCCACTTGAAATCCTTTAACTTTGATCAATTGGAGGTAAGTCTGGTGCAGAGCCACTGACCCATGCACAGGGCCAGCCTTAGGCCTTTGGGCGCCCTGTGCAAGAAATCTTCCCGACGCGGGAAGGTAGTGACGACAAATAACAATACAGGACTCTTTAGAGGCCCTGTGATTGTAATCAGTCCATTTGAAATCCTTTAACTTTGATCAATTGGAGGTAAGTCTGGTGCAGAGCCACTGACCCATGCACAGGGCCAGCCTTAGGCCTTTGGGCGCCCTGTGCAAGAAATCTTCCCGACGCGGGAAGGTAGTGACGACAAATAACAATACAGGACTCTTTAGAGGCCCTGTGATTGTAATCAGTCCACTTGAAATCCTTTAACTTTGATAAATTGGAGGGAAGTCTGGTGCAGAGCCACTGACCCATGCGCAGGGCCAGCCTTAGGCCTTTGGGCGCCCTGTGCAAGAAATCTTCCCGACGCGGGAAGGTAGTGACGACAAATAACAATACAGGACTCTTTAGAGGCCCTGTGATTGTAATCAGTCCACTTGAAATCCTTTAACTTTGATCAATTGGAGGGAAGTCTGGTGCAGAGCCACTGACCCATGCACAGGGCCAGCCTTAGGCCTTTGGGCGCCCTGTGCAAGAAATCTTCCCGACGCAGGAAGGTAGTGACGACAAATAACAATACAGGACTCTTTAGAGGCCCTGTGATTGTAATCAGTCCACTTGAAATCCTTTAACTTTGATCAATTGGAGGGAAGTCTGGTGCAGAGCCACTGACCCATGCACAGGGCCAGCCTTAGGCCTTTGGGCGCCCTGTGCAAGAAATCTTCCCGACGCGGGAAGGTAGTGACGACAAATAACAATACAGGACTCTTTAGATTTTCCAGACCCTGGGGTTGACATTAGTCCATATTTACATCTTGTGACCCATGAGGATGTTCCAGGCACTACTTGTGAAATAAAGACAGATAATAAAGTGAATGATCCTTCTCCTTCGTACTTGCACCCTGTCGTTGAAGGTGGAGTAGGCAATGGCAAGAGCATGCTGTGGGTAGTCAGTGCAAACACTCTCTTCCCGGTGAATAATGAGAAGACTAACTATGATGACGTTATTTGCGTTGAAAGTAATGATGCCAGAGATCTTTTGAAACCATATGGAAGGAACGAATTGGTTAAAAGAAAGGCAAGAGACCACCTGCATATAGACAAGAATACGCATAAGAGAAAGAAGAGAACAGGTGAAAAAGAGAAGCTGCAGACTGCCTATCTGCAAATAGTTGAGTTATGTCCTGAAGATGTCCGTGTTAACACAGTGCAGACTCTGTTTGATACACTACTGAGGAGAGTCAGAGAAACTCCAGATCTTCACGTATTGGATGAGTCGGTGCGTGGAGTTGCAGAGAACGTAGAACAAGAAATATTTAAACTTTTCCTGTGTACTGACAGCAGATATACATAGGGTCACTTGGCAGATATGGATTGACACCTGTCCTCAAAACCCCTGATACACACTGACACAGAGCAGAATAGAGACTGTTCCTTGTCCACAGAGACCATGATACACACTGACACAGAGCAGAATAGGGACTGTTACCCCTACATAGGGTCACTTGGCAGATATGGATTGACAAATCCCTGACAAACAGCTACCACATGCAAGGAAGGCAGCAGGGACGCAAATGACCCACTCCCGACGCGGGAAGGTAGTGACGACAAATAACAATACAGGACTCTTTAGAGGCCCTGTAATTGTAATCAGTCCACTTGCACCAGTGGGCCTAAAAATTAGGCATGTACACATGCCTGAAAAATTTGGTATTGTTGCAGCCGCTGCTGTAGCAGCGTCCAGAAAAATTGATGTTTGTTTCACAGGCAGAAAGTGCCCTAAAACATGGCGGCTTGAACCCTAGTTGGTGGCGGATAAGTCACGCAAGTCAAACGTCATTCAGAGCTAAAATACAGCAGCGTGTGGACAATTTTTAGCCCAAGGCAGCTCATCTCATCAGGCCTTTTTTAATCGAATGTATCGCCCAGTGTCAGTCCCTTCGGGATCCATCCCTCATTCATCTTAATAAAGGTGAGGTAATCTAGACTTTTTTGACCTAGGCGACTTCTCTTCTCAGTGACAATACCTCCTGCTGCACTGAAGGTCCTTTCTGACAGGACACTTGAAGCGGGGCAGGCCAGAAGTTCTATTGCAAATTGGGATAGCTCAGGCCACAGGTCAAGCCTGCACACCCAGTAGTCAAGTGGTTCATCGCTCCTCAGAGTGTCGATATCTGCAGTTAAGGCGAGGTAGTCTGCTACCTGTCGGTCGAGTCGCTCTCTGAGGGTGGATCCCGAAGGGCTGTGGCGATGCATAGGACTTAAAAAGGTCCGCATGTCCTCCATCAACAACACATCTTTAAAGCATCCTGTCCTTGCCGGCGTGGTCGTGGGAGGAGGAGGAGGAGGATGACTTCCACCTCTCCCCCTGTTAGATTCCCGTTGTGCTGTGACATCACCCTTATACGCTGTGTAAAGCATACTTTTTAATTTATTTTGCAAATGCTGCATCCTTTCCGACTTGTTGTAATTGGGTAACATTTCCGCCACTTTCTGCTTATACCGGGGGTCTAGTAGCGTGGACACCCAGTACAGGTCGTTCTCCTTCAGCCTTTTTATACGAGGGTCCCTCAACAGGCAGGACAGCATGAAAGACCCCATTTGCACAAGGTTGGATGCCGAGCTACTCATTTCCCGTTCCTCCTCCTCACTGATGTCATTGAAGGTATGTTCTTCCCCCCAGCCACGTACAACACCACGGGTACCAGATAGGTGACAACGAGCACCCTGGGATGCCTGTTGTGTTTGGTCTTGCTCCTCCTCCTCCTCCTCCTCCTCAAAGCTACAATCCTCCTCTGACTCCTCTTCCTCACAATCCTCTTCCAGCGTTGCCGCAGGTCCAGCAAGCGATGCTGATAAGGCTGTTTCTGGTGGTGATGGTGACCACAACTCTTCCTCTTCCTCTTCACGCTCATCTACAGCCTGATCCAGCACTCTTCGCAGGGCACGCTCCATGAAGAAAACAAATGGTATGATGTTGCTGATGGTGCCTTCGGTGCGACTGACTAGGTTTGTCACCTCCTCAAAAGGACGCATGAGCCTACAGGCATTGCGCATGAGCGTCCAGTAACGTGGCAAAAAAATTCCCAGCTCCCCAGAGGCTGTCCTAGCACCCCGGTCATACAAATATTCATTAACAGCTTTTTCTTGTTGGAGCAGGCGGTCGAACATTAGGAGTGTTGAATTCCAACGTGTAGGGCTGTCGCAAATCAAGCGCCTCACTGGCATGTTGTTTCGCAGCTGGATATCAGCAAAGTGAGCCATGGCCGTGTAGGAACGCCTGAAATGGCCACACACCTTCCTGGCCTGCTTCAGGACGTCCTGTAAGCCTGTGTACTTATGCACAAAGCGTTGTACGATCAGATTACACACATGTGCCATGCACGGCACATGTGTCAACTTGCCCAACTTCAATGCCGCTATCAAATTTTTTCCGTTGTCACACACCACTTTGCCGATATCCAGTTGCTGCGGAGTCAGCCACTTTTCAGGGCAGACAGGAATGCTTGTCCGGTGTGACTCTCTGCTTTCAAGCAAGTCAAACCCAAGACGGCGTGACACTGCCGTATCCGGGATGTGGAATAGTACCTGGGGAGCTGGGGGGGGGGTGCCGTTGATGTGGAGCAAGAAGCAGCGGCACAAGAAGACTCAGCCGAGGAGGTTATGGAAGAGGATGGAGTAGGAGGAGTAGAGGAGGTGGCAGCAGGACTGCCTGCAATTCGTGGCGGTGTCACCAACTCCTCTGCAATGCCACGCATTCCTTGCTTGTCAGCCGTCAGCAGGTTTACCCAATGCGCAGTGTAGGTGATATACCTGCCCTGACCATGCTTTGCAGACCAGGTATCAGTGGTCAGATGGACCCTTGCCCCAACACTGTGTGCCAGACATGCCATGACTTCCTTTTGCACAATCGAGTACAAGTTGGGGATTGCCTTTTGTGAAAAGAAATTCCGGCCGGGTACCTTCCACTGCGGTGTCCCAATAGCTACAAATTTTTTGAATGCCTCAGACTCAACCAGATTGTATGGTAAAAGCTGGCGGGCTAATAGTTCGGACAAGCCAGCTGTCAGACGCTGGGCAAGGGGGTGACTTGGTGACATTGGCTTCTTACGCTCAAACATGTCCTTGACAGACACATGACTGTGGGCAGATGAGCGGGAACTGCTCAAGGCGGGAGACGGAGTGGCGGATGGTTGAGAGGGGGCAAGAAGGACAGCAGTGGTTGACGTGGCTGAAGATGCTGGACCAGGAAGAGGATGGCGGCTTAGAGTAGGCGTGCTGCTTGTACTCATGTGTTGATCCCATAGGCGTTTGTGATGTGAGATCATGTGCCTACGCAAAGCAGTTGTACCTAGGTGGGTGTTGGACCTCCCACGACTCAGTTTCCTTTGGCACAGGTTGCAAATGGCATCGCTGTTGTCAGAGGCAGACACACAAAAAAAATGCCACACTGCTGAGCTCTGCAATGACGGCATTCTGGTGGTGGACAGAGCATGCGTTGATTGGCGTGCTGTCGGGCTGACCCCGGGTGCCGATGCATGCTGTCTGACTGTGCCACTAGCTCCTTGCGACGACCCCCCCCCTGCTTCCAACTGGTCTCCTCCTCCTCCTCTCTGTCTCCCCATCTGAACTTTCACCCTGTTCTTCTTCTCTTCTAGCGGGCACCCACGTGACATCCATGGACGTATCGTCATCATCAACCGCTTCGCTTGTATCTGACAATTCGGAAAAGGAAGCAGCAGCGGGTACAACATCATCATCATCACACCGTACCTCCATGTGTTTAATGCTGCCTGCCTGAGACATATCCCTGTTATCTACATCCTCTAGCAATAATGGTTGCGCATCACTCATTTCTTCAAACGGGTGTGTGAATAACTCCTCTGACATACCAAGTAAAGCGGCTGTGGTGCTAGTTTTGGTGGTGGCGGCAGGCGGGTGAGTGCTATCTTGAGAGGTGCCTGAAGCTAAGCTGGAGGAGGATGGTGCGTCAAGGTTCCGAGCGGAGGCTGTACAAGATTGGGTGTCCTGTGTTAGCCAGTCAACTATGTCCTCAGAACTTTTCAAGTTCAGGGTACGTGGCTTCTGAAAACTGGGCATTATTCTATGGCAAAAGGGAATCACAGCACCACGACCACGACGGCCCCTGCGGGGTGGCCTGCCTCTGCCTGTCATTTTTTGGGGGATTAGTGGTACTATGCGTGCAAGCTACTGTGAGACCAGATATGAGTGGCAATGTGAACTGTAACAGTTCTGCAGAGCACACACTGTAGGCCTGAGACACCCGCTTGAAGACAAGTAACTGCTATTCAATCTATAACAGTGAAAAACAAATTTTGGTTGTAAAAGCACGCTATAGAGACACAAGATATGAGTGGCAACTGTCAAAGCACACTGGCACAGGTCTGCAGAGCACACGCTGAAGTAGGCCTGAGACACCCGCTTGAAGACAAGTAACTGCTATTCAATCTATAACAGTGAAAAACAAATTTTGTTTTTAAAAGCACGCTATAGAGACACCAGATATGATTGGCAATGTGCACTGGAACAGTGCTGCAGAGCACACGCTGAAGTAGGCCTGACAGAGCCGCTTGAAGGACACTGACTGGCTGCTATTAGCTTACACTGGAAACCTTTTTTCTTTGTAAAAGCACGCTATAGAGACACCAGATATGATTGGCAACTGTCAAAGCACGCTGGCAGGGTTGTGCAGGGCACACGCTGATGGAAGGCCTGACAGAGCCGCTTGAAGGACACTGACTGGCTGCTATTAGCTTACACTGGAAACCTTTTTTCTTTGTAAAAGCACGCTAAAGAGACACCAGATATGATTGGCAACTGTCAAAGCACGCTGGCAGGGTTGTGCAGGGCACACGCTGAAGGAAGGCCTGACAGAGCCGCTTGAAGGACACTGACTGGCTGCTATTAGCTTACACTGGAAACCTTTTTTCTTTGTAAAAGCACGCTAAAGAGACAGCAGATATGATTGGCAACTGTCAAAGCACGCTGGCAGGGTTGTGCAGGGCACACGCTGAAGGAAGGCCTGACAGAGCCGCTTGAAGGACACTGACTGGCTATTAGCTTACACTGGAAACCTTTTTTCTTTGTAAAAGCACGCTAAAGAGACACCAGATATGATTGGCAACTGTCAAAGCACGCTGGCAGGGTTGTGCAGGGCACACGCTGAAGGAAGGCCTGACAGAGCCGCTTGAAGGACACTGACTGGCTGCTATTAGCTTACACTGGAAACCTTTTTTCTTTGTAAAAGCACGCTAAAGAGACAGCAGATATGATTGGCAACTGTCAAAGCACGCTGGCAGGGTTGTGCAGGGCACACGCTGAAGGAAGGCCTGACAGAGCCGCTTGAAGGACACTGACTGGCTGCTATTAGCTTACACTGGAAACCTTTTTTCTTTGTAAAAGCATGCTAAAGAGACACCAGATATGATTGGCAACTGTCAAAGCACGCTGGCAGTGTTGTGCAGGGCACACGCTGAAGGAAGGCCTGACAGAGCCGCTTGAAGGACACTGACTGGCTGCTATTAGCTTACACTGGAAACCTTTTTTCTTTGTAAAAGCACGCTATAGAGACACCAGATATGATTGGCAACTGTCAAAGTACGCTGGCAGGGTTGTGCAGGGCACACGCTGAAGGAAGGCCTGACAGAGCCGCTTGAAGGACACTGACTGGCTGCTATTAGCTTACACTGGAAACCTTTTTTCTTTGTAAAAGCACGCTAAAGAGACAGCAGATATGATTGGCAACTGTCAAAGCACGCTGGCAGGGTTGTGCAGGGCACACGCTGAAGTAGGCCTGACACCCAGATGCTTGCAGACAACTAACTGCTCTTCTATTACAGTGAAAAAAAATTATTTATTTTAAATCTAAAGCTTAACCGATTGTTAAAACAGATATGAGTGGTGGCACTGACTGTGCAAATGGGCAAGGCATCCAACCTCACACAGAAGCTGGCAGGCAGACAACTGCTCTTCTATTACAGTGAAAAAAAATATTTATTGTAAATGTAAAGCTTAACCGATTGTTAAAACAGATATGAGTGGTGGCACTGGGCAAGTGGGCACAGTATATGCTGTGAGCCTGACACACAGGCTGGCAGGCAGGCACCTGCAATTACATTACACAGGAAAAAAAAAAAGCAGCCTGATGTTCTAGCCCTAAAAAGGGCTTTTTGGGGTGCTGTCCTTACAGCAGAGATCAGATGAGTCCTTCAGGATTGTAGTGGACACTGAATACCCTAGCCTAGCTATCAATTTCCCTATGTAATCAGCAGCAGCTAAACTTTCCCTCCTCTCACTAAGCATGCATCTTCCGAATGAATCGAAAATGGATGCTGGGAGGGAGGTTGGAGGGTGTGGAAGGGAGGGAGTGCTGCTGATTGGCTGTAATGTGTCTGCTGACCGAGAGGCACAGGGTCAAAGTTTGCCCAATGATGACGAATAGGGGGCGGATCGAACTGCGCATGTGTCCGCCCGCCGCGGCGAACGCGAACAAGCTAATTTCGCCGGGAACTGTCCGCCGGCGGACAGTTCGGTACATCACTATCTAGGATGTCAATATTACATACCCTCACCTAACTTGCCTTGAAAGTAAGATTCCACACACCCAACAAGTTAGTTGCCGACATACAATTAACAACTTTGACTTCGCCCGAGCCCAGTTTATAAACATGTATACTACTGTCAATTAACGTTCTCATGTAACTAGTCATACTGGTCCTACATATGTAGGGCTTCAACTAAGCATAGCGGTCTATTGTTAACAATATAGAGACTACCAGATCACAAAGCGATGCATTCTAAAATGTTTACAATGTTTAAAGTACCGATTGATTGATGACAGACGTTAATACCCAGCGAGTATCCCACAAGTCTTATCAACTTATACAAAAACAAAAATGTGCTTTATAATCTGAATGTCATACAACTGTTATTGAATGCCTGTTTTTAGAATTTAAAAAAAACAAAAAAACTTTTATATTCTAAGAACACGGAAGTGTCCCACCACTCCAATGGGCAGAAGTCGTCTGGGTGCCTGGAGTGCCCCTTTAATTAAATTTCAAATCTTACGACAAAGTAGCTAAACTGGAAGCTTAGCTGACTTGTGGAATGTTTACAATTCAGATACTTTGCGTGTAACATTGAAATTCTTTCTAAATTCCAAACAATTCTCATTTATTGAATAACCATGAAAGAAATTCTGCTATAGGCAGATATGGCTTTGTAACTTTCTCCTACAGTAGCCAGGCATCTATATAGTTGCTGATCTGCTAATGGGAATGTTCCACAGGTCTGATGAGTATCTAAAATACAATCTCAGCCAGGTGTAGGGTATATATACTGTCATTCCCTATGTCCAGTGCCCCTGCATAGATTCACTTATATTAATTAGCTGCTGATATTATACTTCTCTTATTGATAATGTGTGTACTGCTCCATGTACTTTGCCTTTGCTTACTAGATAATCCTCTCCACTGCTACTTTGCTCTTCTGGATTGATACCTTACACTGGTTTGCTCAGTTGGACACCTCTTAAAATTTATTATAATCTCACCTACATTTCCTCACAGAGACCATGCCAGTTCAACGAGTGAGCCTTAAAACGGAAAACGTTAAATTGACTGCCTGTACACCTTTATCACATCTTCTAACACATCTACTTTTTAAGGGATGTATTATGGCCCCTGGCATATATTAAGGAGTTATCCCCTTAGGATTAACTTAGGGAGTAACCCACCCTGGAAAAAAATAATTTGCCTAAAGACTGGGTGTTTGTTTCTTCAGTCTATATATTTTAAGATGTAACCTCTTATAGGGTATAATACATAAGGGTAGGGTTTAATTGGGGTTGAATGAACCCCAGAATTGTCCCAATTTATATGTGTGAAGAAAGCCGTCTAGTTCTCTCTAATATTCATTAGTAAGCTCGTTTGAGCAGGGTCCTCTTCAACCTATCGTTCCTGTACATTATTTGTAGTTGTCCTCTTTATAGTTAAATCTTCCCCAGCCCCCCCCCCCTTATAATATTGTAAAGCGCTACGGAATATGTTGGCGCTATATAAATGCCAATAATAATAATTAGTTTTACTTTCCCTTAAGGGGAGAGTAATGTATCGTTGTCCACAGCAGCACTAAAATAATAAAATGTTGTGGTGCCATTGTAAGGTCTCGAGACACCTTACACCTGGTCTTAACAGGTGTAGCATTTTTATCTCAAAAAAAATAATTTTCTTTCAACCAGTAAAAATTTAACATTATTTCGTAAATAGCAAATGGATTTGCAATTCCCATAGTTTCCTGTTTAGCACGTCCGCTCAACCAATTTGTAAATTGCATTTTTTTTTCTTTCCAACAATGCCAATTTTACCTGTATCAGGCTCCAGTAGACTAATGTGTTAGTTACAGACTTCAGTTTTAAAATTAGGATTTTAATTAACTTTAATGTAGTGTTTAGAGAAATAATCCCTTAAAGTCATGTAGCTAATACAGGTTGTGGGCAGTTTACAATAAAATAGATTTTTGGGGGGGGGGGCAAAATAGTCTATAATGGATAAAATCCCCAACCCCACTCTATTGGTTTAAAATGCTCAACTCCTTTTACACTTCACAACTTTATTATCACTGACGGTGAATGTATCCTTTTGTACTTTCAGCAGAAATGGGATTTTGCGCTATAGATTATGCCTTTGATGTCACGTAAAATTCAGTTTATTATTTTATGATGTCATCTTTTTTAAGGCCAATGTGCACCTGGTTATGCAAAGTTTGGTTAAATATTAATGTTATCGCCATGCTATAAAGCAGATTGGGGACATACTGATACGAAGCATCAGCTGATGTAGCAATTTAAAGCCTTTTTGTTGACGAAACTAGTAAATGTGACATTTGTAGGTTTACAGAAACGTTGTTTATAAACTGGTTCACCATAATAAAACACATTGCAGCAGGAAGAAGACTTTTGGAGTCAGTTAAACAATAACACTGTTCAATCATTTGTAAAGTTGTAATTGTGTTTGGGGACCAAGACCGTATTTGCCTCAACTACCTAAGACGAAGCTGGTTGGAGTGTCCCGGAAACGGCGGTCAGGTTAGGCCTGTAAATAAAGAGAGCAAAAGATTAAATGTAAATTATACTTTACAGAATAACAATTACCAATCTACAAACTAGAGTGTTACTGCGCAAGAAAGAGGGAGCTCAGTGATGGAAAAAACTATTAGATGAGTGCGTGAACTCTGTGAAGAGAGGAAGTTTGGCAACCAAATTACTCATTTGCTAAGCGAGTGACCCCTGTGATTAGAGGAAGCTTAGTAACAAATGTGAATTTATATGCGTGCGCATCCTCTGTGAAAATGGATGCTCAATAAAAAGCCTCTGCAAAAGAGGAATTTTCAGTAATGGAAAAACAATTCAATGAGTGTGTGACCTCTGTTAGAGGGAGCTAATACAAGAAGACCAATTTTCCGAGCTCATGTCCCTCATGCTAGGAGAGGTTCGGAACAAGTACATTTTAGGAGCGCATGTCCTCTATGACTGAGAACCCGACGAATACCAAATTTGATAAACACATAACCTCTGTGATAGAGGAAGCTTAGTAACAAATACGAATGAGTGCGATTCCATTGATGAAAGAGAAGCTCAGCAACCAGATGACAATTTGAGGAGCACCTGACCTTTTGTGAAAGATAAATCGGTAACTAATATGAACTTAATGAGTACATGACCTCTGTGGCACAGAAAGATCAGTGACTAAAGCCAATTCAATGATTGGGTGAACTTGCGATAGAAGAAGCTCAGAAAGAAATATGAAATTGATGAGCATGTGCATGAGAAGTAAGCTGGATAACCAAATGCAAAATAAATACATTTTATGATGACAATCAGGTGTTAACACAATATTCCATATTTTGATTGTTTCCTTCTTTGGTTTATCTATTTTGCTTTTGCTATAGTAGTTACTTTGTTTAGTAGTGATGTACCGAACTGTCCGCCGGCGAACAGTTCCCGGCGAAATTAGCGTGTTCGCGTTCGCCGCGGCGGGCGGACACATGCGCAGTTCGATCCGCCCCCTATTCTTCATCATTGGGCAAACTTTGACCCTGTGCCTCTCGGTCAGCAGACACATTCCAGCCAATCAGCAGCACTCCCTCCCTTCCACACCCTCCAACCTCCCTCCCAGCATCCATTTTCGATTCATTCGGAAGATGCATGCTTAGTGAGAGGAGGGAAAGTTTAGCTGCTGCTGATTAGATAGGGAAATTGATAGCTAGGCTAGGGTATTCAGTGTCCACTACAATCCTGAAGGACTCATCTGATCTCTGCTGTAAGGACAGCACCCCAAAAAGCCCTTTTTAGGGCTATAACATCAGGCTGCTTTTTTTTTTTTTTTTTTCCTGTGTAATGTAATTGCAGGTGCCTGCCTGCCAGCTTCTGTGTGAGGTTCACATTGGATACTGTGCCTATTTGCCCAGTGCCCCCACTCATATCTGTTTTAACAATAGGTTAAGCTTTACATTTAAAATAAAAAAAATTTTCACTGTAATAGAAGAGCAGTTGCCTGCCTGCCAGCTTCTGTGTGAGGTTCACATTGGATACTGTGCCCACTAGCCCAGTGCCACCACTCATATCTGTTTTAACAATTGGTTAAGCTTTAGATTTAAAATAAATATTTTTTTTTCACTGTAATAGAAGAGCAGTTGCCTGCCTGCCAGCTTCTGTGTCAGGTTGGATGCCTTGCCCATTTGCACAGTCAGTGCCACCACTCATATCTGTTTTAACAATTGGTTAAGCTTTAGATTTTAAATAAATAATTTTTTTCACTGTAATAGAAGAGCAGTTGCCTGCCTGCCAGCTTCTGTGTGAGGTTCACATTGGATACTGTGCCCACTAGCCCAGTGCCACCACTCATATCTGTTTTAACAATTGGTTAAGCTTTAGATTTAAAATAAATAAAAAAAATTCACTGTAATAGAAGAGCAGTTGCCTGCCTGCCAGCTTCTGTGTCAGGTTGGATGCCTTGCCCATTTGCACAGTCAGTGCCACCACTCATATCTGTTTTAACAATTGGTTAAGCTTTAGATTTTAAATAAATAATTTTTTTCACTGTAATAGAAGAGCAGTTGCCTGCCTGCCAGCTTCTGTGTGAGGTTCACA